>NW_027529656.1:481349-623903 GCF_008692635.1 Crocuta crocuta
TGGCTGGGGGGGTAAATGTCTATAAAAAGTTTCTTTCCCTCCATGAATCCAAATAGTAAACATAAAAAATTATCTTACTTTGACCGTTAGTGGATCATTATTTTGTAAGGTTTTGTTTCTTCTCTGCATACTCAATGGTGCCACTGCTAGGAATTTTGGGGGGAAGGTTGTCACTTAAAGTGGCAGCATCCCGAGTAGTCTGCCCTGATTAATTGTCTCTCTATAGCAACCAGTGATCAAAATTATATAGATACATATATATACACACGTACACATATATATGTATGATAAGTGTCCTGCTGAGCAGTATACAAACAGAAAGTTGTTAAAAGCCTTTTAGATTCTAAAGGGGTCATAGTAATAGTTGTAGTGAAAGTATGTGTATGTGTACTTAGAGGCTTCTCATGTCTATCTTAAAACCATCTTGCAGGACTTACCCCATTTACCATATTCTGAACGCTGTTTAACAACACAGATTACAGCCTACAATAAGGGAGGATAAAAATTGGTATCCTTGACGTGCAAGGTGGGCCCAGGGCCAGTGAGTTATTGCCAATGGAAACTCGTAAGAGAGTATTCTGAGGCACATATCAGTGAAAGACTTCTAAATCCAATATGTAAGGATTACTGACAGTAAGATAAAATCTAAGGGAAAATTCTATCAGTATTTCTTCTGATAAGCCATACTATTAGAAAACTAGAATTTTAAGATGAGAAAAACCTTTTAAGTAAGATGCTCAATAAACATTTATTTTTCTTCTTCTCATGGAACACTAATGACTAAACCTCAAAATAAATTCAGAACTAAAATCTTCAGTGAAATACCAAGGTTATTCTGGCTCTAAAGAAAACTGACATTGCTCTACAAACAGCAAACTCATGATCTGTAGCAAAGTACAGTTGACTCTTGAACAATGCAAGGGTTAGAGGCATTGATTCCTCACAGTCAAAAATTCACATGTGACGTTTTGATTTCCCCCAAACTTAACACTAATAGCACACTGTCAACCAGAAGCCCTACGTATAAGCGTATCTTATATGCTATACCTATTATATACTGTGTTGTTACAATAGAGCATGCGAGGGAAGAGAAAATGTTAAGAAAATTGCAAGGAAGTGAAAATATATTTACAGCACTGTTCTGGGTTTATTGAAGAAAAATCTGCATGTAAATGGACCTGTCCAGTTCTAACCTGTGTTGTTTAAGGGTCAACTGCATTTGCATAAGTTTTCTATTGCTGTTATGGCAAATTGTCACAAATTTAGTGGCTGCAAACAACATAAATTTATTCTCTTATTGTTCTGAAGTCCAGAGTCTGAAATCAGTTTTACTAGCTGTTAAGTCAAGGTATCTGTAAGCTGGTTCCTTCTGGAGGTTCTGAGGGGAGTATCTGTTTCTTTCTCCTGTTCAGCTTCTAGTGTTTTCTGTGTTCTTTGCGTGTAGCCCTGTAGCCCTTCCTTTCATCTTCAAAGCTCATCACTCCAAATTCTGCACCCATCATTACATTGCCTTCTCCTCTGCTTTTTACTCATCCTGCCACTGTCTTATGAGGACCATTATAATCACATTGGGTCCAGCCAGCTAATCCAGAATAGTCTCTCTATCACAAATCTTAATTTATTCCCATCTGCTAAATGCCTTTTGCAATATAAGAACATACACAGGTTTTAGGGAATAGAATGTGGGCATATTTGAGAGTCATTATTTAGTCAGCTACACTCCTTATGTCTGAAGTAGATAAATATAAATATTTATTTAGAAGGCAAAAATTTTGGGGTAAGGTAGCGAATTCTCATACAGGTATTTATGAAGATTGGTAATTATAAATATCAGTCTCCTATTCACATATTCCAAATATCGACTAATACATTATAAGCACTTACATTTTAGTAAGTTTTTGTTCAATTCTTACTCTCTTTTACATTTCATATTTTTTTACATCAAAATTAATTTAAAGTAAAAGTAAGAATTAAAAATATGTATTGTTTTCATATATTCTCACATAATTCTGCCATTTTCCTTTCAGGGAAATATGTTTTAATGGATTAAAACACTTTTCCTTTACTTTTATTGAAAATTCAAAACTCTAAATTATAAAGAAAGTAAGAATATGCTATAAGGAAATAAAATTAGCAAGGAAAAAGAGGCAGATAACCATCTACATTAAAGGCAGTTAGGAAGCATATTTTTCACCACTAGATGGTACTGCTAATCCACAGAATTGTAGTAAACTAGCTTTCTGGAGATTTCATTTCTTTTGGAAGTTTAGTGCTTTCATTGTTTTTGGACTAAGTTTTTTTTTTTTAAAGTTTGTTTGTTTGTTTGCTTGCTTGTTTGTTTTGAGACAGAGGGAGAGAGCGAGCAGCGAAGGGGCAGAGGGAGAAGGAGAATCCCATGTAGGCTCCATGTTGTCAGCACAGGGCCAGATTTGGGGCTCATTCCCAGGAACTGTGAGATCACGACCTGCCTGAAATCAAGATTTGGACGTACTGATTGAGTCACTCAGGTGCCACTGGAATATTTAATGTAATGTTTAATTTAGTCAATCAGTGGTTTCTCACATAACTACTTTGCCAGTGTGTTTCAGTATCATATACACATATTTTACTTTATGTACTCATGTTTTTAAAATGCAAAACTACAGCAGTTTATAGGTAATATTTCTACAAGTTTTTTTTTTAATTCTAACTTTTTGTTTTGAAGTATCATAAAGTTAGTACAACCAAAGTGTAATTATCCAGGATCTTTCCTTTGAAGAAAGAGATAAGTATCAATACAAAAAAATTGAGTTTCAAAGAATAATATTTATATGCACAGATTTTAACGATATTAAATCTTCATAATATTGAACAATACTTGTTTTTTCTTCCAAATGGATATTTTAAAAGTCAGACAGTAAAACATACAGCTTATTTCTCTAATATTTTCACATTTAAAAAAATATGAGACCATTATTTACAATAAATCTTTCTGCTGCTGTTAGAATACAAATTCTCATATATCCAAAGGATAAGTTTTGATTAAAATGTTAGCAGAATTGCAGTTTTTTAGGCCATAGTGAGTGTTACCATCTTTGCTAGAGGTAAATCTTATGCAAATACAATTAAAGATATTTTTCCTAATTAAAATCTGTTTTTTATGAAGAGACTCAGAATATCCCTAATGGTAAAGGGTTGAATCCACCTGATTTGTAGTTCTAAAGGATTGTATTCATAGTGCCTTTATTTGTGTGCTAGAAGCAAATATAAATCCTTTTTTGGGGAGAGATAACATCATTCCAGGCTTCAAAAGATATCTGAAAATTTTCATATTCAATGCCTAAAATAGGCAGATCCTTATAATGGAACCATCATAAACAGTTCACAATAAATGTACTGGGGGCACCTGGGTGGCTCAGTTGGTTAAGCATCTGATTTCGGCTCAGGTCATGATCTCACTGCTGATGGGTTCGAGCCCTGTGTCAGTCTCTGTGCTGACAGCTCATAGCCTGGAGTCTGTTTTAGATTCTGTGTCTCCCTCTCTCTCTGCCCCTCCTCTGCTCACGCTCTGTCTCTCTCTGTCTCAAAAATAAGTAAACATTAAAAAACGTTTGAAAAATAAATAAATAAATGTACTGTATATGTTGAAGGAAATAATAAATGAGATTGACAAATGCAGCAGAGGTCTATAAAAATAACTCACAGCAACAAACAAACAAACAAACAGAAGACTAGAATTCAAAGTAAAATCGGTGACATAAAGAATGCAATGAGTGTTTTCAATAGATTAGAAAGAGCTTTAGAAAATATCAGCAACATTAAAGATAAGTCAGAAAAAATATGTAAAATAAAGCACAGAGAAACAAGAGCTTGCAAATTATAGACTCTCTCACTCAGAAATAAATAAAACATTAAAAATATTTTAAAAAGGGGGGCGCCTGGGTGGTTCAGTCTGTTAAGCGTTGGACTTCGGCTCAGGTTGTGATCTCACGGTTTGGGGGTTCGAGCCCCGCGTGTCGGTCTCTGTGTTGACAGCCAGCTCAGAGCCTGGAGCCTGTTTCAGATTCTGTGTCTCCCTCTCTCTCTGACCCTCCCCTGTTCACGCTGTCTCACTTTCTCTCAGAAATAAGTAAAACATTAAACAAAAATTTTTAAATTATAGAAAAGAGAAAAAGCGACAGAGGGGTTAAAGAGGGTGTGTCTAGATGTGCTATAAGGTTCTTAGGAAGAAGGTCTTAGGAAAAGAGCAGAGTGAAATGCACATGGGAATGGTCAATATCGTTTCCTGAGACTTGTTTGTTCTTCTTGTATTTGAGACAATGTGTGGTATTCTGGATCTTTACTTAAAGACAAAACAAACAAAACGGAAAACCGCTCTGTTAGATTATGCCATTGGCAGTAGTAGAGCCTAGCTCTTTCTCGAAGATATTAAGTGTTCATTCCCCTTGGCAGCAGTTGTACGGGAAACATTTCTCAGTGGACCATGGGGATTTCTAAAATTCTCTGACCATAGGGAAGTGGGTCATAATGTCAAGAAAGCCCTTGAATATCCTGAAAGTTTGAAATGGAATAAAATTTAAATGGTTCCTAGAGTAGTTACTGCATGTGTAACAACTTCATCTTAATTACAATAATTCATAAAGGATGCTAAAGAGATCAATTGTTATTTTAGCAGCAGAGTAGGCACCTTCAGATACTTCCACTGCATAGATTTATCATTTGATCTGGGTTGGGGATTCTTAATAATGAAGAGGCTCAGTGAATAACAAAATGCAGTTTTTCAATGGTGTCAGCTACTGGACTCCAAGTCAATCACTCCATTTAGAGTAAGTCATAAAATTATAGGTGTGGGTGAGGAGGGAGCGCAAGGCACACTGAGGACATAGCTAGCAACCGCACCCCCACCCCAACCCTGTCCCCCACTGCTGCCACACTGTCCCAGCCCCCTGCAGGTAGGATTGTGTGATATTCCTCAGGCACTCCAGGCTGACCAAGAACAAAGGAAAGGGGAAAGCAAATGGTTAGCTGCTAGAGATCACAGTCATGCAGGACATGAGTCTCCAGCAGGTTATAAATATCTTACTAAAATTACAAGAAAAGGGCAATCTTATCAATAGCCTGACCTCCAGAAACCTATAGATTCAGCTTCTTGGAGCCCCAACATCACCCTCCATAGAGATATGGAGAACAAAGGCAAGAAGGAAAAGGCAGGGAAAATTAAATTTGCTCATAACCTGCAGCCCATGGACAAATACAGAGTATAATATTTCTCCACGAACTCCCTACTGTCATAACGTTATAATACCTTACTAGAGGGAAAACAGCCTTAGCTTGACAGTAGCAAGGCCTCTGGTATCTTTAGAGTCCTCTTTAGCATACCAAAGTCCTTTTTGCCTATACCTCCCCCAACTTCACAGTATATAACCAGTCACTCCTCACAACCTCAGTGCAACTCTCTGCCCATGGGTCCTGTTCCCATGCTTTACTAAAATCACCTTTTTTGCACCAATGACATCTTCAAGAATTCTTTCTTGGCCATCAGCTCTGAACCCCCAACACTCCAAAACCCCATCATGGGTTTTGCTCTGCATTGTGTGTTGCAGAGTTATGGGCATCAAACATAACCAAAGAGATAGAAGAGGTCAAAATTAGACTGTCCTTCAACAACAGAATTCATGGACTTAGGCTAACCAACATCTCTTGCTGGTGGATCCACTTCCAGAAGTCACTCCTCTATATGTTCACGCTGTTTAACATACAGCTCTATTCCACCCACTTATCACAACTGGCAAGGACACTTATGACCACAGGTGTTTCTCCCTCCCTGATGCTCCCTTCAGCCAGAGACATTGCTGGCCCTACTTCTCCACGTAAGATTCCATGTTCTACCCTCTTCCTTTGTTTCCCCAGATCTCTGTCTATTTGTAACCATACAGATTTGCTGTTACTTTCAGTCACTAGCCAGGTTCCTGACGTCATCTCTAGACTCCTGGTTTATTTTAATTTTTCATGGTTTTCTGAATTTTCTGTTTTTAATATATTCAATTTTGGGGTAAAGTTTTAATATTTCCTTCTAGATTTATTCTGCTTAAATGTAAGCAAAATACCATATATTTTGCAATATCATGATATTCTTTTTTACAGAAAGTATTATCACTGCCCTCACTGGATAATCTGATTTGTGGATGTATGACTGCTTAAGAACTGAAATTAATTTCTAAAAATGGGTAAGGAAACAAAAATGTCTCAGTCTTATATAAAATGAAGATAACAGTGTCCAGCTTCAGGACAATAGCAAAATAGTGTACAAGGGCTTTGTCAACCACAATTCTATAAAACTATAGAATTTTCATAATTATAGTAACCATAAAAGTACTATTAATATAAGTGTTGATTTTAGACGGCAGTTACTAAAAAAATAGCTTATTGATTCAATACATATATTTTATCTTCTTTGAAATTCTATGCATTTTTTAGCTAGTCTCCAGTAAGATGACACAATGATATAGTAGCTGGAACATGTTACTTTACAGGTGGAAAGTGAACTCAAGGAGATAATATGACTTGCCCATAAGTGGTAAGGACAGAATTGAATTCAGATCATTAGGCACTGGAATAGGGAGGGATCACCAAGGGAAGACATAGTTCAGAATTCTAAGTAAGAATCCCAGATCTGCCATTTAATAGTGTGACACTGAACTATTTTTCTCATTTGTAAAGTTAAGACACCAATATTTCACACTCTTGTGTTGAGTATTATACAATCGATATAAATTCAAAAATAGAAAAATAGACATACAGAAACCTAAAATAGTAACACAGTACATTGGACCTTTGGTAAATTCTCTTCTCTCTTTTGCTCCCCTTTCCCCCTTCTTTCTTTTCTCCTTTCCTCCTTTCTCCTTACTATTTAACTTATCTTGAATACTATTAGTATACTGTTCGATGAACCACTATAATGGTAGAATATGTTAATTTTCTCTGCTGAAACATTCCTTTAGTGATAAGGAATTTATTCTGAAGACATTCAAAAGAGAATATAGATCAGGGGCCCCTGAGTATCTCAGTTGGCTAAGCCTCCAACTCTTGGCTTGAGCTTAGGTCATGGTCTCAAGGGTTCATGGGTTCAAGTCCCATATCGGGTTACACACTGACAGAGCAGAGACTGCTTGGGATTCTGTGTCTCTCCTCCTCTCTCTCTTCCTCCCTTGCTCGATCTCTCTCTCTCTCTCTCAAAAGAAATAAATAAACTTAATATTTTTTTAAAAAAAATTTGGATCAGGTTACCTGGGTGGCTTAGTCGGTTAAGTGTCAACTTTGGCTCAGGTCATGATCTCACGGTTTGTGAGTTCAAGCCCTGTGTAGGGCTCTGTGCTTCAGATTCTGTGTCCCCCACCTCTCTCTGCCCCTCCCATGCTCATGCTCTGTCTCCCTCTGTCTCTCAATAATAAATACAAAAGCATTACAAATTTTTTAAAATAATAGTTTAAATATTCTTGACTTAAATGTATTTCTTTTCATGATCTGAATGTGACCAAACCTTAAATTCTTTCAAGCTAAGGTAGCAAAATAATAAGAAAAATAATAATTTGAAGCAAATTCATGTAGTGAAGTAATTCTTTCCCTGGCTTGATTGGTAGTAAACCTGTCAACGTTATGTTATAGAAAGTTGTGGTAGTTCTTTTTGTAATGCTATATTTTATTTAACAGCAAAATGGGTTAAATAAACACAATTCGTAAAGTTATATAAAAATGCATAAACATAGGATCTATTTATACAGAAATCAGTTCAGAGTTATGCCATTGTAAATCCAATGGGTTTATTATAAATTGGAACACTATTTTTATAGTTTCCTACATACCATGAGGCTTAGAATTAAAAACTATGAGCAGATAGGGGCCCTATTGTTGACTCTCATTAGCATTCTAGTCCTGTCAAAGCCAGATTTTAAAAATGTGCAGTGCAGTGTCCAACTCCACTATTTTACAGTCATTTTTGAGACCAAAACCTGTGTGGACACTATACAGCAGCCTGGTATGCTTTTTTAAAACAGTCTTATTTTAGAAAGAAGCAATAGTAAATAAGAAAATTCTCATTTAAGTGTTTGCACAAAGGCATAAAATCGATATTCTTTTGTTACTTCTATTTATGTGGACTTTTACATTTTTTTATGTTTATTTATTTTTGAGAGCGACAGAGACAGAGCATGAGTGGGGGACAGGCAGAGAGAGAGGGAGGCACAGAACCTGAAGCAAGTTCCAGGCTCTGAGCTGTCAGCAACAAGCCTGATGCAGGGCTGAAACTCAGGGACTGTGAAGTCATGACTCGAGGTAAAGTCAGCTGCTTAACTGAGCCACCTAGGCACCCCCCTCTTTTATCAGGACTTTTGAAGAATTAAACATCTAAGGATTCAAGACTATGGATGGTACTGGCAGATACTGGATATAGTGGTCATTATTGAGGTTTGACCAGATAGCTCATCTTGCTGCTGCTGGGAGTATTGGCAGATACCAACTCACCCCTGCCCCTCCCATACAAACTTGCCCTTGGCTAAATAAGAGCTTCTTTACTTGAGAGCACCATCAGACCCAGAAGCCTGCCAGCAATGACTAGTTGGCATGGGAGATATAAAGGGATCCAGAAAGACAGAAGCCAGGTGGCCACACTTGTCTCAAGGTGAGTCCAATGCCCAGGTATAATTTTTACTTAAGATCTCCCAATGGAATCACGCTGAAGCTAGTCTCCACTTGAAATCATATCTTTGCTTAGCATTCTTTCTTTGCCTTGGACTGCTTTTCACATTTTTTTTTCATGACACCACTTTTCTAATCAATCACTTTCTCAAGAATTCCTGTCTTTGTTTCTAGGAAACCTAACCTAAAACAGTGAGTACCAGGAATGATTCCAAGAAGCAGACTCTAAAGATGGTATTCTGGAAGTGAATCACAGGGTGGCCAGATGGTAAGAGAACTCTCTCACTGATGGTAGGTGGAGTATCAGTAATGCCAAACATGTTATAATGATACAATTGACGAGGCTTTCATTTGTGGTGAGTTGGAGAAGATACAAAGTGAAAAAAGGATGAACCAACTTACTCCTTTCAGTTTATTGAAGGAAATCTTCTGAAACCAAAGGGCAGAAAGGGTCAAGACTTTGTGGTAGTGGCAGAACTTCAGCAAAAATGCTTCTTGCTCTTGGCAGGAAACCCCCCCATCCCCAAATCAGAGCCCTGATAGGAAAGGATTTAGATCCTGAAAATTGGGCAGATACACTCGAGATCCCCCAAATTCTTCTGTATCTTCCCACCTATGGAAGTGTCCAATCTTCCTTATTGGAAATATATTCTGCTGCCCCTTGCCTTTCATTCATGCAGAGACCTCAAAAGTAACATGTGTTTCATAAGCCAAAGCTTGCCTATAGGATCTGTCCTAAGCTCTCTTCTGAATATCAAGCCCCTGAGTAAGCTAAAAACTTAGCAAGGTCTAACTGGGAAAATGCTCCTGAAGGAAGGCAGGGATAAGGAGCTGCAGGATCTGGCTTACAGTGAATAGGCAAGAACTAGAGAATATGCCTAGAAGTGGCTTCTGAAGGTGCTGGATTAAGGAAGGGTGGACAAAATATAAAGTGAATAAGAGCATTTATCATTAGGTGGGACACTCTTGTGACTGAGGTAACATCCTGGCAAGGGCCCAGGAGTTGCTGCTAATCTGCTGCTCAAATAGTTCTTGCGAGCATGGAAAAAGTGATGGCTCACATAAATGAAGTACAGCTGTCAGAACTGCCAGGGCAAATTAGGGAGTAAAGATGAAAAGGCTCAGAGCAAGGAACATGCTAGGATGGATGTTTCTCATCATGGTTCAGAGGAAGACATATATTTATCAAAGAAGTTGAATAAGGAGTATTCTGGTGAGGGGACGGAACATTTTTGAACAATCCTTGAGAACCTCAGGGTCAGTTGTTATTTATAATACGAGACTAATGGTAGAAGATGCTGTTACTATATCTAGGCTTCTACATAGCAATTAAGATTAGAAGATCCAGAAAAAATAGAGTTCAGGTGGCACCTCTTAAATGTCAGGGAAAAAAAATTGGATGAAATTCTCATAATAATCAGCAGGTTTGGAGTGATTGATTTCAGAGGGCACCTATGATGTCCTTCTATGGCATATGTACAGACTACACAATGTGTTCCTCAGGGAAGAATAATGCATAGCCAAAAAGGTGTTACTTAAACTCTGTAATCAAAAGAGATTCAAAAATGGATGAGCAGAAACATGAGGTAGGATTCCATAATAAAAACATCGTGATCTCATGCCTGGTTTCCAGACCTGAGTCAGTTATCAGACACAGTTACCAAAATCTGTCAACAGAACAAGAACCCTATAACAAATGGCAAGAGTATAGAGACCTACCCTTCCTTCCCAAGAGTGCCTCTAGCCATTGACTCAGATCATTATATACCAGGAAGAGAAATGCCTGTCTTCTAAGGATGATTTGGCACAAGTTCTGACATGATTATGTGCTGACAGTATCCAAGGAACTATTATCCTCTCCTTTGTTAGATATGAGATGTACAGAAGTCACATATAATTGGAGACCTTGTCACAGTGGGTCAATAATTCTATAGAACTACCTGATAGTTATTTCCCAAGTTGACAGATGATAATTACAATGGATATACTGTAGAGTTGTGTAATTCTTACTTTGGTTTCTTGCTGTGTAGAGTACAAGTAAAGGCCAAGTGCAAACTCCTGAATTTGCAACCTCAGGCCAAAATGGCAAATCAAAAACAATATTGAGTCCCAACAGGAATGGCACAGATTGGAGCTACTCTCAGAATTATAAAGAATGCAAGGGTGATGGTTCTCATCTTATCTCTCATTTAATTCACCAATTAGGTCTCTGGACGAACTGTATGGATTGTGACAGATAACAGTGAATGATCACAAGCACAACCAAGGAGTAGCCTCAACTGCAACTACAGTGTTGGGTGTACTATCTTTATTAAAGTACATTAAAACAGTTTCTGGTATATGTTGTAAGGTTAGTGATCTGGCAAATTTGTTCTTTTCAATACTGATCAGGAAGGACAATTAGAAATAATTTACATTCACTTGGAATGGGCGAATTACGTATTCATGGTCTTGCCTTTGCGTTATGTAAATTCACCTAATGTTCTGCCACAACTCAGTCTAAAGGGATACTAGCAATCTGTATAGTCCCTCAAATATTAGATTTATTGCACCTGATGAGCAAGAAGTTACAGGGATGCCTCGGAAACACACGTATTCCAGAGTGAGAGATAAATTTATGAAAGATTTGAGTCCACTACATTGTTTAGAATTCTTAGGGTTCAGTGATCTGAAACATTCTAGAACCTCTTTTCTAAATATAAGGTGAATTATGGAGTCTTGGATCCTCTGCTTATAAAAGAAATGTGGAGTTAGTGGTAGGACTATTCAACTTTGGAGTAAGCGTGCCTCTTTGACTTATTTATCAGGTATTGGGGAAAGCTAATAGATGTGAGTGGGGCCCCAAACAACAGAGGGGTTGGTAGTAGGGCCAGAATTTTGTAAGCAGCCTTGCTACATGGGCCATACAACAAAGTAGATCTTATGATGCTAAATGTATCTGTGTTATAGAAAGTTGCCCCCTGAAACCTCTGGAAAGCCCTACTGGAAAAATACACCCCTAGGTTTTTAGAGAAAGGTGGTTGAGGAAGGTCATTGAAAAGACATGGCCACCAGTAGACCTGTGAGCTGTGCCTGAGCAATCAAAGGCTCCTCACCCTTTCCCCTGTCCTTGCAGTGTGGGCTCTGCGTGCCTTTCCTGCCCTCAGAGCTACTCCAAAGACTGAGCCTTGACATGGTGATGCAGTATTGAGAACACTTGGATGGTATATGTCACTGAACCTAGATAAGGCCTCTGTATAACCTTTGAACATTTGGTGGGGTGGCCGAGGGAGTTTACTCATCTTGCTGCTGTCCAAGACAAGCCTTGTATGTAACTTCCTTTTGCTTAGTAAAACTGCCCCCTACCAACCAGCCTGCCTCTTTCTTTGGTTTCTCCCTTTCTTCTGAATATGGGGGTGGGTTTCAGATTATACTTGGGAAGCTTCCAAGAAAGTTGTGAACCAACCATTGGTGAGTCAGTCAGGAGATAAAAGAAATGGGTCTTGGAAATGAGTCATCTGTGGATGAAATCCCAAGTTGACCATTGACATCTCTGTGTGGAGAGGCAGCCCATACGAGCCTCTTACATGAGTTCCCTAGCCTTTGGAAAGAGGCATCCACAGGCCAAATCCCAGGTTGACCAGCTACCTATATGTGGGTAGGGGTACTTCATATGTCAGATGCTTGAGGATTCCCACTTGAGTATGGAGACACCCTGAAAATGCTGGCTGCTTTAAGGGATTTGTTTGAGAAACTGTATAGCACACTGTGGCACAAAAGGGAAATGCATGGCAGCTGCCATGGTCTAGCCTCTACTCTGGGCAGTTCCACTGGACACCAGTGCCCAGCTAGAAGATGGGGCTCTAGTCAGAAAGTTAGAAGATCTGAGTCTGGAGAAGCCCATGGGAGTGTCCACTACTCAGCCAATTTGGGGGCTGGCTGACAAGGTGGAAAAACAGGATAATAAGTTAGAGAATTTAGTGTGCTGTTTACTAGGAGGACAGAAGCTGCCTTTGATTATGTTTCCATCACTGGTGACAAAGCCTGATTAGAATGCTAGGGGGTGAAATCCCTGAGAAAGTGATGAGAATAAAGAAGACTTATGGTAATTGGTGAAAAAATGAACCAAATGCCTTATGCCTTATACTGACCCCTAGTACAAAGAAAAATTTTAAATAAGAATGACCCCAAACTTCCGGTAGAAAACTTGCATTCTTTCTCTGTCCTTTAAAGTTATAGATCTTCTTCTTCTTCTCATTATTATTATTTTAAATTTTCTTTTATGTCTCTATTTTACTTTAAGAGACAGAGACAGAAAACAAGCGGGGGAGGGGCAGAGAGAGGGAGACACAGAATCTGAAGCAGGCTCCAGGCTCTGAACTGTCAGCACAGAGCCCGACGCAGGGCTCAAACCCACAGACTGTGAGATCATGACCTGAGCCAAAGTCGGACACTTAACTGACTGAGCCACCCAGGTGCCCCAGATCTTATTATTTTTTTGAAATGTAAAAATGCCAAGAGATAATCAAAACATTGGCCACAGAGACTGAAGAAAAAAAGTGTGTGTGTGTAGAGAAGCTTTGTAAACTACAGACCTCTGTAGATGTTCCCCTGTCTATTGCATTATAATGAACTCTTATCAGACCTTTAAAAGTGGCCATTTTGTAGTCTTTGGTGATTTGCAGACAGTTATTGTCTCTGATGCTTTGGCAAAAATGCATTCCTTCGAAAGTGCTTCCTCTTTAAGGAGATTCCTGAATTTGACAAGTATAGGCTTCTGATAACTAAGATCAACTTGCTTTCATGTGTGTCTGGGGGACAATAGTGAACTTTTCAAGTGTTTTCCCCAAGGCTACCTGCATAGCCCTACGGTATGTCTGGGATGGTAGCTGGGTACCTGTCATTGTCCACCCTCCCCACATCAGTGAAAGGGGCCCATTGCATTGATGATATAAGGTTAACATGTGAGAATTTGCCTCTGCAGCAGGCCACCATGCAAGCTTTCTGGAGCATCTGCAAGGGAAAGGATGGGCAATGAACCCATAGAAAACTTAAGGCTCCAGCACTGCCATAAGATTTTGGGTGTTGTCTGGTTGCATGAGACTCTCGTCCTGAAAGCCATGATTGAGAAGGTGCAAGACTCTCCTACCCCTAAGAATGTAAACGAGGTGAAAGCCCTTATAGGAACTTAAGGGTTTTGGAGGAGTTTTATTCCCCTACTGTCATAGTGCTTCTGTCCCTTGTGTTGTCTGGTAAAGGAAGAGCACTTGTGGGACTGTGGATCAGAGCACCAAGCTGCCTTTCAGAAAGAAAAATATTAGTGATGCTCTGGGAATCTCCTAAGCAAGGCTACCATCTGAGGTGGAGTTGTCTGTGACTTTGGAAGGTGTGGGTCAGGCACCACAACAGAGACAACCAAAGGGAGGAACGCCCCCAGGGTTCTGTGCCCAGCTCTGCAAGGTGGCAGAAATGCAACATATCCCCACAGAGCAACAGCCACTAGCAGTGTGCACAGCGATCCACCAGGCAAAGCCTCTAACACAGCAGCCAGCATAGCACCCTGCCGGATGAACTCCAGGGTGAACTGGCTTGCAATTACTCTTGAACCCTAGCTGTTAACCCTTTGCACTAACAGTTGTTGTAAAGAGATTAACCAGATGGCTTGTACAATGGGAAGTCAAGGAGTGGATGATCACAAATGCCACCATTAGTGGAGAGGAGAAATGAGTGATATGTATGAATACTTCCATTGAATAGAGAGTGATCAGGGGTCACATTTCAAAGGTCATGATGTTGACAGAGGAAAAAGAATATGATGATGAATGAAAGTTCCATCCCTCCCTATAACCTACAAGCAGCATGGCTGGGAGAAAGAAAAACTGGAATATTAAAACAGCAGACTAAATTATTAGCAGGTAAAACCACCTTGGCTGAGTAGACCGAAGTACTATCCCCAGCTTTAATATATTGTGTTTTTTAACTATAAATATTATTTTCTTTTTTAAATTTATTTTTAATATTCCACCATAATTAACATATAGCATTATATTAATTTCACATATACAATATAGTGCTTTATCAATTATATACATTACTCAGTGCTTGTTACAAGTGTATTCTTAATCCCCTTCACCTATTTCATATAGGCTTCAATATATTTAAATGACCAACCAGTAGTGTCTCATATGCCAGATGGGCGAGCCCTGTTGATGCACCCAACACCATAAACATAAGGATGTTGTGGGAAACAACCATCCTGCCAATTCTCACCATGGATCAACACGCCAAGCTGCTGGGAATGCCAAGCCCTAGCGTGCCTGGGAAGAGCTATCTACTGGAATTTATAACGGGATGTCCCACTGAGATGGAGGTTACTTCACACCCCTGGATAAGGAGAAACTACTCAAACTCTATTGGGATCCCATCATCCCATTGCAAGTTGGACCTGCGAAAATATGCTATACCTGGAATGGGACACACACCATTGAAAGAGAGGAGAAGGTAGGGGTCTTGGTCAGGTACATGTTGACCCTGGTCCATCCTCTTGCACCTGAAAGTCAGCCAAAATGTATGATATATATAACCAGATTACATTCTAAAGTTATATCCTCTTTTTTTTCTCAAGGCCTTTTGGGCACATTCTGTGTCACAAGGAGGCACACGTACTGTTATCCAAACAGAACGTTATGTGTCCATACCTGATGAGTTGGCTGATGGATCATCTTCATTAAATCACATGGGGATACAAGTCAACACTCTGAATGATCCCACCCCCAGCTTAAGGGACTTTATTAATCAGTGATTCAGATCCTGGGCTCTTGAAGAAAAAGTTGTCACTGATTTTGGGATCATTTAATCTGATTTTGTTCTTCTCATAAAGGAAAACCTTTAATGATTAGGTATTTCAATTTATTGAGTTAAGAGAATCAACTAATAAACAAGTCCATAGAAATACCCTTAGGTAGTTTTGTTTTTAGTTCATCTGTCAAAAATAAGCTTCATTGAGATGAGAAAATCAAATTTACATAGAAATATGGGGTGCCTGAGTGGCTGAGTCAGTTAAGCGTCCAACTTCCTCTTGGTTCACCAGTTTGAGCCCCATAGGGCTCCTTGTTGACAGTTGGGAGCCTGAAGCCTGCTTCAAATTCTGTGTCTCCCACTCTCTGCCTTTTCCGCTTCTGGTTCTCTCTCTCTCTTTCTCTATCTCTTTCATTAAATAAAATCTTTATATTTTTATAAATAAAATATTTATAAATAAAAACATTTATGAAGAAATATGTTCTATATGGAGATACAAGTATTACAATGCAAATATTCAGCTTTCTGTTGATACATTCAGAGTACAAATATTCTTGTGTTATCATTTTGAGTAAAATTAACTAGGATTTACTAGATAGCAATGACAATTGTTTCAAAGTATACACAAACACATCCATAAAATCATGAAGTCTGTATTATGACAAAGATTCACATATTTAGATGGTCAGTAGGATACGAAAATTTATTGACAGCACAGTCAAACTTCCATGTACCATTTCAGCTACTTGTTTAGAACATTAAACAATAAATAATTAATGGGATGCTTGAATGGCTCAGTCGATTAAGTGGTGGACTCTTGATTTAGCTCAGGTCATGATCTTACAGTTCATGAGATCAAGCCCCACGTTGAGCTCCACGCTGACAATGCATGGAGCCTGCTTCAGATTCTGTGTCTTCCTCTCTCTCTCTGCCCCTCCCCTGTTCATACTTGCTGTCTCTCAAATAAATAACCTTAAAAAATTAAAACAAACAAATAAGAGGTAAGCGATAAGAGGTAGGAGAGTAAACAAAAGGCAAGGTTTTTAAAGGTGTAAAGATCTGAAAGTTTGGGTATAATGGGAAATATTCTCCAAATAAAAATGAAAGTTCCTAGTCAGGAGTAATTTTGATAGCAACATATGCCCAATATTAATATTTAGTCTCTCGAAACAAAGCCCCCACTGTGTCTTCTTCACAACAAAGCAGCTGGTTCCAGGGCGGTAGTCATATATTTGTTATGAAAATAAAACACCAAGATATTTGAATGATTTCTCGTTAGAGATGCCCAGTAAACATCTCACTGCTTTGCTTTGTGGTATTTTAAATATTACTATTTTAAAATTTGATTTGGGATTGTAAAAAAAATCTGCAGATATAAAATTATTGAGAGTATGAGGGAGACAAGCAGATCCAGAACTCTGTCACAATACATTCTGAGGCTGGTCTCCGTCCATAAATACAGCATGCCTTTTACTTATGCACCATAGCATATGTTTAAATTTGTGAGTGGAAATTCTATCCATCACGCCTATTTTCAGCTTTATCTTCTCAATCAACAATTGGGCTGGATGTGACACAATTAGGACATTGTGAAGTCACAGTTGTCATGATATACTAAGTCTCTTGAAATATATTCTGGGAAATAATACGGTTGACATAACTTTAGACCCTGAAAATTAATTTAGTTAGGCTTGCTTTTTTATCAAACTTATGTATGTCACAGTGCATCATTTAGAAACTTTTAGGATTAAAACTCAATACTACAATTCACTGAAGGTTTATACTCCTGCTTCTTGAAACTCTAACTTATTGCCTGAGACTAATGCAGTGAATAAAGAACAGAAATCATTCACAGTTATGGAAAGCCATCAAAATACAAGGAAAAGATTATTGGCCTGGGAATCCAAAATATCTCAGGTTTGGCCCTAAAATTTTTTTTTCAGTCTATGCAAACTTCCTAATCCTCACTTTTTTACTTTTTTGAGGAGTTAAGGAGCATAGGCAATGAATTAATGTCCACTTACCTCCAACAAAATACATGTTATCTCAGGATAATTTTAGTCATATAATCATACTAATATGAATACAAAATTTATTAACATCACTTCCAAAAGTGGATTACAGTCTTTATGAAAATTATAAGAAATTTCTCTAAACTTAGGTATATACAGTCTTTTTCAACTTCCCTTTATCTAATGTATGGAGCCAATTTAACTTTTTTATTTACGTTCTTAACAAAAGCTAAAGCAGTAGAGTAGAGATCATTTAAATGTTATTAAAATCACACACAATATCCACTTTTATAAACATAATGAGGGCAGAGTTGTATTTTGAAATCATTTTTTCTTTATACTTCTGTTTATATAGTTAATTGAAAGATAAGTAATATGACTTCTCCAACTGTGTTTATTATTCTTTTACAAAATTGTTTTAGAAATTATAGTTTCTTTGCTTTTTCATATAAACTTTCAAATTGGCTTGTCCATATCAATAACAAGGTCCTATGGTATGTTCTTTTAAGATTTATATCTAAGTATTTCATTTTTGGAGCTATTTTAAATGACAAATTTAATTTTTTTGTATCCAACTGTATGCTGAAAACAGACACAAATAGTTAATTTTGTGTGTTAGTCTTGTATGACCTTTCATAAAGTCATTTCCTAGTTTTAGAAAGTTTTGCTTTGTTTTTCAGAATCCTTGAAAATTTCACATAGACCATTATGTCATCTGTGAACAGAAAAGTAGTTTTAACTCTCCCTTTCCAATCTATAAGTATTTTATTTCCTTTTATTGATTTATTGCACTAATTAGAACCT
The DNA here is from genome assembly GCF_008692635.1 of Crocuta crocuta. Taxonomy (NCBI): domain Eukaryota; kingdom Metazoa; phylum Chordata; class Mammalia; order Carnivora; family Hyaenidae; genus Crocuta; species Crocuta crocuta. The sequence goes on from NW_027529656.1 coordinate 499,616, forward strand.
CCAGTAAAGGTTAAATGAAAGTTGTAAGAGAAATCTTTGTCTTATTCTTCACCATAAGAAGAAAGCCTTCAGATTTTCACTATAATTATGATATTCCCTGTATGTTATCTGTAGATTTCCTTAATGAGGTTGAGGAAGTTCCTTCTCATCTATTCCTGGCTTAATGAAGTTTTTTTTTTTTTCCATGAAAGGATATTTATTATTTAAATATGTTTTCAGCAAGAATTGATATAATCTCTTTTTTCCTTTCTCTTCACAACTAATATGGTGATTACATTGACTAATTTTTGGATATTGGACCAGCTTTGCTTTTCTGGATTAAATATTACTTGGTTGTTGTGAATTATTCATTTTAATATGCTTGATTTGATTTGCTAATATTTTGTTATGGATTTTTGCATCTGTGTTCATGAAGAATATTGTTCTGTAGTTTCCCTTGTATATGCTCTGTAAATGTCTCATTATGTTATCAGGATCATAGCAGCCTTGTTAAATGAGTTGGAAAATGTTCTCTCCTCTTCTATTTTCTTGAAGAGATTATACAGAATCGATGTTGTTTCTTTTTCAATGGTTCGAAATAATTTGCCAGTGAAACCACTGGGGCCTAGAGATTTTTTATTCCAGAAGATTTCAAACTATGACTTCAACTATATTAAAATAGTTGAATATTATAGAATATTCAACTTATCTATTTCATTAGGGTAAATTTTGCTAGCCTATAGCTTTAAAAACTTGGCCCATATTCTGTACATTGGTGAATTCCTTTGCAAGAAGTTGTTCATAATATTCTCTCATTATCTTTTAACATCTGTGGGGTCTGCACTGATAACCAGTCTTTCATTGTTGATATTAGCAATTTGCTTGTGTGTGTGTGTGTGTGTGTTTCTCTCTGTTATTCTTTTGGTTCATTTGTTTCTTTCATTTCATTTCTATCTTAGAAACTTAAAAGATTAACAGAAAGAGTTTGTAAAAGGAAAGGCCTCCTTCACATTTCCCCCATCTCTCCTTCCCCAGAGGTAGGTGTCCTGACCAGCTCACCTCCCATCAATTTTCAAACTTATATGTAAATAAAAAGTCCAGTTGGGGCTTGTTTCTTTTCGTAACTGGGATCACATATGTGTTGTTCTTTGACATGCTTGTTGGAGATGTTCCTAGCTAGGCACACTCCTTTTATCCATTACATATTCCACAGAATTAGAATCACCATTTGGGTTGCTTCATTCTGCTGCTACAAATATGCTCACTTTTGTGCATAAATTTGAGTAGAAGGGCTGGAATTTGAGGGGGAGAGTCTGAATTTGAGTCCCTGTTGATCTGAGGTGAAGGTGTGTTGACTTGGCATTGAAGAGGTGGCAGACAGTATACATACAATGCCCTGGGCAGGACAACCACTGGGCTCTGGATTGGGGGTCAACAGGGCAGGGACACTGTGTGCAACAGGGAAATGGCTGGCTTCCTCCTGGTTTAACTTTAACTGAGTTTCTTTAACTTTTGTTTTGATGGCAAAAAATTAACTTTTGGTTTCATCGACAATCTGTATTATTATGTGTCTTTGAGGGACCAACTTTAATTGAAGGTTAATATATGGCTTGCATTAATGAGATTGGAAAATTCATAGAAATTGTTTAGAACAATGTTCACATGTTATGAATGAGTACTAGCTTTATCTATTAACATACATTATTTATTTTATCCTATAACAAGGTATAAATAAATCACATGAAAAAATATTAGCATCCTTATTTTATATATGATATGATAAATTTTGTTTGCAGGGAAGTTAGAAGACAATGTACTCAGGTTTAATTAACTTAGCTATTGAATGGAGAAAATAGGATTCAGATTCAAGTGATATAACTCAAAATTCATGCTCTTTCAACTAAAGTAAATAATTTAAAAATTTAGAAATAAAGTACCTTTTCATTTCTTAGTCTTTAAAAGGGCCAGGAATGTTCTACTGAGAAAATATAAGTTTTTTAATGTGTTCAGCTTAGTGGTGTTTGACAATCTTATAAACTAATATGGTTCCGCTAATAACGTGGTACAGAAAATTTCCACTGCTCTCGAAGTGTCTTCAAGTCCTTTCTAGTCACTATCTCCTTCTCAAAAGCATTCATTTAATGGTTACTATCATCACATATTAGTTTTGCCTATTTTTGTACCTAATCTTCATGGAATCATACAGTATTCTCTTTTGTTGTTGTTGATTGGAATGTGGAAAAATCTGGCTTCTTTTATTCTACATAATATTTTCAGGTTTAACTCATATTATGTACTATCAGTAGCCCATTACTTTTAAAATTGCTGAGTAATATTGTATAAAATGTATATATGATGATTTATTTATTTATTTATTGCCTTTTTGGTGTACATTTTGGTTGTTTCTGGTTTTCAGCTATTTTGATTAGTATGCCAAGGATATTCTTGTACAAGTATTTTTGAAGACAATTGTTTTCAATTTTATTGGTTATATCTAGGAATAGACTTACTCTATCATACAGTAGATGTAATTTTGATTGTATTTGCAGTAAGTGATCGAGAGACAAGTAATGTCTCTTTCTGGGAAAAAAGCAGGTGTGCCTACTGCTTTCTACAACAGCAGTAGATTCCCTGAGCTTAGAGTTCCTCAGCTGCTATACAAACCCACATCATGTATAGCTTATTTGGCTCCCTCTGCCATCCCACAGGATGTGGGAGACAGGAGAAACGGATGTGTACATGCTGATGTTCATGCTATTTGTTGTTCTTTGAGTCATGCGGCCCTTTATCTCTGAACCTGCAATCTCAGTCTTTCTCTCAGCATCTGTGAAACATTAATTAGCAAAAGTCAGCTAACTTATTTAGTTTGTAAAGAAGGTGAAATCATTCCAAGCCCTGGGTGAAATAAAATTTCAAAATCTAAACTTTTAAAAAACAATTTTAAGAATAAGTATAGACTGTAGAGGACCCCTGGATGGCTCAGTCGGTTAAGCATCTGACTTCAGCTTAGGTTATGATCTTACAGTTTGTGGGTTCGAGCTCTGCACTAGGCTCTGTACTGACAGCTCAGAGCTTGGAACCTGCTTCAGACTTCGTGTTTCCCTCTCTCTCCGCCTCTTTTCCTTTCCCACTCTGTGTCTCAAAAATAAATAAATGTTAAAAAATAAATAATGTAGTTATTTCTAAATGTATATAATCTAATATACAATGTATAAATATATATTTATATAATGTTTAGAGATTTAATGTATATAAAGATATATATAATGCAGTCCTTTCTAAAGATGTTTATCTGAACAACCAGAATTCCCTGGATCCTTCCCTTTTGTCTCAACAGTCTAGAAAAACTTCATATTAATCATTTTCTGGACAGGAAAGCAGTTCAATGGACCACCTCTTGCTGAAATATATGTGCTAGAGAGTACTGTGAAGTTGAAACCAAGTCAATAAGGCATTCAGTTTCTCTACTGCTTACTTTGTCATGAAATATTTCTTATCTCTTTTAACAGCATCAGTTTCTTTTTCCAAAGAGGCACATAGGTGACAAATATGTAAGCAAATCCATTAAGTTTAATAAGATGCCTGTAATTATAGCCTCATGCAGGTTTTATACATGCTCAGTAACTCTAGGTTATTTTGTGATGGTAAGTTTAGCTAATCATAATCCTGCAACACAGATTATGGTTTATAGTGGAAATATTAAGTGATGTTTAAATTATTTCTATGAATTTTAAGCATTATTTGACAGAAAAATAAAAGAACAGAAAACGTTTTCTCTTCCTGTGTTGCTTAACATGTGGCATGACCAGTAGCATTCTGAATACAGAAAGAATTTAGTTAAAAATATAAACCATAAAATTATTACACAAAAGAGAGTTAATGGAGAGGATCCTATAAAAACCATTGCATTAAAAAATATGAGGCAACCATTTTTATTGTGAAAATTAAGTATTTTAATACATTAATTAAGATAATTCTTAAATATGCTACTACAATATTTAAAACTTTACTTAAATGTTATGTATAAATCATTGAGGGTAAAATTTAACTCTGATTGAAATTGCTTTGGTTAGGGAAATATCATTATTTTGAATATAAAATAAAATAAAGAGCAGTTTTTTATTTAATTCCAAAAAAGTTGAACTATTTTTAAAAAAAGATCATCTTTTATATTATTTTTCAGCTTAGTAGAAGTTTACCAAATTGAGTTCATTTTTTTAAAGACCAGCAATAAACTTTAATTTATGTTTGAGTAGGCTGCTTTATCTGTTAATTTACAGTTATAATGGTATGTATGTCCACTATAACAAGGAATTTATCATTCAGGAAGAACCCCGAAAGAAAAATAACTATACTCCTTAAGATCACTTTCTATTTGGATACAGGTTGATGCTTATACGTGATCATTTGAAACATCAAAATAAAGGATAATAGCATGTATTTTTCTCATGGATAGTTTCTCCACTATGTTTTATATACTTAGTTCACAGTGACTTTGAAGTCCTAAATATTCCAGAAAGAAATCAATGTGGAGATTTTTCTGTAAATAAAAGTTCTTTTTGACTTGAAATTGTCTCATAAAACAAAATTATAAGGATACTACCTGTCCCATGAGTTTTTGTTCAGTTTATATACCACATGTGAGTATTGTTTTTACCTACATGAATAGCTTGCAATAATTTTTTAAAAATCAAGTTTGCCTCTAAATCATGTATCATACTTCATATCTATCAGGCAAAGACACAGGCATACAATTGACAATATCGGTCTTGCTAATTTATCTAGTGGGCTTTCCATAGTACCTACCTGGATTAGAAAACTCCGGGGAAAAAGTAGAAATGGTCAGTTGCTCCAAAGTGCTCTCAGTGTCCATAAGTAGCGGCTAGTAAAATTATTTCAACCTGTGTTAATTTCATAGGCCATGAATTAACTGACTTTTGGTAATACAGTATAAAAGTTTTAAGATCAGCTACCAACACATGGGAGTTTTTTTTTTTTAATTTAATGTTTATTTATTTTTGAGAGAGTGAGAGAGAGCGAGCGACCGATAGAGAACAAGCAGGAAGGGACAGAGAGAGAAGGAGACACAGTCTCTCAAGTAGCTTCAGGCTCTGAGCTGTCAGCACAGAAATTGACGCGGGGCTTGAACTCCTGGACTGGGAGATCATGACCTGAGTGGAAGTTGGACGCTCAGCCGACTGAGCAACACAGGCGCCCCTGGAGTTATAGGTGTTATGCAAACAATACTCAATCGAAAGGTCTAGGTTTCAGGATTCAGGAATCTTAGAATTAATGAAGTGTATAGCTTCAAGCAAACTTCCAGCCAGCAACAGCACTAGCAGGAATTTTATCGCAGAAGGAACAACAAGACCAATTCAGATTTATATTGTTGACTTATGGTTAAACCCAGTATTTTCAAAGAAATGTAAAATTGTGACTGGCTATATGTATGTGTGTGTGTGTGTGTGTGTGTGTAATATATGCAATATATATAGTAAATATATATGCAATATAAATATATAAATATTATAAATATAATATATAAATATGCAATATGTAAGTAAATATATATATATGGTAAATATGTTTAATCATAAGTAAAGCATTACATTAAGAAAACAACATTATTACCTACCATTGCCCCCTCCATAGCCCATTGATTTGGAACAAACTCTGATTTCTCAGACAGCTCTGGTGAAATCAGGGCATTGAAGAAGTCCTACTCTTAACAGAAGTCAAGGAAAACAGGAAAGCAGTATCCTCTTTCATTGGTTTTCCTGCCTCTTAATGCAAGGGTTCATGAATTATAATCTAAAGAGTGTCTCTTGTAATGTTGCGCTGTATTCAAGGGGCAATGAGAGAAGCTTTTACCCAAGAATTATTTGGTGAGGGAGAAGTAATTGTGGGTTTTATTTAATAGTTTTATATAGCTTTCCAACAAGAATTATCACACTCTCATCAACTCACCTATAAAAGAGTAAAAAGGCAAATTCAGGGAGGTGGGCAAACAATTTACCAAGTAAAAGTGTAAAATTCTGGCATGCAGAAAATATCTTGAACAATAAGTTTATAGAAAAAGTAGGCTATATAAAAGCACTATATAAAAATGGACTGGAGGCTTGTTTAGCCATTTCAAAAAAAAAAAAAGGCACCTGAATTTTGAAATGTTGAATATCTATCTATCTATCTATCTATCTATCTATCTATCTATCTATCTACCATTTATCTATCTATCTGTAAGCTCATTAGGAGTCAGGGAAAATGAATCAAAACTATATTGGGATTCCAATACACACTTACCAGAATGGCAAGAGTTAGCAAGACTAACAATACGAAATGTTAGCAAGGATGAGGAATTTTTTCACATTGCTGGTGGTACTATATATTTTGACAAACTGTGATAGTACCAACTAAATTGAATATATTCATCACCTATAACCTAGTGATTCCAATCACAAGTAGATAATTAATAGAAATACCTACAAATGAATACTGCAAGACATCGTTACAAGATGTTAATATTAGCATTATTTATAGTAGTCCCAAATTGAAAACAATCTAAATGTTAGTTAAAAGTAGAATGGTAAGTAGTTTTGGGTATGTTTCTACGATAGAATACCACTTGACAATGAAAAAAAAACTAATGCTAACAAAACACACAGCAACATGAAAGAATTTCTAACATAATATTCAGTGAAAGAAGCCAAGCACATAAGATTATGTACTGAGATTTTCATTTATATAAGGTTTAAACCCTGGCAAAGCTAATCTATGGGCTGTTAAACATGAACATAACAGTGATCTTTCAGAACAAGGGTGAGGGTGTGAATAGAAGGTGTTACAAACTTGTCAAATTAACACTTGTTAAGTGGAGCACAGGGTGCCGGATGGTGACTTCAGACCACAAGAGAAATTAAAATAGAGAAGCTTATTTCTCACAGGTTCTGGAGGAATTTAAAAGGCCACAAAGAAAGATTAAGGCAGAGCTGGGAACAAGGGGCTCATGTCTTTTTTAGGGTCCATGAATGGAGTTCTTTGGGGTTCTCAAGCCAAGACCAGAAGGGGTCAATCAATTCAACTCCTAAGAGTGGGTTTTGCTAAGCCCTATCGAGGTCTTGTCTAATGGGCACATAAGGGAAGGCATTGGGATGCAGAAGACATTGTTCATCACAGGGCTATTGGGGGTTATACAAGGAGCTTACATTCACTTTTGATTCTGCAGTCTACCATCTTGGCCATGAACTTGCATGAGGTGCTGGTGTCAGGTTAAGGTCCTGCAGGCTGCAGGGCCCCCTGGAAATGGATGCAAAGTGACACTGCCATACCATGGAGCAGCATAGCTACACTCTCCAGAGAGGGAGACTAGGACTGACTTCTGGGGCTTTGGTAATGTGCTGCTCTTGGTTGGGAGGAATGATATTACATGACTATGTTCACCTGGAGAAAACTTATCCCACTGTACACTTAGCTTTGTGTTCCTTTCTGTACATATGTTATACTTTGATTTTGTTAAAAATTCACATGAATTTATGAAGTATTATTCAATGTGTACGTCTATAGGTTTTTCACTGTATCAAAAACACAATGCATTTTAAGTGGACATAGTTAGGAGGTTGGTATAAACTGTATGCTTTTTTCCAGCTTTATTTTTCATCAATTGAATGACTCACTCCTGTTTTAACTAAAGTTTCCTTAACCTTGGTTTACTGAATAATTCAAACAAGTAAACGTGCTGAGATTAGAGGCAGAATCTTTTCTTTTTCCTACAAAAAAGGAATTGACAAGTTTTCTGAATATTTATAATGATCTACAAGGAAGCATGACAACTTAAAAAAAAAACCTATGAGACTTGAAGCAATTGGGGTATTCTAAGTCTTTTTTTTTTCTGCCTTCTTCAAAGTAGCCTTAGTCCTTGAAATAAGAATGAAGCTTTGTTTGGATCTGTTAGCAAGACACAACGATGAGCTATGCCTGGAACACCATTGTCCAGCTGATTTGAAATGAATCCCTTCAAGTTTTCTTGGTGTATTGTGCAGTGAGCTAACTTATCACAACACCACTTTTAAGCAGGATAATTTGAAGAGTTGTATGAGTAACTCCTAAACTCTTTCTAGCTCTGAGTCTATGTCAGATGCACCAGAATGAACATTCAGCTGGATGCTATCTCTGCCCTTAAGACCAGGAAGTTAGAAGTCTCAATCTGGAGAGAGAAATGGACTTCTTTTTTTTCTTTTTCTTTTGCCAGAGAGTTGGAGGAATTAATCCCAATTCAGAAATGATGAAGAAAAGTGGCACCCTACCTCCACATCTAGGTTTCAAAGAGAGGAACTTTATGTTAAAATTTTATTATCAAGAGGAGAATTAAATAAAATACAGTTGGAAGTATTTTGAATATTTGAATATTAAAAAAGAATACTTCAAATTTTACCTCTAGATTAGTGTGTACTGATAAATGATTTACTGGAATTGGCTATGGTCGCAGGATGGTCAAATAATTATGTGAAGAGGAAAGCATTTGATTAAATTCAGCTATACTTTTCAACTTTTCCAAAAGCGCTATTAAATCGAGTAAATTCAGTCAAAAACAGAGAAGGTCACATATACTTTGATCACATAACATTCTTTAGAGTTCCTATGATGTTTTTCATGAAGCTCTTTAATTCTTTGAAATATTATTGTGATCTCTCTGTCTCTCTTACACACACATGCAGACACAATTTTACACATACTCTCACACACAATTTTACAAACACATACTTACGTTTGAATGCACACACATGTACATGCATCTAATTTTCTTAACAGAGTAGGCCCAGGGCAGGCCTGCTATACCATTTGAAACAATGTACATTACTCATTGTAAATATCTATATACTGATATGTACAGTATACATTCAGCCTTATATAGCTACAATGTGATTAAATAGGTGCTGTGTTCACTCATCAATGTATATTGTGAGTAGCATAGTTGGTGCCACTGAAGAAGTAACTTGTAACTCCTCTCAGACTCAGGTAATGTCAGTTACTAAAGGCAATTTTAGAAACCATAGAAAGTAGTTAAACTGGGGTTTGGGGTGATATGGAAGGGGTAAGGCCCTGCTGATTTACCTTATCCTCCATAAGCAGAGCAGCACAGCCATGCACCTGGCTTGACAAATCAGCTTCAGAGAATATCTTCAGGCCTGGTGACTCCTGTCATGCTTTGCTGGACATATATAAATTTATGCTTTTTTCGTAGTAAATTCTGTTGTAAAATTTATAAGTCAAACACTTCCTTTCTCAAGCTTCCAACTCAGTCCCTTGCCTACTTTATGTGATAAAATAAATTGAAAAATCCTGGGCTAAGCAAAGTCTAGCAAGCCTCTTTACTGTAGCACTTCTTAGAGGCTTCAATATACTAACAGGCCTTATGAACTTCCTAGCAGAGTGTACAGCATAAAGCATTAACTAAACTCACTTGACCACATAACTCTTCTCCAATGGGCTTCTTCCAACGTTGGTGTGTGGTCGAACACATGTGGAAACTCAAGAGTCTATAAAGTAACTAATTCAACAAAGATCTATTATATCCTACTATATATCAGGAGCTACTTAAAGTATTTGAGATACAGAAATGAGCAAGCCTCAAGGTAACTACTGCCTTGGAGATCACATTCTCTGAGATGGGAGACAGAATAAGGAACTAAACAATAAGTAATAACGGTAACGTTAGAAATATATGAGACAGATACTATTTGCTGCTCCAAGAAAAGAAAGGTCTTTGGTCAGACACAGGGGTCTCACAGCTTCTGCCAGCATCCAGGGAAGTGTAGCAGGTTAACATGTTTACTTGCTGATAGAGTTAATCTCAGATCCTTTATAATTCTTGACACTATTACACTGTTCCCAGGAGTGGACTGCTGTTGTTTGATAGTGGGGGCTAAGCCATTCCAATGGTAGATGAGGGATTTCTTGTGTCAAAATCTAGCCTTAGCATTCCTCCCTTCACATCCCCCCCCAACCCCCCATGGAAGACAAACTCTACACTGTATTTCTGGTTGGTCTTAGTCAGGAGTTTCCTATCTCCCTCCTTCAGTGGTAGCTGATCACTGCTCAATATTCTTGTTTTATCCTTGGCCTTTCAGCCAGTGGAGTGAGATATATATATCCTACTGTAGAGGCAGCTTTGCTTCTACTCCTCTATATAAAAAGTGACTCTTTGACTATGGCCTGAGAGCAAGAGAGCTTGTGGCCTTCTTCCCTGGGATAATATTTTTGCATTTGAAAGAAGGTTCCTAGGAAGTGAGGAGGTTTTCTTTTCTTGAAACCCAGCAGCAACCACATTAGCAACATGAAATAGGGCTCTCTCCCTATTTCCCTCCCTACCCTTAATCTTTCTAGTAAGTGCTAATAAATGCTCAGGAAAAGAGCTTGTGAGCTAGCGTAAACTTCCCTTAGATCTAGGTATCCTAGCTATTGAAAGTTTTTTGTTTACTCGAAAATTTGTTATTTTTGTCAGCAGATCTGTTTTTTCATGTACATCGTGGCCATCTCTTACTCCCATGTTCTGCAGACAGTTCAAGGGTCCATTATTCATTTGGGAATTCTATTTTCTTGGTTGCCTAGCAATCTCTTCTCTCTGAAGTATTCATTTAAAAAGTATGATTTTTGTACATTATCCAGAGTCATCTCATTTTCACACCTGCACTTGCTGCACACTTGGGTTGATGCTCATGTGTGTTGGCAGGGCAGGAGCAGAGGTGGTATGTCCGTCATGGGTGTGGCCTGGGAGAAGTGAATGTTTTCATCCAGAAAGTTGGGCACGGCCTCTCCGCTGGCACCAGCATTGCTCACTGCTCCTTCTCCAGAAGCACTGCCATGCTATATGCCGGTGATGCTGCTCACCACAGCTCTCATCTTCTTTGCTGGATTATAGTATTTGATGAATTGAAGACTCATCATAAGAACACCTTAGTTAGACCAGTTTAATACCCTGAATCTTCTTGAATTTCCAGAATACCATATCCATGCTTTCTTCTGTATCAGCAGAGTGGCTTATACTAGACATTAGTATGCCTACTTTGGTGTATTGTATTTGGAAGTATATGAATTGACCATTCATGAGTAGACCAGGACTCTGTGGTCCCACAACTGTCATGAATGCAGATGTTCTAGCATACTGTCATAAAGAAGGATGGGGAGAATTACCTTTTTATCTTCCACCATTTTTTGCTACCTCAACAGTATGATCCATGTTTTGGTGAACTCTTAGAACAACACACAGAAGAAGTGGCTCAGTTAATGGCTTGCAAAAAGCTTCTAAAGAAAAGGGTTCTGTCCAACAAGACTGTTTCCAAAAGTGGCCTTGGGGATTTGGTCAGAGTTACCTTAAAGAATGACTCAGATTTTAAATGTTCCCACATTTTTTGCTTATGGAAAGACTGTTTTCCTGTGTTATATTGGGATAAATAATTTAAATGGAATTATTTATAAATTAATACGAAAATGGTTACCTCTGGTGTTGACAGGTTTGAGGGAACTTCTTAGGGAACAATCATAATCCTTTGAATGATTGCATTAATTATTGTCCTTCCTTAGTCCATTGGAAGTTTTTGTTTATAAGAACTTGTCAGGGTCATCTTGATTTTATTGAAATGCCATCTAATTGTAAGTTAGCAGCAGATATGGGATGATTCAAATGCTGAAAATATATATCTGTCCTGTGGGAAACTTCATGGTTTTCCTCATCTATCATGTAGATGATTACATATGGATAACATTTGCAAAAGTAAGAAAAGTGGGACTTTTCTATTTGATTTGAATATTATCCCTGTGTATGGCAGGGATGAAATTTCCCATTTTTCCATCAGAGTTATATGCTTGCTTTAATCTTTAAGCATAAGTGAATGTGATATAAAAATATATGCTAAACTATTTAAGAGTGTATTTAAAGCTATTTAAGTGTGTTTTTATATGTAAGACATTACTTAAGAAATTGATTATTATACTTGTGTTCTAATCTGATGGTAAAGGTATTCTCAAGAGTTTACAAGTACTTTAGATTTTCAAAACTGAATGAGAGAGGACATTGCATAAGCATTCCATGTTCCTTTAATGCACTACAATAAAACTCTGAAATTTTTTAAAAAATGGGAGCAATGTTGTTTTTTTTTAAAAATGGGAGCAGTGTTCTATACAGCATATAGTATTTTACATTCTAAGCAAATGCATTTTGTAATATTTATAAAGTAGGTATCTGTATATAGAAAGTTTCATCTTTGTGACCAGAAATGGTGGCTTGAGATTCCAATTTATACTTCATTTCCCTAAGGTATATACAGATCAGTTCCAACAAAATTAAAACTTTTCCCAAACATTTTAACGTAGAATTTAATGTAAAAAATATTTTAAGTGTTTAATGAAGTAATACCTCCTTCAAGATAAGTATCTATCCAAGAAATAACAAGTGTTGCTAAGGATGTGTAGAAAAAGGAATCCTTCTGCACTATTGGTGAGAAAGTAAATCAGTGCAACCACTGTGGAAAATAGTATAGGGTTCCTTAAAAACAGATATACCATATGATCCAGTAACTCCACTGCTGGGTATTTACCCAAAGAGAATAAAAACTAATTTTAAAAGATATATAAATCCTTATGTTTATTGCTGCATTATTTCATAATAGTTAAAATATAAAAGCAACTTAAGTGTCCATCAGCAGATGAATGGACAAAGAAAATGTGGTATACATACACACACACAATGAAACAATGAAATATTACTCAGTCATAAAAAGAATGAAATATTGTCATTTGCAACAAGATGGATGGACTTAGAGGGTATCATGATAAGTGAAATAAGTCAAAGAAAGACAAATACCATATAATTTCACTTAAACATAGAATCTAGAAAACAAAACAAATAAACAAAAACACAAACAAAACACTGGATACAATCTCAGAAAAACACAGAACAAACTGGTGATTGCCAGAGGAAAGGGAGGTGCAGAGTAGGTGAAACAGGTGAAGGGGATTAAGAGACACAAACTTCCAGTTATAAACACACACAAAGTCACTGAAGAGAAGTACAGCATAAGAAATATAGTCAATAATAATGTAATAACATTGTCAGGTGACAGATGATAACTACACTCTTCATGGGAAGCATGTAATGTATACAATTGCTGATTCACTATGTTGTACACCCGAAACAAACAACTTTGTATGTCAACTATATTTCAATATAGAAGGTATGTCTATCAAGCCTAAAACGATAATGGAAATTTAAGTATAGAATACAATAGTTTGTCTTTTGTGTATTAAATGAATTGCCTGAATAATATTGTAAATCAGGTACTGTAATACTGAGATGTGAACTGCAGCACGTATTAACATTTTACTTTTAGCATAAAGCAGAAATAATATGTACTGATTATATGCTCTTTTTCCACCTACATATTTAATATCTACCATGTGCCAAGCACTGTGAAAAGAAATATAGGTTAGCTAGAGCCTCTGCCCTAAAAGAGTATATACTGAGGAAACAATGAAAATTTGTTGTAAAATCTAGACTAGAAATAAGTACAGGTACAGATGGCTATAAAGGAAGAAAGACAGGAGAAAGGAAAATTCAGGTTTTTATTAACTAAGCTTTACACTAATTCATCGAATCCTTACAATTGCCCAATTAACAAATTGTTATATCAATTTTTACAGATGGGAAAAAAGAAATTCTTTAGTCTTAAAAAGAATAAAAAACTTACCCCAAGTCTCATGCGTAGTATGTTTTAATGTGGGTGAAATAAAACTACAAAAAGAGACCAAAAATTCTGCTAAATCATCCAGATAGTATGCAATTTGATTAACTTTATAATGCATTGGTATTGTTGCCCTATGAATAAACAACTTAAGGTCATTTGCAAAAATGACAGTCAATTTGTTTAAGCATTGGAAAACACTATTTGTGTATTGTAGTTTTATTGACAAAATATTCTTTCCAAGCTGTGGAAAGCTATTAACTTAAAGTCAATAAATGGAACAGAGTTATAAGGTCATAGAGGACCCACAATAAATAAGAATATATGTATCATTTGTGTTATCAAATGTGAGTCTCTGTTACTGCTCACTATTTACCTACCTCCATTGTCTAAAATTAGTTGTTTCCTAGGATGATTTTGAGAAGGACCTTTGAAGAATGTGAAGCCCCTGATAATTTACCCTGAATGAGTCCCTTCTATTTTCTTGAAAACTCTTAAAGCAGTGAAATAAGGTTAATATAAACATTCGGTGAGTAATTTTAAGAGAAAAAGTAAATAACACACTTTTAAGAATGTATATGGAAAACCAGGAAGGTCGTGGGATGACTATCCATGGAACTAGGAGGTCCACTAACTCTGGAGACTTTCTTCTCACTTGGCTACAGTCTTGTCCATTCTGAGATGCAAACCCACAATTCTCAAAACAGTCATGTAATCCCAAGTGCCTTTGAAATTAGCAAAGATGAGATTACATGTAGCAGGTTTTAAAGAAAGATAGTCTTACCGTTTTTTAATGATTTTGAAAAAAGACTATACATGGTAACTCAATTTAAAGAATGCATTTCCTGAGGCACCTAGGTGGCTCAGTCAGTTGAGCATCTGACTCTTGATTTCAGTTCAGGTCATGATCCCAGGGTTGTGGGATCGAGCCCCACATGGGGCTCCGCTCTGAGCATAGAGTCTCCTTGGGATTCTGCCTCTCTCTCTGCCCCTCCCCTACTTGTTCTCTCTCTCTCTCTCTCAAAATAAATAAATAAACATTTTAAAAAATGCATTTCCTGATTCTAGAAAAGAGTAATATGTACATTTTTCTAGAATTCCAATATGAAATAATTTCTACTATTATTTGGGTTAGAACTCTTGACATTGAAATTAAAAATTATGAATAATATAATCCTTTTGCTATCAAGTAGCTAAAAAGTAATTACTTTTATGTATACAATTTTTTTCTATCACCTAACATAATAACATAAAAACCTTGATGAGAGGGTAATAAATAGGAAAATAGTGTCCCACTTATGAGTCAAACACTGAATTAAAAAAATTATTTACGAGGAAATGAAAGCTAGGGAACACTGCACTAAAAAGATAGTCCCTTCACTTTTGCCTGGTTTATAATCTGAATTACATTGTCATCTAGTGGTTAAAATAGGTATTAAAAATATAAATATTATAACATCTTGGTATCAGAGGCCAAACATATAATTAAACACATAGATTTACTATAAGAGATAGGAATATAATGTGTGATGTTATTTTAAAGATTTTTAATATTTTTTTAAATTTATTTTGAGAGAGAGAGTGTGTTGGAGAAGTAGAGAGAGGGAGAGACAGAATCCTAAACAGGCTCTGCACTAACACAGGGCTCGATCTCACAAACCATGAGATCATGACCTGGGCCAAAATCATGAGTCAGATACTTAACCGACTGAGCCACCCACGCACTTCTGTGTGATGTTATTTTAAACCCAGAACCATAAGTCATATTTTAAGGAAGGAGAAAGAAACCCTTAGACACAGACACAATAGAGGTACAGGCCAGGACTCCAATCCGCCTGTCGAGTATTTCATATTTAGTGATCTCTCTGTTGGCGCTCAGTGCTTTGTGTTTATTCACAAGCTGGCTTCCCTTGTCTGGAAACATAGCTAGCACCACACCAGGCCTACCTGGACAGAATAGAACTTTTAACTGCGGTCATTCCACTTTAGAGCTTCATAGATGAGCAAAGTCCATGAAAGCCTTCCTTCTGGGAAAACAAAACGCAGCTGCTTACATTGGACTTTCCCAAGTCACTGTGCAGTTATACAAATACCACAAACCTTGTCGAATATGTTAACAAGAGCTATTCTTATTAGAGTTAAACTTTGAATGATCTCCTTTCTAGGGAAAATTAGGAAGAAATAAGGAATTCTAGTTATCAAATTTCATTTTACAAACCTTAAATTCATTTTTAAAGTTAAATCTTGTTCTATTTCTTTTTAAAATTTATTTATTTATTTTGAGAAAGAGTTCATGCAGGCAAGAGAGGGGAGGGGCAGAGAAAGAGGGAGAAAGAGAATCCCAAGCAGGCTCTGCACTGTCAGCACAGAGCCTGAGGCAGGGCTTAATAAACTCACCAACTGTGACATCATGACTTTAGCCAAAATTAAGAGTAGGTGCTCAACTGACTAAACCACGCAGGCACCCCAAAGCTAAATCTTGTTTTAAAGGATAAAATTTTATATCAAGTATGTGAGAGGTCAAACATTGCTGAACATAGTAAATTTATCAAATTTTGGTTAGATGTAGACCAACCAAAAAAAACAAAATAAAAGTTAAATTTATAAAGAAATTTCTTTTAACAACACATTTGTATTTTCTTTCTGAAATTTGAATTGAAATATGACAGCTTAAATCTGATTAGTATTTTTTTCATCACTAATGGAAGGATCACTCTATCACATCTTCTTACTTATGAAATAAATATGAGGACTCAGACAGAGGAAGGAAGGCTGATACATATAATAAACTGAGAAACTGAGAACTGTTCTGGGAAGACAAGAATATATGGTAACCCCAACAAGGGCTCACATTGGCACTTTCTTGAATATCTTTTTGGTCTCATATACAAGGTAGTTTTTTGAGACTGTGTTAACTATTACCAAGTGCTATATTGAACTAAACAGTATGGTTTATTGTTTTCTGTACAGTAGCATGATTTTCCATTGTCTAAATGTATTTTTGGCCTTGTTGATAAATGGCTCATTTGCTGGCTTCAACCATTAGTTAGTAATCATTCTCAGCCCTGAAAAATCATTGAGAATAGACCGTTTTACTCCGGAATATTAATGTTGGTGGGGTTTTTTGTTTTTGTTTATATTGTTTGTTTTTACCAATGATCAACACATTTAGACTATCTATAATGAGACAGATGTACTTGAATATGGTGAATAATGGATGGTGCATGGTGAATCCTCTACATCTTCATGTTTTGTTGTTGTAATTTACTTGTTTTCCTTTGTTTAAATTTGTGTAGTTAATCCTCTTTGCGATCTGAAATAGCAAGAAGAAAGCACTAAGTCTGAGGATAATTGTGGGGAGATGAAAGGGAGTGAGACTTTAAGAGTGTGTGTGTACACATGAACGCATACCTTTTTGTCTTTCTCAGAGCCCGTGGCTTTTATCCCATTTGCGAATTCCACCAAAGCACTTGCAGCCTTTTAGTGACCTCAGAGGTGCAGGGGTCCTAAATCCTTCCGAATTTCTCTGACTGACCTCATTAGCTGGAGCAGGAAGACCCTGGGCTCTATTTAATGAGTAGAGCTCTGAGGACAGTGTGAGAGGCACAGGAGAAGATAAGCCTAACTTTTAAGTTAGGTAGGATCGGAATCATCAAGCCATTTCTTTTTGACATGTGTTAAGAAAGAAAGTTTTAAAAAGTTTAGTTATTAAGAGAGAATTAAGTTAGTCATTCTGTTATTTCATGTAGGAATACGTAACTCGAATTTGGTAATAGAAATCTTAATAGAAAATCCATATAGGTATTTACTTTTTCTTCTGGTTACTAGTGATGCAATTTAAAAATTTTCTAATGTTTTATTTACTTCTGAGAGAGAGAGAGAGAGAGACAGTGTGAGCAGGCGAGGGTCAGAGAGAGAGGGAGATACAGAATCTGAAGCAGGCTCCAGGCTCTAAGCTGTCAGCACAGAGCCCGATGCGGGGCTTGAAGCCACTAACCGTGAGATCACGACCTGAGCCGAAGTCAGACACTTAACTGACTGAGCCACCCAGCCACCCCTAGTGATGCAATTTAACTTTCTATTTAAAATATTGCTAAAAATTTAGGTTCAAGTTTGTCTACCCCCATATCTACTCAGGTATATTTCACTTCTAACAAAAAAGTTGATAGCTTCACAAATGGTTAGTCGATGACTTACAAGAAAAGACACTAGTACTTTAGGTAAGATAATTTAATAGAATTATCTACAGAAAAATGCTTTTTAAGTCAGCTTACTCTTCATTAAGCACAGTTACCTTTGTGAAGTTAGGTAAATAGTACTATTGATATCAAACTACATTAGTGTTCTCACAGAAATTCTGAGTATTGTTGACCAAATGGTGTATGCTTTCACATTTTATTTTATTATTTTATTATTTTATTTTTGAAATTTACAAAGTTTATTTTTGAGAGAGAGAGTGCAAGTGGGGGCGGTGGTTTAGAGAGAGAAGGGGACAGAGGATCCAAAGCAGGTTCTGTGCTGACAGCAGTGAGCCAGATGCAGGGCTCGAACTCAAGAACCATGAGATCACGACCTGAGCTGAAGTCGTAAGCTAAACAGACTGAGCCACCCAGGCGCCCCACTTTTACATTTTACTATGCTGTTTTTATTTTCCAGGTCATACTTATTTTAGCCTTTCAGTTCTTTTTCTTTTTTAATACTAAAATGGTAAAACTGGGAATGAAAGAACTTTGTTTTACATAATGCAAGAGTTGACTTAATACTTATGCTCTTACTTTTTTAGGTAAATGTGTTGTCATTGGATTAGAAAATTTTCGGATACTTTTGTAAAAAATTCAGAACATCTGAAATGACAAACTAAAAGTATATTCAAACGAAAATACAGGGAATAGGGATCTTTGGGCCACTCTTATTGGAAGGTGTGAAATTTGACCACTAGATGGGGCACCTGAACCAAGTAGTCTATTATTGAACAGTCCTCATGAGAGCTTCCCGTATCTTCTGGAAGTTCAGTCATCTTATTATTTTGAGTCAACTTTTACTTGTTTATTTCATAAAACATTTAGTTAAGCATATTAACTATTTCTTATTATATTTTCCATCAAGTTTACTCTCAAATAGGAATGTTTTGATTTATATGCCCACATAATTTAAAATAAAAGAATAGAAAGACCAGAATATTTTCTTCCCATTTCAATTCATTAGATTCTCTCACTTATCATTTTTAAGTTATGCTTAAGACAAATGACAGGTTTTTTTTTTTCTTTTGGGACAAGCACAAGAGTCAGACGGCGAAAACAAATATTTATAAAAAGTATACACAATGCTTTTAATGCTTCTTAGTCTTCACAATTTTGATGGATTCTCAATTTGTTGCTTCAAATAAATAATAAATTGCAAGCACAAGTATAAAAGCAGCAAGCAAGTAGCAAACTCTTTCACCATGTTACAGACTTCAAAAAATACAGAACCAAAGCTTATAATAACTATTTGTGTGATCTAATGAAGAAACATCGAGAGCATTAGTTTTTACATATTTTATATATGTACACATTTCAATCAATAAATGTTGACCGCAAGATCAGGATAATGACACTCTTTAGGCCACAATTGTTAATATTTTTGATGAAATTAAGTCCATGGACACATCTAGTAAAAAGTAGAGTTTTTCGACTAGTTTAACAGAAGTCTGATTTTTACAAACCAGAGTCATAAAAAACAAACAAACAAATAAAAGACCAGATCCCTCTTTTGGAGGACAAACAATAGCTCTAACTGATAGGTAGTTTTGATGGGTTGGGATTTTTTAAAATTTGGACATAAGCTTTAACTTTGTGTGGAAAACAGTGGGGATTGCAATAATTTTCTCTGAAAATTCTCTTTGGCTATGCAAACAAACAAGCATCATATTTTCAATTAAAACATCTGGCAGAGAACTGAAAACATAGATTGTCCCATTATTCAGTTTCATAGAAGGAACTAGATGAGCCATTTAAACTAAGAAGGGAATCCTTCCTCATAGCTTTAATATTTTGTGCTGAAGCAATAGAAATAATATATGCATTATTTTTATTATTTTTGCATTTTAGATACCTCAAGGTAAGCTTTTAAAAAATTACCGAAGCAATTTGATATACTTACCAAAATGTGATTTCAGGATTTGAGAAAATTCACAGAACAGTGTTTGGATTATGTTTCATCTTTTAAAAAGATCTAGTTCAATGAAGTGCAATACTTGATATAATGTAGAGAAAACAGAAATGATACTAACATGTTGAGTTTTCAGTTTTTTTTGTGTGTATATAAGATTTAACCCAAACCACAGGGAGCAAACTACATAAATAGATAATAAATGATGAGGCACAATTTAACCCTCAGCTAATGCTAATCATGCAAATATGAAACAGAGTTGAAGACTAGGGACACACATCATTTATTTATTTATTTATTTATTTTAATAGTTTATTGTCAAATTAGTTTCCACATAACACTCAGTGCTCATCCCCACAAGTGTCCTCCTCCATGCCCATCCCCCCTCCCCCCCACATCCATCAGTCCTCAGTTTTTGTCAGCATTCAAGAGTCTCTCATGGTTTGCCTCTCTCCCTTTCCCCCACCATTTCCGCCCTTCTTCTCCCCCTTGTTCCTCCGTCAAGTTCCTCCTAATCCTCCTATACGTGCAAACATATGATATTTGTCCTTCTCTGCCTGACTTATTTCGCTCAGCATAACACCCTCAAGGTCCATCCATGTTGCTACACATGGCCAGATTTCATTGTTTCTCATTGCCATGTAGTATTCCATGGTATAGATAAACCACATCTTCTTGATCCATTCATCTGTTGATGGACACTTAGGCTCTTTCCATGTTTTAGCTATTGTGGAGAGCGCTGCTATGAACATTGGGGTACATGTGCTCCTATGCATCAGCATTTCTGTATCCCTTGGGTAAATTCCTAGCAGTGCTATTGCTGGGTCATAGGGGAGTTCTATTGTTAGTTTCCTGAGGAACCTCCACACTGTTTTCCAGAGGGGCTGTACCAGTTTCCATTCCCACCAACAGTGTAGGAGGGTGCCCGTTTCTCCACATCCTCGCCAGCATCTAGAGTTCTCTGATTTGCTCATTTTAGCCACTCTGACTGGCGTGAGGTGGTATCTCAGTGTGGTTTTGATTTGTATTTCCCTGATGAGGAGGGATGCTGAACATCGTTTCATGTGTCTGTTGGCCATCTGGATGTCCTCTTTGGAGAAGTGTCTGTTCATATCTTCTGCCCATTTCTTCACTGGGTTGTTTGTGTTTCGGGCGGACACACATCATTTATGACATGAGATTGAAAAAAGATTCTGAGTCCACAGACTCTTTTTTCATTTACTATTGCCCACATCATATTTGGAATAACCTTGGGGAGGCTGTGTTGAGTTGACACAAAATAGCGCACAAATATACCCATAAGAAAATAACAAAAGTCAATGTAAAAATCAGGTACAAAAGTGCTCATGGAGATCTTCCTGTTGCAAAATCTGATTTCCTGCTTACAGACCTTTCAAGCAGGCATGGAATCATTGGTAGGTCAGACAAAATGATGCTAGAATATAGGTGAAAGCACTTTGCCAGTGTCAAACCTTAAAAAATAGAAGCTATTATTTTGCTGTCATCTATATTTCCTCATATCAGTTCTCTTAAAGACCGTTTTTCAGCATTCAGTTATTTATCAAAAAAATAATGTTAACATCCTACCTGGCTGGAGGCAGGGAGCTTAGCTATGTTTATGCTTAACTGTTATTGTTTCTTTTAGATGAATTGATGCCTAGTCTTTATTTTAATCTTTTTGATTTACATCTGTAATTGAAGCATATTATTTGTGAAGAACCAAGGTCAAGGATCTTGCAGTCATTCTAAGATGAGGCTGGCCTTGTCATTTATCCATTGCAAAAATTCCAGAAATTAGTCCTATTTCATCTTTTTGAAAGGCATTGGGCTAGAGGTATACATATAGAAATTGTTCTTTCAGACTTCCATTGCTTCTCTGACCACACACAGGAATTCCAGTAGCAGACAGAAAGGAATTAACAGTTTTGGAAGTTGAACAATGGCCCTTAAGAGATACTTTAAGTATCCAGCAAATATCACTTTGCTACAAAGGAAGAAAAAAATAGACCTTTATCCTAGTATCCTTCTTCTAAATTTAGCTAGAGATAGCTCTGTTGTGTCAAAGAAAACCATGAATTTCCCTTTTATTGCAGAGTTGAACAAGAAAGCAAAAAACCTATCACTCACGAAAAGAATGAGTCCAGGCAGCTCACATGGTAACGATATAAAGTGAAATCCTTCAGCTAAAGATTTCATCAGTTCAGGGAAGTGCAGATGGAACAAGGATTTTCAAGACAGTTTAAGATATTAAAGTAGGATAGGAGCCATCATTGTTTATTGCTTCTGCTGGTTTGTTTCCATGTAAATTTGGAACTGCTTCATTTGGCTCAAATTATTTCCCTTGGATTATATTATCCAAGTAAAAGACTTATCATTAAGTACAGCAAAATTCACAATTCA
This sequence comes from Crocuta crocuta, assembly GCF_008692635.1. Taxonomy (NCBI): domain Eukaryota; kingdom Metazoa; phylum Chordata; class Mammalia; order Carnivora; family Hyaenidae; genus Crocuta; species Crocuta crocuta. The sequence continues at coordinate 521,878 of NW_027529656.1, forward strand.
CCATTCTGCCAAATTTATATGAGACTTAATTAAGTTTCCAACTTTTCTGGATGTTTCATATCATGTAAGCTTAAGCAGTCTAATATACTCATGTCTCAAATTCATTTAACTTTACTATGGATCAATCTTCTTTCTTCCGAGATAGAAATGATCATATATCATAATAATTCATATTGAGTACCTACAATTGGCTATATACTGTGAGGAACTGAAGTATATGTATTATAAAAGAGTTCACTGATATTTTAAAACTTACTGGAAATCACCAAGTTATTTGACTGTTAAATAAGCAAAGATAATTCTATTTACTTGTCCAGTGAGTGTTGGCACCTACCAATTCATCTTTGAAAATTTTTTTCAGAACTAGCACTTTTAAAGACATATATGACTAAATTAAAATTCCTTTGAAAACTGGTATGTATTCATTAAAGTTAAAAACAAGTGACAGTGGCATAAATATTTAATTTTGCCAAGCTTAACTCACTAACACCAAAATTAATTGTTAGATGGCTAAATTGTATTTAATCTTAAAAAATCTTTACCTTGGCATACACGTATCCTCACAGTTTGAAATAAGAAAAATATAAGTGAATGGGGTGGAGGACGGGGTTCAGTTATATTTGTTATGTCATTCAATCTCTGCTAACCATTTAGTACAATATATATATACCTTATATCTGAACTATATTCTTATTTTCTAATGTGCTAGAATAAAAACAAACTGCTTTATAATTTTGCTTAATTAAATCACTGACTCACAAACAATTAAGGAGAATTCTTTTTTTTTTTTTTTTTAATGTTTTATTTATTTCTAGGAGAGAGAGACAGCGTGAGCAGGGGAGGGTCAGAGAGAGATGGAGTCACAGACTGAAACAGGCTCCAGGCTCCGAGCTGGCAGTCAGCACAGAGCCCGACGCGGGGCTCGAACCCACAAACCGCGAGATCATGACCTAAGCGAAAGTCGGAAAGTCGGACGCTTAACCGACTAAGCCACCCAGGCGCCCCGAGTAAGGAGAATTCTTAAGCAACTTGAAGTAATGTAAAATGTAGAAAAATCTGGAAAATCTAGTGAGGACTAGAAGGTGTACACTTCTAAACCATTCTTTCAATTTCTTCAGACACACTAATAAAAGAAAGACAAAAAAAGGGATCAAAAGTTTGGCAAGTTATTAAAGTTTTTGCTTTTCAGGCTTCAGTTTAGTTTTCTTTTTTCTCTTCCTTGTCTATCTCTCTTCCCCTTCTTCCTCTTTAGTCTTGACATTTCTTCTCGGGAGCTCATGTAGTTTTCCACCTTGGACATTAGATTGCATTTGAGGAGAAAAATTTATATATACCTTTACTCTCAATTTATTTTACTAGTTTAGACAAATGGAGGAACTTTATTCAAAAATTGCAATGAAACCATGATTTTAAACATGACATTGACCTTTGAATGATTAAGTTGTACTATAATTTCCCAGAGCCAACTTCTGCTTGTCCCTCAATCCCCTTAACCATTTTGTCTGGTTAACTGCATTTTTCTATTTTTTTTTCCTTGCTGAATTTAGATCAATATTTATTTTCTTTTAGGTTAACTCTCTTTAAAGTTAACTGAAACAGTTTGCACTTTGTTATTTTATGAAATTACTTTTATGTAGAATGCTGATTTTGATATATTAATTTTTTAATAAATCTTGTACATATTAAAGAATTAAAATTCATGGGGCACCTGGCTGGCTCAGTAGGTTGCGTGTCCAACTCTTGATATTGGCTCAAATCATGATCCCGGGGTCATGGGACAGAGACCCACATTGAGCTCTGTGCTGAGTGTGGAACCTTCTTAAGATTCTCTCTCTCTTCCTCTCTCTCTTTCTCTCTTTTGCCCTCTGCCCCTCACCCTTTCTCATGCACTCCTTTTCTCTCTCTAAAAAAAAAAAAAAAAAAAAATTAAAATTCACCTCTAAACCTTTTTAAGTAAGAGCCAATATTTCACTCTTCTATAAAATTGTAAAAATTAATATTCTGCTCTCCTAATTTTGTAGTTTTATTTTAATTATCAGGGCAAAATTTCCTATAACCTGAAATTCAGTATCAAAATAGTATTGCATTGAGTGCCTTGTTTAGGGTCTTAGTTGGCTTGTTGTTTCTGTTATTTTATTTTGCTACCATTTTATTTTGCTGGTCATGGCATAACATTAGCTAATCTCAGACTATTCATTCAGAATGAAAGCATAATATAGCTGGAAGATATTTTCATCAGATGTATTTGTCATATCCCTTCTTTTTACAGATAAAGAGTGAGGACCAAAGAAGTAGTGACTTTCTCATTAACAAAATTAGAACAAACATTGAGGACATTTCACCTTTGGGCAGAATTTGACAGAGGAAGGGGACAGAATCTTAAGTCTGAATCCAACTTCTCTAATAAGTATTGTGTCTTCACTGGTGGAATATGGATAACAATACTTCCCACGCAAATTTGTGGTTTGAATCAGATCAGAGAAATAGATGAAAAGTCTAGAACAAAGGTTAGCATAAGGCAAGCTCTCAGCAAATTAATCCTTCATTCCCCATCTCCCTTCTTCTTTAAACTTCAAAGTAATTAAGATGATGATGATTGCTCTCTGTGCAGCCTACAATCACATGGAGAATGAGCCACATTGTTCTATATTTGGGAATACCTTGCAAAGTGAGTCACAGGGAAAGTACTTTGAAGCCCATTCTGAACATACTGCATGGACAACTTTTGATAGTTGGAGCCCTTATGAGATGAAGGAGCTCATATTGTAAACTCTTACTAAATTGAATTGCCAAAAAGGAATCATTTGATGTGAAAATCATACATTGAGAGAATTCTCTCCTACCACTGGTTTGATCTGCATTGAGACTCTAAGCATTTATTTATATAAGATATGACACTTTATTTTATAAAACTACACTTAGCTTAAAAGAAATCATTTGATTCACACACCTTTCCAGGGCGGTATGCCTTTTTAAATAAGGCAATACACTTGCCGTCTATTTAAAGAATGGGGTCATAGTCACTCCAATGACTTTCTGACTATAAATTAGAAAACAATATTCTTTCTGTAATATATGTGCCACCAGGGCTGGAATTACAAATTGGGAGCAAGTAAGGAAATGGTTGTTGGCTCTCATTAGTATTCTAGTTCGGCTCCAGTCAGATTTACAAAGTGTGACCTATAGCATCTGAGTCCATCATTTCACAATCATTCTTGAGACTGTCATCTGGATGGGCATTGTTTAGCAGCCCCAAAACATGGAGATCTTTATTGTCCTATTACAGAGAAGAGACAATTAAATGACAAAATAAATTCTTAAGAGCTCAGAAGAAATGTCCTACAGGAACATTAAGCATCTTTATTTTGTTGTTTTTATTCCTGTCTCAGAGTGTGAGAGAAGTTAAAACTTTAACTGGGGAATGGCCCTACTGAACAATAGGATTATATGATTTAGATTATATTCAGGAGAAATTTATATACATAGAGTTTCATTTCTAATTTACAGTCATCATTCACCAAATGATTTTCCGATATCTTTTCTACATCTTAATAATTCTGGAATACTTCATGTGCTTGTCTCTATACAAATTTCACTCTAAGGAAACTTCTATGCCAGATATAATAAAAATAGCTAAAGAAAATGGCAAAATACAGTCTCTTATTTCCTTGTTTTTTTTTAGCCTGACCTTGCTTATATGAACGTTTCTACTTCATACTATATATAGACAAATTGATATACACTTTCACTGACCCTAAAATAATGGATTAACACAGTCAGGAGGCTTGGATTTGGCAGGATTAAATGCAATTTTCGGCCCCAGTAGTTCATTAAAATCCCAACATTAGTTTGTGATAATGGAGCTCGTGAAGTAAGAATTAATTACTCATTGTCAGAAATGATTCCCCATCATCAAAGAGCGTAGTAAGACTGTGAGGTATGTCCAGATTTATTCATTCTTTTTGTATACCTGACTGAGACATGTGGAAAACACCACAGTAAGATATAGTTACAGTCTGCTTAAAACTTTTAAAACTGCAATTTATAAAAAACATCCAAAAACATTAAAAAATTTGTGTAGGAAAAGAAGTTCCCATGTCATTGAGCTGGATATTCCCCAGACGATAGGTATCAAAGAAAATGTGGAAGGCTTTCTAGAGTTAGCCTATTCCTGTGTAACCTGTCACCTCAAGACAAGTGTCAACTACTTTCCTGCCTATCCTGTACTATCATACATTTACTGGTCTAAATATCCCACCCTATCTTTTGTTTCTGATATCTACAGAATAAACTCAACATCCGAAGTCAGGTGTGACTGCTTTGACCACTTCAGTTCAAATGCGTAATTGCTAAACCAATGGTTTATATAATGGAAACAATTTACAAATCTGAATAAAGTAAAATTGCATTATGTAATTGCTTAGGTAATAAAGTATTAACAATAATTGAATATTGACTGTTTACTTTTTGATCCTCACAAAAATTCAACACTATATTATTATTACTAAACCTATTTTACAAATCACACTTCTCAAATAAGTAATAACTGTGTTAGAGGACTGAGTGGAGAAAGAAGTGAAACATGACAGATTGTGTAAGTACATTCAATTAGGAATAGACTGCAAATTGCACTCGTGCATTATTCATATGTCTTTGTCTTCAACTACATTTTATATAGGATGAAAATAAAGCATTATTAATTTGATTAATTCCAATATATTTTGCTTTTAAGAGAAATGAAATAACTTATCCATTAAAAAGACCTTTATTTTTACTCAATTCGCTGAAAAACAAGCTATCATGTAACTGACTGAAAAATTGAATCAAAACATTTATCTGTTTATATTAATACTGTGGGGTATTTATTTCTTACTTAAGCTTTTTTTCTTACCTCACAGAAACATTGCATAAAAATCAAATATTGACTAGAGTTAAAACATTGGTCCTTTCCAATAACAAAGTGTCTTGTAAGAATACAATTAACATATAATTAACAATTTCTTTAAAACAGCTATCCATATGCCCAAGTAATACTGATTTTGTATTGTCATTGGGAAAATAGTTTTTGATTTTTCTGGGTTGTCAACATCATTCATTGATATATTATTTGTGTAATCCAAATGGTTTCTGGATTTGTTACAAAATCAAAACCTAAATATTTACAGTGGAAAATTGGATTTTGATTTCTTGTGATTATTTGGAAAGTACAGATTGTTCCATGGCTTTTTTCTTGTGGAATAAATACAACATTTTTGCATAGAAAAATATTCTTGTAGCATGACTTATGCATACTTAGTGGTTCTTAACCATTTGAGAGTCCTGAAACTTAACAATATGATTGAAATACAGACATTCTGTCCAGAAAACTTACACACACACACACACACACACACACACACACACACACACACAGTTTATTAAAAGTTCTAGAAGTTTAAAGATCCATTGATAAGTATACTTGAGTTTACCTTGAGTCATAAACACCAAGTCAAATATCTTTGGACTGATTCTCAACAAATACTTGTGGTTCACAGACCAAGATAATATTGACTATCAGCCCTGCCATACTCCCAGAATGTAGCTATCAATGAAACAATGTCTATCAAAAAGATTTGAATAAATATTACCAAAGTTCAAAGTTTTTTTTAATGGTATAGATGATGCAGTATAGATCATGATCACTGAAATGGCAGAGAAGATCTTGCTTTACTGTGTAAGTGGGCTCTGGGAGAGAAAATATGAAATTAAAATGTATGTTAAATCATATAAGTAGTCAAACCAACAATAAGTAAAACAAAAGGAAGTGGAATGATAGGAGGAATTCGCTTAAAATAAACAATGCATATTTTTTTTTAAAAGTATTGAAAGCCATTGGATAACTGCAGTTATGGATGAAAGAAATGGTAGCTTTTCTCTCCCACATCTATAAGGAGGTGAATGGTTAAGGAGAAAAGAATGGTTCTGCCTCCAAGCAAACTGAGTGGTTTTACTAATTGAACAGGCATGCATTTGTTCTGTGGTTCCAAATTCTGGTGATGGTGAGGATAGGAACTATTTGGAACATTATCCTTACTTAAGAGATACTTCCTGATTTTTGGAGGGCATATGTGCAGAAGTATTAAAACAAGTAGATTTTGCCTAGTGCTAAAATAAAGAAACTAGAGTGAATCATGGGAAAACAAAAGAAAGTCATTGGACATACCAAGGAAAACTTGAAAAAAATGCCTAACAGATATATAATATTCATAATAATTGCCCCAATGTAATACTGCTAAAGTGCCAGTGTCTTATGTAGCTCTCCGGTTATAACTGAGATTATGGTTTAGAAAAATCAAATAATCAGAAAAATAAAATCAGTCAGAGAAACATAAAAGAATGGCTGGTATTATACTAGAAAAGCAGTGTCACTATCATATGATGAAAATTTATGAAAAGATAAAACTCAAATGATTGTATAATTATAAAAATGCTATACATAGATAACAATTTACCTATCTCTCTTGTACCGCTGACAAAATTCCTCATGGAAATTTTCTTTTTTTAAAAAAATTTGTTTACATTTATTTATTTTTGAGACAGAGCACAAGAGGGGGAGTGACAGAGAGAGAATGAGACACGAATCCTAAGCAAGCTCCAGGCAATGAGCCGTCAGCACAGAGCCCGGTGTGGGGCTTGAACTCACAAACCAAGAGATCATGACCTGAGCCAAAGTTGGATGCTCAACAGACTGAGCCACCCAGGAGCCCCATGGAAATTTTCTAATCTAATTCTCAAATATTTTATTTTGTGAAAATGTGAGACAGAAGTATAATGTGTTTTCTGTATGGTTACATAAAATTTTAATGGTTACGTTGACCATAGAATTATAGAATGCTAGTTATGGAGAGAATTTTAAAGATTTTTATACTGGGAAGAACTGATAGCATCATTCTATTTCAGGACCTTTAGGCAACATCCCTAAATATAGATTGTTATCTTGAATAAACTATGCTTTAACCATAAGGAAATCCAGATGAAGGAAATTGACTAGATTAAGACAAATATATTTATGGATGAAGAGAACATTAACCATTTATGGAAGGTAATATACTGTTATCTGATATACAGGCCAAAATCTTCAGCTCCTAGGAAAACTATAATTATTTTTTCCCAATATTGTAGCTTGGTCTTAAACTTTGACCTACATTTTCTTCTGACATTTCTAAGGTAAGAGAAACTATTATTAGCAGCAATATCTATATCTATATCTATATCTATACCTATATCTATATCTATATCTATATCTATATATCTTTTCCCACAGAGTCAGTCATATGGGTAAGTAGAATTAGTTGCCACTTAGATAATGCAAGTTGTTAAAAAAACAAAACCTCCAGCCTGTAAAAAGTTATCCCTTTTGTGGCTTGATGCCTAAAATTCATATTATTAGGCTCACTTTTCAGGTAAGATCATAAGGCTGCAGAAAGCCCTTGAGAAATGCTAATAAACCATCACTGATCTCCCTCAGATTATTATGTAGAGCTTGGAGCCTTTTATTTTCTGTCAAATGTGGAGGTCATGAATTCTTCCTGGTATCTCAGGTGAAAGCTCATGAAATGTGCATTAACCTCTGTAGACATATTTTTCTCTCAATTAGAAAGAGTTGTTCAGTGTTGCAAGAGAATTCTTCATAACATTTATTGCCTTTAACATTTCTTGCTGCTTTCTTGCTGCTATAAAAATCATAAACTTGGCAAAAAGGTCACTGAACAAGTGGACAGGAGCCATTCTAAGATCCAGGGAAGGAATAATTGTGAATATGTGTGATTTCATGAAGTGAAAACTTGAATCTGAAACTGAAATTCTCCTTTATTCTGGGTGATTAAAACCTTCAGCTATGTACTAAGTGAAACTCATTTAAAATTGACTAATTTTCTTCGATTGTTTGAGCTATGGTTCATGCCAAATCTATAGATCTAAAATTATCGAATTAAGTTGTTTTCATATATGAGTTGTTTCTTCATTTTAAAAATAGATTTTCATAGAATATCTCTATTTAATAAAGTTGCACAAGACTGTCTTATAAGTCTGTAAGAAAAGGGACATGCCTGGAACACAGAGGGCATTCAGTAAATAGCTGATAGTAAATGACATTTAGTTGTGTACAACAATTGAAAGGGTCAGTGCAGTCCTTATTTTTCCTAGTGGACACACACTTCACATATGGTTATATTTCCTGACACTATATCCAATAGTTATAAAACATTCACTTTTATATTATCAGGAAACTAAACCACAATAATATTCAGATTATAAAAGTGATATTCTATTAAAGGCCAGTCTCTAACCATTCACTCATACTGACTCCTATCTGATTTGGCCACCTTCTCTCACCTTCTCTTACTTTTACCAGGCTTCTGTATGACACTGCAGGTTTCTTTTCCTAGAACTGACATAACTTTCTCTATCACCCACCACCCATCATTAACTAGTATGGAACTTCCAAGGCTGCATAAGTTTATGAGGGTTTTTATTTAGTCTTTTTATTCATTTATTAGTGGATTTATTTATTAGCCTTGGTAGACAGAGCATTAAATGCTGAAGAAATACTTTTTGATTTGTGTTTTTTCTTTTATAACAAGTAGCAATAAATCCTCAGATATATCGGTTAAAACTCCTGGCATTTTCAAATTCATAATCTGTCAATTGATGGTATTCAACTATAAATCCTGTGGTTTAAGTGGTGTTTGACAAAAAACAAGTTTTGATTCATTTTAAAGGAAAATCATTTTTCTCTTAATAGGAACCTTAAAGATTACACTGGCTAATTTGAAACCAACAAATAACTATAAGAAATCTCTACACATTATGTTTTAAGTATGTAAAATCCATAAACTTAAGCTTAATATCTGATATTTCCAGTAATTCTTGCAAAGAGCAACTAAGCGATACTAACGAATGTTCCTGAAACTCTAATTTTATGTAGATCAAATCTGAAAATCATCTGAGTCCAACACAAAAAATAAGCTAGAGTATTATTTAAGAAGCTTTCCATTCACAAAAAAAAAGCCACTTCCTTTCAGCTAGGGATTCTGTGCAGGAAAATTATATTTGAGAAGAAGACAAAACATGAAAACGTGGTCTCAAAAAGAACAAGTGACCAGATTTTTTTACGCATAAATTTAATAAGATAGACATGTTTCTCTTTAGTCAGACAGTACTGAGAATTTGTGAGCTGGAATTGACACAAGATATTCCAGGGAACTATGTGTGAATGAATGTGTGAATGCATGTATGTGTGTGCACATAATTTATTTTATACATTACCTTTGCTCTTTTCGACTCAAGCAGCCACCACTAAGGTGTTTGACACTTTACAGTATTTAAGTAAACACCTTCTATCAAGTAACCTCAAGGTCTCTAAATATGCACAGCAAGCCAGTGTGTTCTCTGTGAGTTATTGAAAATTTGACAAATACATTTTTAAGCACCTACTTGCTGAAAAAAGAAGCACCAGTAAATTAGAGATTTAGTTACCGTGGGCTGTGACTGCATGAGGAAAAACACGTGTTGACATTTAAAAGATTTATGAAAAAAAGTCCACTAGAAAAGTTGAAAGAAAACTTAACTAAGTGATAGTTTTTCTCCCTCTTTCTTAAGTAAGTTTACCGAAGAGAGTAAATTACTTCAGCTGACAAACAGCAGTGGATTGGAGCATTGCTCTTTATGATTTATGTTCTTATATTTTAATAAGCTGAAATAGATGGCACCATTTGATTTTATGTATTAGAATGAAGACCCTTACTTTTGAATTTATAAGATGTATATGTCCAGACCCATATTAATAAAAAAGATTACTTATGAAGCTTTCCAGAATATTTCTAGAAAATTCATAGTTTTCTAGAATTCCAGATTCCATAAGAAGGCGTGTATGGTCACTTCTATAAATTTGACAAAGCAATAGGAAGTTGGCTGGAGATTCTATTTTTTCAATCCAACTGTAATAGTATTGAAATAACCTAAGGGGAGCCTGGGTGGCTTGATGAAGCCTCAGATTCTTGATTTCGAGCTCAGGTCATGATCTCCTGGTTCATAAGATCAAGTCTCACATCGGGCTCCACGCTGACACAGCATGGAGTCTGCTTGGGATTCTCTTCTTCTCTCCCTCTCTGCCCCTCCCCCACTGGCATGCATTCTCACTCTCTCTCTCTAAATAAACTTGAAATAACCTAACAGGACAGGAAATGACAAAGGAAAACCTACATCATCCACCTTGTCTCCTAATCTGTGACCTTTCCAACTTAGATAAATGATAAACTTTGCAATTTACCTCTGTACAGTGATTCTTAATTGTACAGTTGTTCCTAGTTATGGGTGCATATTAGAATCACTTAGAAGAATTTCCTTATTAAAATGTTGATTCTAATAAATTCTAGGAAAATTATGACAGACTACGAGAGTAGAGCTCAGGAATGGGCAAAATGTTTCCCTGGTGATGGTAACAAGGAGGCAAACTTAAAAGCTACTACTTTAGGGACTCCTGGGTGGCTCAGTAGGTTGAGCGTCCAACTTTGGCTCAGGTCATGATCTTACAGTTAGTGAGTTTGAGCCCCGCGTTGGGCTCTGTGCTGACAGCTAGCTCAGAGCCTGGAGCCTGTTTCAGATTCTGTATCTCCCTCTCTCTCTGACCCTCTCCTGTTCATGCTCTTTCTTTGTCTCTCTTACAAATAAATAAACATTTTAAAAAATTTTTTAAAACTACTTTAGATAAATATGAATAGAGAATAATAGAGCTCAGAAGAGTAGGGTTTAGGATTTCACTGACAAGGTCAGAAGTTTGATTCACCTCTACTGTATCAACTTGAGCAAATTACTTAACTCTAACCCTGAAATATGTCATCTGCGAAGTATGAATAATAGTCATTCCTACTTGACAAGAGTTGCAAGAGTGTAATACAGTTTTTCTAAAAAAAAAGTTCAGGCATCACTTGCATCAGTGTTAACTGAAATACATCAAAAATGCCAATTCTTAGACCCATATCAGATTTGCTGTTAAGAATCTAGAAGCCTGGCATATGCATTTTCAATAAACTATCTAGGTGATTCTTTTACATAACGATTTGTGATGATCATCATTTTAATGTACCCATTAGGAGAATACCCATTACATATTAAGCACTTAATACATGTAAGTGCTAAGCTGACAAATGAAGCTTAAGAGTTTGTCAGTGTCTTATAACCTTTCTAATATATTAGCTAAAAAGTTGAAAATTCATTTAATGAATCAAAAATGTTATATGCATATTGCCAAACTGCCAATTTGCAAATTTTAGTGTGATTTTAGTCTGGTGTTACAAAAGACCACTGTTTAATGCATTAATTCAAATTTACAACTCTTGGAGTCCTTTTATCTACCAGAATCCGTGAGTTTCATTTCTCTCTTAAATAACTAAAATTAGGGGAAAAAGTTAGACTTCTAGGCTATAACTGGTGTTCAGTGAAATACATTATAGAAGCAAATGCCTTAGATATTCAAGTTTTAAAAACTGAGAACAAATATTTCTGTTGAAAGGACTTCTAATTACTAAATTCATTTTAAGACTTTACATTATTTTAAATATTGTTATGTTTTCTAGATAATTGTTTTATAACCATATGCATTGTCAGTATACTCTTATTGTAACTAGGAGGTATTTAGAAACAGACTTTTGAATTACACAGATCCAAAATAAAATTCCCTGTTTGTCACTTACTAGTTATATGACTTTGGACAGGTTGCTAAAACCCAATTTCTCCATATGTTCTTGGCTTTAATAATAGTTCCTATCTCATATGATTGTTTTACCTATTATATAAAATAATGAAATGAACACGAAGTCTTCTCAGTGTGTCTAACCTTTGCATAAGACATGTTGCTTACATGTGAGCACTCTTCTCAATGCTGAGCCTACATTAAATGATCTGTAAATTAGAGAAGATTCGTTTTTGTTTCCTCTTCTTATTAGCATAGATGCCTTTCTTTGGAACTAAAACTAAGCAAATAAAACTAACTAAATAACTTAATCTCACATTGTGGCCTCCTTTTTTACCCTCCACTAAATATGAATTATTAATATCATGATTTCATTGCCAAATTTCTGAAGAAATATTATTAATTTACTAAAATTAATTAAGTGTTAATAGAGGGGACTGAACATCTTTCCTAGGTCACTCTTTTTTTTTTAAATTTTTTTTTTAATGTTTTATTTATTTCTAGGAGAGAGAGAGAGAGAGACAGCGTGAGCAGGGGAGGGTCAGAGAGAGAGGGAATCACAGACTCCGAAACAGGCTCCAGGCTCTGAGCTGGCAGTCAGCACAGAGCCCGACGCGGGGGCCCGAACCCACGAGCCGCGAGATCATGACCTAAGCGAAAGTCGGACGCTTAACCGACTAAGCCACCCAGGCGCCCCTCCTAGGTCACTCTTTAATTAAATGGGATAAAATTCAATAATTCTCCTAGTGGTTTAGTTTGCATAATGACCAACATCTGATTTTTCATATTTTTGTTTCTCTCTAATAGATCAATAGACAATTTCATTAGGGAAGGAAGCAACTGGTGAAATCTGAGTCATCAGGTAAATTGATTAATATAATAAATTCTATTAAATAATAAACTTGAATTTTCATCAAATTGACAAAGTTGGGATTTTTTTTTCTTGTGATTTGGAAATATAACCTAAATTATTGGGTCAAGTCACTGAAAACTGTTGAAGTGATTATGAATTAGAAACATTACTTAAAAATCCTCCTAAACTGCTTTAAAACCTGTGAATGCTTAGTTAGTATAATCTCACTGTAACACTACAGTATATTTCTTGTTATTTTTAAGTCTGCACGGACATAACTGCCTTCCTGTGTGCATTCATTTCAATAATCTATCTGTCCTGAATATACTATGAAGAAAATTAGTGATTTAACTACCTTAACTACTTGAGCTTGCCATATTTCAATTATTCCAAATTTACAGTGCTTTTAAGATTCAGATATTAATTTTCTTTGAAATCAAATGGAGGAATTTTAAGGAGTTTAAATAAAAATGATTAATGTTTTGCATTATGTTCTACATGGCAAAACCAATAAATTGACTAATTAAGAATGCTGACATGTTACATAAAGTTGATTTTTTAACTTACTGAAAATGTGTTTTCAAATCTAAACAGCGTCTATCTTTGACTTCTAAAATCTGTGACTAAAAATTCAAAACAAATTGCATACATTATGAGATTAAAATATAATGAAGCTGTAGTCTGTTAAGTAAAATTTTGTTTTTCAAAATCTCATACTGTTAGAGCAATTACAACAGTTGTTATTAAATTTACTAATGAAAATCAGAAAAATGGTGAAAATTTTTATATTAATAATAAATTTCACTATTCGTAATGATGAAGTTTACATTGATAGTAAGGTAGTAAATATATTCAGAAGAATACAATAAGTATTATCAAAATACCTTAGCAAATGTTACTTCTTCTAAAACAAAATATTAAATGTTAAGGTCACCCTGTATGAAGGGTATTTATGATAGCTATTTTCAGTCATGCATCAGATCATTATTTACTAAGAAACTTTTTACCTGGTAGTATGCTGATTAATAAGGTGTAGCTTCCGCTACATTAAATTGGTTTGGCAAACTGAGAGATTTACCAGAAAGAAATACTACAAAAAATCTTTTAATTTTTCAGATATGTTCAACTTAGGTTACTTTATCTAGGAGGGCACTTACATTTTTTAAATCAGTTTTATAAAAAACACATGGCTGAGATTCATCATCACCAAGCTTAATTTAGACATCTTGCTCTAATATCCCACGGAAGAGAAGAGTTTATCTATGTAGTAACATGGCAAACAAAACAGACCTTCGAGTCTAATCTAGTATTCTGATTTATTTGGTCAAGTAAGTAAAACCACTAAATTTGCACCTATCTTGTGTTTTGACACTCTCATCAATCGCATTTTGATGTGCTCGAGTAAAATCTGAGGGATATTATAGACTAAAAAGTTGAGTCATGATAATTTGTAATGCTGAGAGGAAAGGTAAGAACTTACTTTAGGCGAAATCATTGAGAAAAACTTTCCTTCTGGATCCTTCCAGTTTAGGTATATAAGAATTCCTTTGTTGTGATTTTCACACTCCTGGGGTGCTTGGCAAGTTCTCCTCTATTGAAAGGAGTACCTCATCCCCAGTTGGATTTACATTAGTGACAGGCTGTTATCATGGCTCTTTTGATTATAACTTGATAGGATGGAATATTTTGAGTGGATGTTCCTGCCTGCTTTGACTGTGTTCAAGGCTGGTTACAGTAAGTCAGCAGAAAGAGGGTAGAAAAATGCGCGTTGGCTTATGGATTTAAGTGACTGTATTTCCAACCATTAAATTATAGATATTTCAAATACACTCTTAAATCTTAGAAATCTTCTTCACTGTTACTGACACATTTCTCAAATGATTTTCCAGTATAATTGCTTCTCTTATTTTAAAGACATTAATGAGGTCATGATTGATTACTAAATTATGGTGGATAAAGATTCCACATACAATAAACAAAATTTTGTGCCCAATTACATATGACTTAGAGCTTAAGACGGTGTATATTTGAAGTGAAAATTACATTAATAGGATTTTTATATTTTTTGTTTGTATATTTACTTCATATGAGAAAGCTTCTTTATTGTAATTCTGTACAAAGCTAAGGTTATAGATATTTTCATTTATGGAGAAACCATTATGCATCCTACTTGCAGAGATCAGTTGCCCTTTTGAAGATAACTGTCTTTGGTTGATTTATAAATCAAGGAAATTACTTTTTAGGGAGTTACACTTATTGTATTTATTCCTTTATTAAATGAATAGTAAAATTACTTGTAGATAAAGAATTATAATTCAAAAATATGTCAAATGTGATATAAACATATATAAAGCTACAAACTTTCAATACTTTTTACCAATATCAATTGTTAAAGTCTAAAATGTAGCTTAGGTTCTTGAGTGTATTTTGTAATAGTAGTTAATACACCTGTCAACTATCCATATCATTTCTTGTAGCCCCATAATGACCAATAACACACAATTGTAAGATTGCAAATGTAATGTAACCTATAGTAAAAACCGGATTACTTTAAAAGATAGACAATGGTAAAGGAATCAAGATCACTATTTTAACTTTTTAGAAATGTAC
Source organism: Crocuta crocuta (assembly GCF_008692635.1). Taxonomy (NCBI): domain Eukaryota; kingdom Metazoa; phylum Chordata; class Mammalia; order Carnivora; family Hyaenidae; genus Crocuta; species Crocuta crocuta. The sequence continues at coordinate 537,072 of NW_027529656.1, forward strand.
TCTACTCACAGTTAAAGTAAACAGTGTGACATGACAAGGTTTCAGTATGGCAGTATAACAATATATTTAAAATTAGGAGGGAAATATATAGATTATTTAAAGATAGGAAAATAGGATATGTTAAAAAGTTAAGTAAATATGAAGCATTTCATGGGGAAAAAGATGCATTTTATATCTTAAGATTTTTTTTCAAAAACGTTGGGGGCATACTGCTGAGAAAATTGAATAAGAAAATCAACTTAGATGAAATTACAAGACAAAATTTTTTTTAGGTATCTGCTTTGTAATAGAACTTAAAATCCTGGATATTGAAAGTGGGATTGCCACATATCTCTGTGCATTCCTTCAGATAGTCTATATTCTTGGTAAAAGATAGTGAAGTGAGCAAGAAGATACAAGAGAAAAGTTCTTTACATTTTGTCCAAATCTTTGAGTACAGCATAGATTAAATATTTTGTATATTTTTGCAATAGTTAGCTTTCAATGATGAGAGCTAACTTTATTTATGTATTGAGTTTTGATTATTTTTATGCATGAAAATTGTATTTATCTGCAGTTAGGCAGAATGATCATAAGTCACATTGGCTGTTGTAATTAAAGGTGTAGTAACACATAGTATATTGAAAGTATAAGCTAAGGTTTTGAATACAGTTTATTCACTGTCATTGTTCACCCTTAGACAATAAATAAAATCATAATTTTCTGCATATTAAGTATAGTAAGTATATACCTTTTAAAATTTTCATTCTAATAGGAAAAAATATTGAGAATTTTATCAATATATCTTTAAGTCAGCTATTTAATGAGGTGACTATTTAGGGTATTACATTTCTTCCAATTAGATGTGAAATTTGAACATACTATATTCTTACTATGATTATATTTTTCATGAGCATAAAAAGTTTATCACTTTGTCACTATTATAATAAATTAAATTTGGGGGTAAATTTTTTGAAAAGACTTTCTAGACAGAATTAAATGGGAAACTGTAACAATAGTTCAAGTAAGAAACTCAAATATGTATGTTTTTCAGAATAGATGTTCAGATCCAATTATCTAGAAAATTGATTCAAATCTACATTTCAATTTCAATGTTCAAAATAGAACATTAATGCATCTCAGACGATTTTGGAATTAATGAAGGGAGTACTACTCTGGACTTAAATCAGAGTAACCATGAGAAGCAGAATAATGAGGTAGAAGAGACAAGAATTTGGGGAAAATATGACCTTGTTTTCATAATATTTACAATTTAGAAAAAGAATGCTTTACAACTCATATTTTAGTCTTCAAATATTAAGGAATTAAAATAAAATAAATTTAAACACTAAATTCTAAAAGTGAAGTGGCTGTTTTGAGAGACATGGGATCCTCTAATGAACAAATAAGTTTTAAGAAATTTACAAATGTACAAAAAATTTGAATGAGCTATTATTTTCAGAGAATGTGATGTATAAAATATGTTAGTACATGTAACCAAAAGCCAGTTCAGAAGGGAGACACAGCCAGGAAGACAGTGTGTTAGGAAAACTAAGGCCAAGAATAAGTGGAGGTGTGGAAGTCAAAAACAATACTAAAGATACACACATCTCTCAATCCTTTTCTTTCTTCTCTTGCTCTCACAAGCATACAAACACACTCAAATGCACATATATTCAAATATATCCACACACAGTAATATCTACAGGTATACACACATATGTATATGTATACATATAGTATACTCTGTCTCTTTCACACACACACGCACACACACACACATACACACTAGATAGAGATCTATATAGATGGAGATACACACACTTATATATGCAATGATGTGATAATTTTGGTACATTTTTAAAAAAGAGTTAAAAGCGCACAAAAAAACAAAGGAAAATAAATTTTCCTTCTAACAAGAATAATCTTGAAATGAACAGAAAAGAAATTCAAAGCAGTAGAAATCTAAGCAAAGTCATGGTAGACAGGGGATACACTACCTGTTTTCAAGTTTGAACATCACAGCCTGGGTAACTTATAAGCCAGTGAACTTATAACTTTTACCAGTAATGGAAAAATACCAAAGAACAGAAACTTGGTATTTAAAAAAGTCCGGAAAACTGTACCTCTGAGCAAAATTTTAGAAATTACAAAAACTCTTTTTTTCCTTAACTTTTCAAAATAAATAGGTCTAGATTTTTAAAAAAGAAATGATCATTAATACAATGAGAATATTAGGAACAAAAGATACAAATTTTGGATGAGGTTTCTAGAGGAATGACAGGACTATCTTGATTTTAAGAAGGCATTTACGTGATTCTATATGATTTTTTTTGGACCATATAAATATAAGAAGGTGGTCTGGATGAGAATTCGAGAAGATAATGGAGTTTATGATATTGATCAGGATGAAGGCCTCTGGTAGTGTTTTGAAGGACCATATGTTTTCTTACTATATAATATGGTTAAAAAGAGAGGAACCATGTTTCTTGATTGATTAGTTTGTTATCACAGTTTCAGTTCTAACAGCCTACAGGGTGAAATTATTTCAATTTTATAATTGTAAGAACTAAGATTCAAAAAGGTTAAATAACTTCCCTCATATCTGGAGGAAATCAGTCATTGCAAAACTGGATTTCAAACTCAGGTCTACATCACCCCGCCATTGTATCTCCTGAGGGGAAAAAAGGCACACGTATCAAATTTGTGATAACACAAACCTGGGCAACTATGTTAAAACCCCAAGAGCAGGAAAGTGTGGATCATGGATCAGAAGAAACACCAAATTTCTCTTGAAATTAATATTAAATTTTAAAAGAAACCTTCAAAGAATCAATTGAACATATACAAAATGGCAAGCCATGTTTTCTCAGTAATTAATGTCATGAAGTTTGAATGTTAGCTCTACTAGTCAGTAGTACGGTGATAAAAATAAATGTAATCTTAAACCGTATTAATGGAATACTAACAAGGTGAAGGAAGAGAATCACACTGTCATCTTCATGTGTTAGAGGACACTGAGAGTGGTGTTTTCCATGTAAATCCAGGGCCATGCTCTAAACGACATGTTGACAAACTGGTAAATATTGAGTGATGTGTGCCATATGGACATTTAGATAAGCAAGTGCTTTCCCTATCGTATCTGATAATTTGTAAATAGTTGTTTCGTTTATGTGTCATGATTGTACACTATCGTCTATGATAGCTTTATTAAAATTCTCCAAAATAATAGTTCAGTAAGAAATGGAATGTTCTAGTCTAATAAGTGTAGCTATATGAGAAAAGTAGATTTAAATGACACTTGGTTTCTAAATTATATTTTTATATATGGAAAATATCTATCTTATAAAAGTTGATAGGTTTTTAGTGATAATGCAAAAGTGCTTCTATTAACACTTTTTATGATTTTTATATCTAGACATGTTATTGCTGCTGTAATGTGTATTTTCCAAAAATGTATAATTTCCATATTTTATTGTGCTTTTACAACTGCTTTTCTTTGATGTTCCGAAATGCTGAAAAGGCTTTCTTAAGTAGAAGAATCTTAAATGTAAATAAACTTTTTAGTCAGTTCACAGTAAACAAATTGAGACATTATTTAAGGTACATAACATATTTTGTGCTTGAACCCTATCAGCATCTTATTTACATAGCAATTAAACAACTCAACTTTCATATTACATTCCAGTGTTTTTTCAATGGATATTTGTAACAAAGAAAATAATATATATATATATTTAAAAACACTGCAAAGAGAGACATTGATGAAACATTATGCTTAACAACAGATTGTATATGACTAAACCTAATAACTGTCTTTTTGCTCTAAGTCTTGGAGACAAGATTACAAGAGCCTTATTCAGAATTTTTAAATATAGGAAATGCAACATTGAATCATGTAAAGAATGCTTGGTCAAAAATTCTTTTTGAAAGAAAAAGGTTATTTGTCCCCGTGTCCCCTTAGAGAATCTTTGTTTGTCAAAGTCTTTCCTTAAAAAGTTGACCTCTACTTAATCTATAAAGAAAACATACAGAAATCTTTAGGTGATTGACCAGCTTATTCAAACCCAGTTTCTATAATGAAAAGATCAAATTTAAGAAAAATGTAACCCCTTTAAGTCACATTTGCATTTATAATTTTCTAGCAAACATTCAATTTCATTGTTACCCTCAGCAATATTTCTTTAAGCATTTTCCAGAAGTTGATGTCAACGTCTGGTCTTTGGAAACTCTCAGAACAGGCAGACTCCATGAAGTTAACATCCCTTCATGGAATCTACCTAAGCTTTGATACTGCATATATTTTTTGTTGTGTACCTTTTATCATTAAAAGTGAAGAAAATGATTACCTGTAATTTCTGAGATATATGTAGGAAATTATACAACTAGCAAGTTAATGAAGGAGGATGAGAAAAGCCAATAAAATAGAATATCTTTAAGTGTCTGGCAAATATACTCCAAATCAAGGCAAAAATTACAATTTAGTGGCAGTGTTCATTTTTTTCTTATAACTTTAAGACTTAGTTGTGCAATAAAATATTAATATTTTAGATTGATATTTATCTTCATTATACTATAGCAACTGGATGCAAAAAATACACAGTAGCTATTGTATCAATAAAAGAAAAAAATTCCCAAAATTTTACGAGTTTCTATTTTAATCAGTTTGGATGGAGTGAATAAAATACTTTCCAATCTATATAAACATATATATTTGAGACTATCCATAAATATGTATGAAGTACTTTTCATGTATTCATAGTAAACCCCTTCATCTTTGCTGTTTGTCAAAAAATAGGAAGGTTCAGACAAGCTCAGGACATTCTGAAAAACCAATGTCTTTACAATGCATTAAGGTATCCTGAAATGCTTTAATAGGACACATGGTTTAGGCACAATTGTCCTGTCCTTTATGGTAAAAGTTAGTCAGTTTTGCTCTCTATTTGGGTGCATATACAAGAGCATCCTTTCAGACAATTTAGGCTTATTCCACAGAATGATAATGTGATTTATGGAAGAATTATACTAGCTGTTTCAAGAGAGCATAACTTATTATCTGAGACTCATGTCAAGGAGAATAGAAAACATAATTTATGTGAGGAGCAATCTCTACGTAAGGGAAAGAGCACTGTGGATATCAGAACACCTGATCTCTCATTTTGGCTTTACTATGAACTAACTCTGAATATAGAAAAGTCAACTGATTTCTAGGTTTCCTACTTTTCTCTTTTATAAGATGTCCATTAAAACTCTAAAAAAAGTATATGATAGATTACAATGATTTCAGTTATATGAATTTTAATACAAAACATATAAAATCAATTTCAAAAATTTTCTGCATGTACTGAAAATGTAAGAATGAGCTAACTATAGGCCTTCTCTAATTTCTTCTATTAAATGTAGGTACCCAATATAACTTGAAAATATTGAGCATAACTATTCTTTTTGCAAAAGGGAAACTAGAAAAGACTGCTTCCCACAGAAAATTTATTAACAATAGGTGCTCAATTGTTTTTATACAATGAACAATGCCCCTTTTTATATAAATAATCAGGGGAGAAATATTTTTAAACCATTTTTTTTCTTTCCATTACCCCACCCACACATAAAATTTTGCTGTAAAGACATCACTTCTATGAGGAGGTATTCATTGCAGATGTACAGAGGTCTATGAAAATCTATGTTTACAAGAAAAAGAACAGATTATCATTCTAACCAACTGCATATTCACACAGGTCCTTAATAAGAGCTATCTGATGATATAATGAATTATCAATTCTTGAGGAAGTGCATACAGTTGGCAACTATTTTTTAAGACTCACTATCAAGCCAACTAAGTTTTCTCATTTTAAATCCTTCATGTCACCTTTTTGACATTTAGTTGAAAATCTGGAACAAACACGGTAACATTAAAAATATAAATGAAATTAACAACGGACTGATATTCAACTTTGGAAGTTAAAATAAACTCAAGCGTATATTAGGGTAAAATCATGTTGACAATATGTAAATCAAAACTGTAAAAATGATTGGACTTTTCTTTTAAAATGTCCCCTCCATTGCTTTCTCTCCAAAGGACAAAAGTAGCAAAAGAGGAAGGTAGCAAAAAATGAAACAGGAAATCCTGCTTTAGTAACTGGACATCTCGATTTAATTGGCTAAAAAGTCCAAATGCTAATACTCCTAATAATCAGCCATTCCTTTTGTGTTTTGGTTACATATATCCTTATACAATGGATATCAAATGGAATTTTTTGATTCACCTCGGAGATCTCAAAGTTTCCATTTTTGAATTCTCCTAGTCGTAAGTATGTAACACATTGTCTACTTTGCTTGAAATCTATAACATTTTCCCCAACATCTAGGGCTCCATGATGCAAAATGTCATTTTGCCTATCTTCTGTTCCAGTACTCACTTTAATTTTTTTAATTAAAATTGGATTTTCAAATATAATCACAAAGACGTCTCCTGCTGAAGGTGGTTTTCCCCAAAAGTACTCGTCAACACTACTATAAGCCTTGCTTGCTTCATAATTTTCAAAAACATTCATGTTGGTATATAGATTTGCAGGAGGGTTATCAGGGATGTCAAATGACTCTTCTTCAAAATCATCATCCTTCAGCTTATTTTCAGTCCCTTTATATGATGAATAATAACCCATGTGCTGAAAGAGAGATGGTTTAAAACGGATCACATTTTTCTGAGCTAAAAGACCCCGAAAATGAGTCAATAGCCAATCACAAGGCATTTCTTGATAAAACATCAATAAAAAGTGTGCCAAACGTGGGAGATCATGAGAATGATAAAGTTTTCCAATGTAGCCAAGCTTAGAGAACTCAAGAGTTACCCAGTAGGTTCCTTCTAGGGATGTAATGACTTTCTTGATGGCAGTTAAGAAATTTTTTGAACATCGAACATCATCTTCAAGCATTACATAATAGTCTGAAGTATTGGCACAAAAATTAAGCAGAAAAGCATAATCTACATTTTGCTTGGAACGAAATCTGACTCTGTCTTCTGGATCATTGTAATTTCTTTTAAGGCCATCCAGGATTGGGTAATATTCCTCTGGAGCATGTATAACTATTAGTCTTCCTGCAATAATATGGTGGGCAAATTTCTGTGTAATATCCTGGACTATGACCTCACGCCAAGATGAATTAAAATCTGCAAGATGAACCACCACTGAAATTTCCTTCAGCTCTTCGTAGCTGGACTGCTCAAAAATTGACTTGATTGTCTCAAGTAAATAGTTTCCTTTTTTTCTTTTCACTGAGGACAGTCCAATTGTAAGAAACCCTGAGCAAAAGAATTCAGAAGGAAGACAAATTAAATGTGAAACAGATTTTGAATAACATAGAAAAAACTCTTTCCCCTTAGGCCTGCTACTATATTAGGTAAATCTAGTAAATGATATGCATAGAATATTTTGTGATTAAACAATTATGCTAAACATATAAAGGCTATAGTTCCTAATACATAATTGATTTTTCTATAAAAAAGTCTATTAAGTACAATGACATATGAGCCTTACTGCTGTAAATATTTGTTTATGAAATAAAAAATATGATTGAAGACATTTGACAGCTTAACACTTTCATATATGCCCATTAAAGAAGATAGATGTTTGGATAATATCCACACTATTAAAAAATGCAAAAGGAGAAGGTAATTCACACTTAAGGATGACAAACTAGTCTCAAAGATAAAAAAAGAAAATTAAGCATAACTAATTCTTTTACTCATCTTTACATTTTTCATAGAAAACATGGTACATTTTCATTGGCCTTTGATCACTGTCATTATATTACACCAAAAAATTAATAATTGGACTTTGCAATTTTATTTTGAAATTTACCTATCTTTATAATTAGAATGCAAACAAAATTATAAACTGTTTTTTAAAAATTGAATTATTACTCAAGTGCATTACACATTGTTCTAATATATGAATATCTCAGTTTTCCTTAATTTGAAACACGTTTTCCAGAAATTTTGTCTGGAGGAATTTTTAGCAGATACCTAAAATCTAAAATTACAAACTGGATATTTGTAGAAAATAAAATAAAAGTTTGTGCAATGGCAGTTTACTTCTCAAAAGTGTAGTGGTCTTTTTACTGAAATCTTTTCACTTTTTAAAGCTCTGATTCTCACCATGAGCCAGACTGAATAAAATTTCATATGCACTGTTTGGAAAAATAGAAAAATGTTTTTTATTTCCCAAGATCATTGTTGTTGTTGTTTTAATTTTATTTATTTCTGAGACAGAGAGAGAGAGAGAGAGAGAGAGAATGATTGGGGACGAGCAGAGAGAAAGGAGAGAGAACAAATCCCAAGCAGCCTCCTAGCCCTGCACGAAGCCTAATGTGGGGCCCAATCTCATGACCTGAGCTAAAATCAGGAGTCCCACGCTTAACTGACTTGAGCCACCCAGGTGCCCTGCGATAACCGTTTTAATTCAGACACTTATTTGTTGTGACTTATACAATACTGAAAAAGCCCTGGCCAAGAAAATTCTTTCTCACTAGTCTGTCAGAGAGGTAGCGATTAGGGTGGATTTACCACCCTAAATTCTTCTGAAAACTGAGGATGTTCTCTGGTACCATTAAACTCAAGATACCAGCCTTTGCTGATAGCCTTTACAAGAGCCAGTGGTATCAGGATACTTTCCACATAAAAGGCAGGAGACTATGCCTTTTATCTGTAATATGCATCTTGAAAATTCCTAATAGCCTTTTGGGATAGCTTTGCACTCATCATCATTCTGCTTTATAGATGAGGAAACTAAACCACAGGGAGATGCATTAACTTGTGCAGTGTTAACACTTTGTGAGAAGTATGGTGCCATGTTCCCAAATGCACAGCTTGTACCCTCTGTTTATATCGTCTCTTTGTATAAAACAGCAGCATATGTGCCAACACACATTAGTAAACTTAGGATGGAAAGGGAGAATTAGTAATGTTTGCACAAAGGTAGTATAACAGATGGAGATAAAAATAAACAGTGGCAAACTTATGCAATTAGAAGAAAGCTTAAGAGCAATAGACATTTGAAATGAAGGAATGATGGAAGATAGACCTAAAGAAACCTGCATTAAGTTAAGCTGCAGATTTCCTCAACCTGGTGATCACAGACTGATACAAACATTTCTTAACAGGGAACTCAATTTCTGTGGTCTCCACACGATCTGTTAAGAAATTCATGATATCACTGTGTTTCATTGATTCCACGAATCATGTTTTTCACACAGAAACATTTTAAAAGCAGGTTGAATACTACAATTGATGGCATCTTACAATTAAAATGATAAAGTGTATTTTCTTGGTGGCACATTAATTAGATCATGATACTCTGTAGAGTTTATAGCGTCTTGAAATTCATGAAGCATGTGTCATATATAACTTCTTTGATCCAAACTGCCTGTAGTGAGTTGAATAGTTTTCTATTTAACTTCAGAATGTGACCTTACTTAAAAATTGAGTTTTTGCAGATGCAATTAGTTAAAGATCTTAAGATAAATCATATCAGATTTAGAGTGGGCTCTACATTCAATGACAGGTGTCCTTGAAGAAGAAAAGAAAACACAGAGAGACACAGCAAGAGAAGAAGATCATGTGGAGATGGCAGCTGGGATAACAGTTATGCCCCCACAAACCAAAGAACGCCAAGAGAGACCAGAAGCTGAAAGAGGCAAGAAAAGATTCTCCCCTATTACTTTCAGAGGGAGAGTGGCTCGGCCAGCGCCTTGATTTCGAACATCTGGTCTCCAGAAACATGAGAGAATAAATGTCCGTCGTTTTAAACTACTTCGTTTGTGGTAATTTGGTATAGCACCTTGGGAAACTAAAACAGTGACTTTCACTACTTCAAAAGTGGTGGCAAGTCATAAAAACCAAAGCATTAGAGTTGGAAAATATATCAATATGGGAATAGTTGTTTTTAAAAATACCTTTAAAATTTTAAATAAATTGATTTTTCTCAGCGTTTCTACATGGTTCTATAATAAACCACTTGAAAGTTTATATTACAATTAGGCCTTTTAAAAAATTTCTTTTTGTTGTTATTCATGGAATAAGATCAGTGAGTAATTGCAGTTTGTGAAGTTGCAAACATTGAAATGTTTCCCAAATAATGTATTATATTAGTAAACCCGATAAAGTTTTATTGCTCTACAAATGAAGTCGGTTGTCATTATTTTAAATAAAAAATATTTTATGTACTATATTCTTGATTTAAAAGTGTAGGGATACTTACGCTTTCTTTGTAAAGGTGTGGCAGCTAAGAAGCGATAGGTGACATTGATGGCTCCTGAGAAATTAGATAAATCTTTGAAAGTATGCACATAGCGATCTGAATTCAGTTGATGTGTGGATGTTTCTCTTATAAGTTGTTTGTCTCCTTCCTGAATGCCAAGAAGGTGGAAGAGAAAATAAATAAATAATAGATGGTTATGGATTAAAGTTTCTCCTTATGTAGCGAATATATGGGACTGATATATAACATAGTTATTACATAAATCTCAACTACTGGTACCATAAATTGTAGATCATTATCTCTCACCTGAATTCTCACCTAAAGTCTCTACTCCAGGCTCTCCTACTCTATTGCCCTCTTTATATTCCTCTTCCGTTTGCTTTTCTACAGCATACATTAATAATGGCATTTTCTTTTTTTTTCTTTTTTTTAAAAAATGTTTTCAATTTATTTATTTTTGAAACACAGAGCACAAGTGGGGGAGGGGCAGAGAAAGAAGGAGACAGAATCCAAAGTAGGCTCCAGGCTCTGAGCCGTCAGCACAGAGCCGGATGAGGGGCTCACACTTAGAAACCGTGAGATCATGAATTGAACTGAAGTCAGACATTTAACCGACTGAGCCACCCAGGCGCCCCAATAATGGCATTTTCTTGACCAAAAAAAAATCTTCACGTGAAAACTCCCACTGCCTTCATTTAAAATTCAAATTCATCACAATAATTCAATGGTCTTAAAAATTCACAATCGTATACTTTATAGTTTCACGTAAAACTAATTCTTACTACCTTTCCCATACCTAAGTCATATTAAGCTATTTCCTTTTCTTCAAGCATTGTTAAATAATATTACACAATATTTCTATATAATTCTTTCTGGATAGTTTATTAGTCAAGAAGTTTTAGTCAGTTACTTATATGGCCACTATAATTAAAGACTGTTAAGAATAGATAGCCATGGTTCTTGTGACATTGTGGTGTTTTTTAAAAATATCTTTAAGATATCTTAAGGTAAATTTGTACCAAGTCAAGGAAATGTCTTCAGACCTTGCATTGGTTTTTCTCACGATATGTTTGCTCATTGTGTGTGTGTGTGTGTGTGTGTGTGTGTGTGTGAAATTCTGTTGCAGGTGAAGTCTAGTTCTTTTATATTTAAGATGCCTATTGTGTAATTGGTAATGGACTTGTGTCATTCAATCTCTGGGCAGGTTTATTATTTTTTTCTTTTTTCTATTCATTTGCTTTTATTTATTTTATTTATTTTTTAAATATAGTTTATTCTCAAATTGGTTTCCATATAACACCCAGTACTCATCCTAATAAGTGCCTTCCTCAGTGTCTGGGCAGGTTTATATTAAAAATATATATTCATTTCCCCCTTCTTCTCCCCCTTGTTCTTCAGTTTGCCTCTCGAATGCTGACAAAAACTGAGAACTGATGGATGTAGGGGGGAGGAGGGGATGGGCATGGAGGAGGGCACTTGTGGGGAAGAGCACTGGGTGTTATGTGGAAACTAATTTGACAACCAACTATTCGTAAAAAAAATATATATATATATATATTCATATTTAGCTTAAAATATATGTTAGCCATTAATTGGTCTGCTTTTCTCCCTTTCAGTACAAGTTCAATAGTAGACTTTGATTAGCTAGTGACCTTTTGATCAAGTCTTTACTGATTACACATTATTAGCAAAATATCGACTTGATTGCCCTTTGTACATGGCTTACTACAATGGGTAGAATATATTTAAAAATAACCTATTCAGAAAGAATTTTGCTGTTTCTGGCAAGTGTCTACTGTACTATGTGATGTTATATGGATCCACTTCTACTATTCCACATAGAATGGCAGATCAAGCCCGTGAAAGTCATGAAGAAAATAAGGAAAGTAAATGCATTAAACAAATTTGGTCCTCATATTATCTGCCTATGGTCAATAAAACTTTAATTGAACTCCTGCTATACAAATTAGAAAGGATTCAAGTACGGTTTTTACCTTATTTGGAACATTCACCACTTTACATAAAGTCAGATATCAATGCAGAAAGTGACTGGCTCAAAATTTAAATTCAATGGCAAGACTGGAATTGTCTTAGAATAAATATTGAGAATAGCAGGCTATGACAGATCATTACCAATTCAAGATCCACTCTAAATGTCCTTTTTGTATACTCAATTATGCTTATAAACCTATACTTGGTCATTAATACTGTATTTCTATATTTTATATTGCCTTGATAACTGAGAAAAAATATGTCAGTCCTTTAAAATATTTACAATATATTTGCCATCTATAAGTGACAGGCTTTCAAAATATATGGAATCATACCTTGAATTCTATATTGCTTATAAATATACTAATTGAATATCTATTAAATTGTGATATTTTAATTTTTTACACATAAATATTTTCCTCTGTGTCTTTCTGAGAACCTATAAAACATTACTAAAGTTTTAAAATCCACAAACTTAGGATTGCCAAAACGTAACTAAGGACTCAGTTCAACATCAGCTACTTTAATAGTAATGTAATAGTGCCCATTATCAATAAGGTCTAGAAGAAATTTCTATAAAAATCACAGTTAACACAGTACTGAATTCATTTTACCATTCTGTTCTTATGTGCTGTTACATTCTAAAGGCAGTGCAGGATATTGAATATTTCTTTAAGAATTCTATCTTGAATGTGTAAAAATCCAGACCTTTTCTGTGTTAAGATAGAGTACATTCATCCTGATTGAAGGACATAACAGAATGTAAAATAAAATGGAACTTATATGAAAGCACTTTATTAAATTCTCAAGAACAAGCTTCTTTACACTTTGCAGCATAAATAAATAATGCAACTTTCACCTGAGTCAGCCTTGTTGGCTGCTTTCCAGAGGCATCTACCTGAACTGCTAGGCTCTCCCTGGATACCTTCTTTCTGTAGCTACTATACTGTGGTGTATTTCTCAGTAATAAGACAAAGCTTTATGACAATCATTTTCTGGATAGGAATGCAATTCAATGGACTAGCTACAGACTAAGTATATACCCTAGTGGCTACTTTGAAGATGCTCACAGCCCAGAGGCTAAGTTGATTGGGCATGCAGTGTCTCTTCTACTTAGTTTGCCTTGTAATAGCATTTGTCTCTTACACTGAGCTTAGATTCCTTTCCCAGTGAAAGGCACGTATGTTCCGAATATGCAAACAGCACATTAAACTGTTATATGCCCAGTATTCAGGCCACAAATGGATTTTCCAGCAAAAAACAGCAGAATATAATGTGCTAAGTAACTCCAGAGATTTTTAACGTGTAACTGTTTATCTGTTTTCTCCAAATTGTAACTATTATTTCCCCCTGAAATAAGGAAGACAGGAAAAAGAAAGACCTCCTAATGTCTATGTTTAGAAAATTGTACACATTGTGGCATTCTGGAGTCAAAAAAATCAAATCAGATAATTTTATGACATCTGAAATAAACACAGACCTTTTTAGTCAAAGGAAGAAGTGTTAAAAAGAAACTATTTTGAATATTAGTAGGTGGCTGGCTTTCCATGGGTATTAAACAGTTTTAGAAAACCAATATTGGGGTGCCTGGGTGGCTCAGTTGGTTAAGCATCCCACTTCGGCTCGGGTCATGATCTCACGGTTCATGGGTTCGAGCCCCACATCGGGCTCTGTGCTGACAGCTAGCTCAGAGCCTGGAGCCTGTCTTCAGATTCTGTGTCTCCCTCTCTCTCTGACCCTCCCCTGCTCATGCTGTCTCTATCTCTTTCTCAAAAAGAAATAAAACATTGAAAGAAAAAACAGTATTATGTAATTTTACATTAATTATTTAAAGAACTTTTTAAACCTTTATATATATTAAGCTTTCAGATAAAAATTAGCTCTAACTGCAATTTAGGTAAAAAAATCGTCCAGTAAATAGTGAGAAATTAAACTAGCAAAAATACTGTCATTAAATTTTCAGTAAAGGTTATGATATTATTTAACAATCATTTTAACTCATTTTTCCACTTTAATATAAGTGTTTAAAAATAATTTTATATATTTTTTTAATTTTAGAGAGAGAGTGAAAGCATCAGCAGGAGAGAGGGGCAGAGGGAGAGGAGAGAATCTTAAGGAGGCTCTATTCTTAGTGTGGACACAGACACAGGGCTCTATCCCATGACCCTGGGATGATGACTTGAGCTAAAGAAGAGTTGGATGCTCCACCAACTGAGCCACCGAGGTGCCTCCAAATAATTTCAATTTTAGAACTAACGAGAAATATCTTCTGTATAATTGGGCTTATTTGTAAATTTGACTAGATATACGTCTAATATAGACAGAGAAAATTTCCTTGAGAAAGTACTCTTTAGTAAGAGCTGCTTCATTAAATCATACCTTTTACATTATATGGCTAGGACTGAAGTGTAGATAGAACTGGGGAAAATTCACAAAACAGGGCAATAGTATTTGATCTTTTTGTAGATATATACTCTATTATNCTGTTTAAAATGAAACACTGCAGTTGCATTTGAAAGTGTCTCATGAATCCAGCAAGTCGTTAAATGCAATAAGGATCCTGTCAATACTGTGTGTTTGATTTACAAGATGTGATTTACTGCTACCAGTAGACACAGATGTAAGAAATAATTTTTATTACAAAATTAAATCACTTATGAAAATCTCTTCTAATTAATTTGTGATCTTTAATTTTATCCAGAAAAATATAGCTGGATCACATGGGTCTTGATATATTGTCTTTAAGTCTTATAAACCTAATAATCAGGTTTAAAGAAAAATCAAAATGCATATCATTAGTACATTTCTACAGTTTTCTATGTTTACCTAAATCATCCCTAGTCAAATTTTATGAATCTGTGGTGATTTCAGCCACTGTGAATTGTCTGTGGATCATAGAATGAAGGGTCCACAAGACGAAGACCTGTACATGAATGTAAAAGTCATAGGCAAAGCCAAAATCTAGGAATCTGGCAGAATTTCATCATCAAACAATGCTAAAGGAAGTAAGATGCTTTACATAAGACTTCCTAAGAGTATGTGTACCAACTAAGATCAAATGGTTAGTTATAGGACATAGAATAGTATATGGAAAATCATGGGTAGTTAATAAATCATGTTCAATAAATAAAACATTTTACTGGGGAATGTTTTTGGTGGTTATTGTCAGATTTTCTCTTGCTAATATATTAATTGAAACTTTCAGCATGCTTGCACTATGGAAAGTACTTTTTAGTCCTTTGTGTGTCCAAGATTTTGATTTTCTGAAATATATGAATAGGAATAATAGCATAAAAATTAGGATTTTTCCAGATAACTTAAGCTCAATTCAGAATGAAAATGAGTAAGCAATAATGCCCATGTTATTCTCATCAGACATGAAATGAATGATGTGATACTTATAACAACAAATAATAGAACAAATTAAGTTCTCAGAATTAGCCAGAGTAAGTCCTTTGTACATTTCTAGAATTTACTTAAAATTAATTTATATGCTATATACTAATTTATTCTTTTTTAAACTACTGAATAGTTTTCACATCATTGTTTCTAGTTCTTAAGGTTCTATGTTACTCTTCAGTAAATTTAAATATATAACATGGTGGCCATTTATGGCTATTCAAAATCAAATGAGGTGTCATATATAATAACAAAATAGAATAATTAGTATCATTAGTTAAAATATAGAATTTTGAAAATCTTTATAAGAAAATTGTAAAGGACTCATATCTGTAAGCAATTTTCAAAGTTCTATATTTTTAAACTAAATCTCAAAGTGGTTCAACATACTATTAATTCAGCATGGTGATGATGGCTAATTTGTTTATAATTAAATATACATATTTGAAGTGCAAGATACAACATTAAAGAAAATGTTGCAACATAAACCAAAATAATTGTAATGTTGTTAATATATAATTAATAAAAAAAAGTAGCTAGATAGAAAACATGCATGTCACAATTTTGCTCAAACTAGGGTTGTGCCAGCAGCCTGGGACTGAAGTTTGTTACAATTGGACTAAGTTTAGTTTGACTCAGGCCTTATTTGTAACAACAACAAAATAAAGAACCTCCAAAACTTACCAGAACATAGCTGTCTTCAATGTACAAGTTCATAAAGAGAAGGAAAATGACAAGAACTCCCAAGAATGACACTGTGGAACGTTTTCGCAGGCATCTCATTTTATCTAGTATTTCAAAAATATGCTTCATTTGATAAAATTTAAGCATTCTATCCTGTGGAAAAGAGGCACTGAATTACTGGCAATGAATGTTGGATGTAAATATTTCTTCATCATAGATATAAAAAACCAGGCCTTAATAAAATGTCACCCTTCAAATGTTTGAACTAATATCATTTCCACTTTCACACATATGATTACAGAGTGTTGATATCTTAACATAAGGTCAATGCACCAGGTTTATATTGTTGTAAAGTATTTTGTTTCAAATTTGTTTTACATGGATAGATTTTTAATGTACCTAGAAGTTACAAGACAGTGATGTTTATAAAATAAACTGGAAACTATCTGTAAGATGTTAACAGCTGCTATCTTGGTATAGAAGAATTATCAAAAAAGTTCAGTCTTGTTTTTACTTTTTTCATTTTCCATACTTTCAGATGTATGTATATTCAGTAATAGTTAAAAAGTTATTTTTAATTTTCAAAATTCCCTATCTCTATAGTCCAAAGGAAAAGTAAAACTTCATTTTATTTTGAAAGCAAAAAAGCATAAACACAGACATTTTTTTCAAGAAAAAGTTTAAAAATATGTTACAGTTTATGGTGTGTTCTGGATGTTCTGAATTTGAATGTAATAACTTACATAAAGGCTAAGTCAAGAGGAAGTATATTCTAATTCTATTCCTTTGAGACAAAGACCAAATTTAAATAATGTGATCACAATTGAATCTGTAAAGTTCAAATGTAAATAATTATATATAAAGAATAAGAATATTTATTAGAATTTATTAAATACAGTTTGTATGGGCAATTCACTGATCCTTCATTACAATGAATAACATAACAATGTTAAAAATTTAATATTATCATTACTTGACAGATGAAAAAAAAAGAAGAAAAAAAAAGGTTTTCTTGAGGTGTCTCCATTAGGGATGATTCCAGATTTGAAATCTTAAAGTTGACCAAAGTCTGCTCTATTAACCACTAATGGTGTACCGTTTACTAATTAGGTTTCATATGACATCTTATTTTTTTAATTTTTAATATTTATTTATTTACAGTACGTGCATGGGCAGGAAAGGGGCAGAAAGAGAATCGTAATCAGGCTTCGTGCTGTCATACAAATGGCCAAATAGTAAAGGAAAAGACACTCAACTTTACATATTATAATGGAAATGTAAATAAAAATCATAATGAGATATCACACCACATCTGTTTAAATGGTTATTTTCAAAAGGCTAGACATAACAAACATTGGTGAGGATGTGGAGGAAAGAGAACCCTTGTGCACTGTTGGTTAGATGTAAATTGGTGCAGGCACTGTGGAAAAAGAATGACATTTCCTCAAAAAATTTAAAATAAAACTACCATGTGATCCAGCAACTCCACTTCTGGGTATATATATGAAGGCAAGGAAATTGTTATCTTGAAGAGATATCTGCACCTCCATATGGACTGTAGTATTATTCACAATAGTCAAGATATGAAAACAAACTATGGGGCGCCTGGGTGGCTTAGTCGGTTAAGCCTCCGACTTTCGCTT
Organism: Crocuta crocuta; assembly: GCF_008692635.1. Classification (NCBI taxonomy): domain Eukaryota; kingdom Metazoa; phylum Chordata; class Mammalia; order Carnivora; family Hyaenidae; genus Crocuta; species Crocuta crocuta. The sequence continues at coordinate 555,025 of NW_027529656.1, forward strand.
AGGTCATGATCTCGCGTTTCGTGGGTTCAAGCCCCGCGTCGGGCTCTGTGCTGAGTGCCAGCTTGGAGCCTGGAGCCTGTTTCAGAGTTTGTGTCTCCCTCTCTCTCTGACCCTCCCCTGCTCATGCTCTCTCTCTCTCTCTCCTAGAAATAAATAAAAATACTAAAAAAAAANATATGAAAACAAACTAAATATCTGTCAACTGAAGAGTAAATAAAGAAAATGTGGCATATACATACAGGTGTGTGTATACATATACACATATACGTATACATACATATTACACACACACCTAGACATACACACATATTCAACCATAAAAAAGAAAGAAATTTTGCCAATTTTTAGAACATGATTAGACCTTAAGGACATTATGCTAGGTCACATAAGTCAGAGCGAGAAACAAAAGTACTGTGTGATTTCATATACAGAATCTGAAAAAGTCAAATACATAAAAAAGGGGGTTTAGAATAATGGTTGCCAGAGGCTGAGAGGGTAGGAGAAACAGGGAGATGTCAGTCAAAGGGAATAGGCTCCAGTTATAAGATGAGTAAGTTCTGAATATCTAATGTATTACATAGTGCCTAATAGTTAATAGTATGGTATGATATATTTGCAAGTTACTAAGAAAGTAGGTCTTAAATATTCTCATCACAAAAAACAAGAAAGTAATTATATGAAGTGATGGAGGTGTTAAATACCCTCATGGTAATCATTTTGTGATATATACATGTATCAAATCATCAGATTGTATATTTTATGCTTAGAAAACATGTCAATTATATTTTAATATACTCAGGGGAAAATATAGAACAGAAACCTCATGTTCATATGGCTTACTAGTGAATTCTACCAAATATTTTTGAGGAAACAATAATATTAACTCTACATGAGCTCTTTCAGACAATAGAGTAAAAAAAATATTAGTGAAGTTTCTTGACATGCAATGCTATATTAGTTTCAAGTGTACACATATTGATTTGACAGGTCTATACATTACTCAGTGCTCTCTATGGTCAATGTAGTCACCATCTGTTATTACAGTATTATTCACTATATTCTGTATGCTGTATTTTTATATCTGTGACTTATTATATGAATGGAAGTTTGTATATCTTAAACCCTTCATCTATTATGCCTATCCTTTCACCCACCTTCCCTTTGGCAGCCACCATCTTGTTCTCCATTTTTAAGAATTTGTTTTATTTTTTATATTCCACATAGAAGGAAATCATATGGTTTCTGTCTTTCTCTGTCTGACTTATTTCACATAGCATAACTCTTAAATCCATCCGTGTTGTTGCAAATGGCAAGATCTCATTTTTAAGGACAAGTAGTATTTCACTGTATGTGTGCATGAGTGTGTGTGTGCATATGTGTGTGTGTATGTATATAGAGAGATATAGATGATATAAATATAAATAGATATATCTTCTTTATTCATTCATCTATGGAAGGACACTTGAGTTGCTTCCATATCTTGGCTATTGTAACTAATGCTACAGGAAACATAAGGAAGCACCTAACTCTCCAAATTACTATTTTTATTTTATAGCCAGTAGTGAAATAGTCAGTAGTGAAATGACTGAATCAAATGGTATCTCTATCTTTAATTTTTTGAGGAAACTCCACACTATTTTCCACAGCGACAGTACCAATTTACCTTTCTACCAGAGGTGCATAAGGGTTCCCTTTTCTCCACATCCTCACCAACATTTGCTATTTGTTGTTTATGTTAGTTGATTTTATTAATTTAATTTTTTTATATTTAGAGACAGAATATGAGCAGTGTAGAGGCAGAGAGAGAGGGAGAGAGAGGATCTCAAGCAGTGCAGAGCCTGACACGGGGCTGGAATTCACAAAACTGTGAGCTCATGACCTGACCAAAATCAAGAGTTGGACGATCAACCAGCTGAGCCACCAAGGTGCCCCATCTATTTCTTGTCTTTTCATAACTAGCCATTTTGATTGGTGTGAAGTGATATCTCGGTGTGGGTTTGATTTGCATTTCCTTGATGATTAGTGATGTTGCATATCTTTCCCAATTTAGAAAATAGATTTTTATTTTATTATTTAACTCATTTCACAAATAATTTTATAAGAGTAAAAAATGTTGATGAAAACAACTTCATTATAAATATAAGAATTTAAACATAACTAACCCAACTTTAATTCTTTATTTTTTTCCTATTTGAAAGTATATATCCCCCAAATATATGATGCTTCAAAAATGTTCAACCATCATTCCTGAGGGAGGAACATATACATCTTGTAAGTTCTGATTCCAGCTTTCTAGTACATCTCAAATAGGTATCGTAACTTCAGGTTCTTCCTGAACTTGCAACATCAAGATTCAGGACTCTTGGGAAATTTGATGGCTCGTAAGTTTGTTAAGGCAAGAACAACCTTCTTATTTGGTTCATAACAACTGTAGAAACACTAATAACATGTCTACATCATCCATTTCCTTCCAGTTCTTTTTGTTTACACTCTTGCATTTGTGTGCTGACAATCTTAACAAGTAAATTTTGTTGCAAACATCATAAGAAATGAAAGAATGCTGTTCCATACTTGTTTAGCAAAATAGAATTGTTAGGCTTTTGTTGCATCATGTTTTGAGATGAAATCCTCTCTGTTTGAGGAAGTTCTGAATGAAAAATACCGTATTTTCTTTATTCTTTAAACATATATCTTTTACTCAGCAATTAATCTGAGTTTTTATACTATCAATTTTACCATTATTGTGTTGTAGAGAGTACCACTCTTTCTGCATTCACCTAATAATTATGAAGTAAATCCTTCTGTTTACATTTTTTTCCTTGTCATTATCAGAAAATGAAGAACTCTGAATATTCAGCTGTGTTCAATGAAAGGTATAAAAACACCTACAAAGATAGTGTTTTAGATTTCATTTTTACCTACTTGAAAGATCATGCAACACTGTTCAGCACAATACCAAGAGATTTAATGCACAGTATTGTGACTAGAGACACAATATGGCATTAAAGTCATCAAACTTGCTAAGAAACCAGATCTTAATTATTCCCAGCAGAACAAAGAAATGATCACTACGTGATATGATGGAGGTGCTATTACTATAACGACAATTATGTTACAACATATAAAGATATCAAATAAACATGCTTATACTTATACAGTGTTATATGTCAAATACATTTCAATGAAAATAAAGACATACCAGAAAAAAATAAATTAACCGTGCCTTTTGATGAGGAAGAGTTTTTGATGTTGATAAAGTAGAATTTATCATTTTTTAAATTGTAGAGCTTTTCTGTGTTCTACATATTTTCTTGTTTTCTAATAGGAGCTATATAGCTTTTAGGTTTAGGTTTACAAATGATCTTAAATGAAATTTGGCTTGTGGTGTGGGGAAAAGGATGAAGTTTCTTTTTCATCCTATAGACTTCATCAGTTGCTCAAGCACCACTTGTAGAAAGACTGTACTTGGTGCCTTTGCTGAAAATCAATTTGATATATATGTGGTTATATATATTTGGTATATATATCTCTTTGGTATATTAATCTATCTTTTTAAAAAAATATTTGTGTTTATTTATTCATTTTGAAAGAGACAGAGAGAGCAGGTTGAGGAGGGCAAAGAGAGAGAATCCCAAACAGGTTTCATACCATCAGTGTGGAGCCCAATGATGGGCTTGAACTCATGAAATGTGAGATCATGACCTGAGCTGAAACCAAGAGTAAGATGCTTAACCTGCTGAGCCACCCAGGCATCCATTTATTTTTCTATCTTAATGCCAATACTAAATTATCCGAATTGTCATCTCTTTATTAGGTCTTGAAATAAGATAAGGTGAGTCTTTTAATGTCACTTTTCTTTTCCAAGATTTTTTTTTTTTTTTTTTGGCTATTTCAGGCCCCTTGTATTTCTATGTAAATTTTATCATAATTGTTTATTTTGACAGAAAAAAACTAGTTAGGATTTTTATTAGGACTTAGTTGGGTCTGCAAATAAACTATCTTATAATCAATACACATTTCTACAAAAAGAAAGCTACAACTAAGTTATTAGGATCTAGAAATATACAACTGATATTTTAATATTAATACCTTGAATTGTGTGGCCTTCTTAAACAGTCATCGCATCTTTAATCAAAGGCAGTTTCAATGCTTATTTTTGAATCTATAAGGTATTACAATTTGTTGTTGCTGCTGCTGCCTTATTTATTTACTGGCAACAGCCTCCAATATAATATTAAATGTAAGCAATACAGTACTGAAGGAAAATCTGTTCTAATGTTAGAGAGATGCACATTATCTCACTGAGGATGTTCCCTTCTATCTCTAAATTGCTGATGTGTTTTCATGAATGAGTGTAGGATTTTGCCAAATACTGCTCACCTGTTAAGTTGATCATATGGATTTTTGTCTCCATTATTCTTTCAATATGATGGATTATATTGACTGATTTTAGAATTTAAACCAAATATAACTAAATATTAAGTAATTATATAATTATATGCGTACATAAAAAACCTATGTGCATATATAATTCTGCTTCTAAGCATTATCCCCTTTGTTGACTTCTGCTATCAGAATGCTTGTTTTAGAGAAGCCACCAGTCTAGGGCTAATTTTACCCCTGCTACTAAGGCAATACTCGTCTGAGTACACTATTTGATATTCAATATATTACAATTTTTTTCTATTCTGGATGAAGAAAACATTATTTCTGCCTTTGCATTCCACACACTGTTAATAAAATAAGAAATTATTTTCTCCAGTGATTACTTACCAGCATTGGATAGTGAGACATGAAGAAAACCCTTTGTAGAGTTCCTTCTCTCTCTCCCTCTCTCTCTCTCTCTCTCTCTCTTCTTCCCTTGGAGTCCCCATGTAGCTTTCTCCCCTCTAGTACTCTGCCTGGGAATTCTAGCCATTATTATGGAATTGCAAAATTCTCAATTACCTCTCATCACCTTAGGAAGATCACCTGTCTCATTGGGTTCTCTCACCTCTTACTACAGCCTAGAAACTCTAAACAGTAAGCTGTGCCAATCACCCCAATTGTTTCCCTTCTATAATGAATCACACCCTTTTCTGCTTGTTGTACAAGTGTGTAAATTTGTTTCACAATTTTAGTCTAGTTCTTAAGTTGTTTAAGGAGAGAGGGTAAAACTGCTCCTTATTTCTCCATCATGGTCAGAAACATCTTGCTGTTTATAAAATTATTTGCCTGTGCTTTCTTCCCTTTTTCTTGAGAAATATTATTGCATTGTTGTCTTGCTTTTAATGTTACTTGGGATATCTACTGCCACTTGTTTTTCTTTCTGTTATAAATTATTTGGCAAATGTAAAATGAGTTGGTTGTGTTGCCTAGAGTTGTTAAATATTCTTTTTTATATTTGAGATGGAATCAGGTATATCGTGAGGTTATCCGTTCTTGAATAGCTTGAGGAAACTTTGACAAAAGGCAACACTGCACAGTGCAATATCAATATATTTAATGTATTTAAGTGCACATCTAATATATTTAATTGTACACCTATTTTTTAAACAGAGGTAGAGAAGATGGTGGAAGAATAGTGTATAAATGCTCTATATTCTGACAGTACAAAAATTAACCAATTAAAAATGTGAGGTAAAGAGAAGAAGGGGAAGTAGAACAAGCTCGTCTACATCTATACTGTGTAGACAACAGGTATGAGTCAAAGACTGTGATTTAAAACAGACAACACAAGTATCAGATGTGAAAGTAAGGAAATGGGACTAATGGCATATTTAAAGATATTAATAAACGGTCACTACAAAAGAAAAAATGCAAAAACTCCAAATAGCAAATACCAAAATAAATACAAGAAATATCTAAAAAATCTACCACATAGAGAAATATATTAAATATTCCCTCATACAGAGAGTAAGCACACCATAAGGCAATAGGGTTGAGACCAAACACATTAGTAGTATCAATAAATGCAAATGGGCTTAATTATTTATTTATTTATTTATAAGTTTATTTATTTGAGAGAGAGAGAGAGAACATGAGCAGGGGAGGGACAGAGACCGAGGGAGAGAGAGAGAAATCACAAGCAGCCTCTGCCCTGTGCAGAGCCAGATGCAGGGCTCAAACCCATAAACCATGAGATCATGACCTGAGCTGAAACCAAGAGTTGGACGCTTAACTGACTGAGCCACCCGGGTGCCCCGACTAATTTTTTAAATGAAAAAGATTTTCAAACTGTTCGGCCTGTGTGGATGTGCACGTATGCAGAAATGCACACAAACCTGAACTTTAAACTGTATAGAAGAAACATATTTAAAGCACAATTATTCAAGAAGGCTGGTGGTCAAGGGATGAGCAAAGTATTTTAAGCAAGTTCAAACAATGAGAGCACGGTTTGGCACCCTGATATACAATGTGAGTGAACTTAGGCCATAAAAGCATATTATGAGCCAGGTTGTAATGCTACATGTCACAATTCTCAACAAAACATGACCACATAACACAATGAGCAACTCTTTAAATTAGAAACAACAGAAGATTCAATAAGTCAAAACACCTAATGTTAGGAGCCCATAAATACTCACAGACCAAGACAGGTCAAGAGGCCAAAAACTGTCAAACATCAGAGCAGACATTTGTGTAAATAAAGAACTTTTAGAAACATAAGCATACGTATATAGATTTGCAAACACAGTGAGGGACAGCAACATTCTTCCCTCAGAATCTGACCATTTAAATAGTCAAAAAAAAAAAAAAATAGCAAAGACGGAGACTCTGAAGAATCCAAAGCTATCTCTTACTATTTAAATTCTGTGTGTGTGTTTTAGTCAACGAAGTATAGATAGGGATTTTAAAGAATGTTTCCTGTCTGACCATAAACCAATGTAAAACCAAATTATCCAACAAAGGAGGAGAGAGCATCCATGAAAGAGATGTTGCTGATGGCTTAGATGGAAATGCGATGGAGGGAAGTAGAGAGATTTAAGAGCAAGGTAACTCCTAGATGTCATAATGGCATTACTGGGTAAGCCATTTTTAAGCCATGGACATTCTACAACAGCATTAGTCTCTCGGGGTCTCAGTGTGAAAAGAAAGCATGCTGGTATAAGTAACTAATAAAACTGAGTATGTATTGAAAATCACTGAATTGAACATGGCAAACCCAACCTCACCATCCTTTACAAACTGAAAGTATTTAAAAGAAAGCAAAGGTGCGCCTGGGTGACTCAGTTGGTTAAGAGTCCAACTTTGGCTCAGGTCAGGATATCATGGTTCACAGGTTTTAGCTTCCCATTGGACCCTGTGCTGACAGCTGAGTCTGGAACCTACTTCGAATTCTGTGTCTCCTTCTCTCTCTGCCTTTCCCCTGCTCATGCTCTGTCTCTCTCTAAGAAAACAAAAGCATTAAGAAAGTAAAACTTGGTTTCAAATTATTAAACAAGTGAGCATATCCTGATAACATAGACTGCACTAGCATACTCCTGCTTGAAAATCTCAGTCACACAAAGGAAGGCAGGTTATTTGAGTCATATTTGGGTTCCATGTTCAAACAATGTCTTATTTGTGAGAAATTTTCCACTTAGTGTTGGAACAATTTTTGAGAGGCAAACAGTGTTTTTCAGAGGTCATGGGTTGATTATTACAGATAAGGTTCATTTAGAAAAACGATAACTTATATTATCATGGTTTGAGTGAATTATTTTCTCAGGATAATATATCATCATCATCTTTATATATCCCAAACGTCACAAGAGATTTATTTGCTGACAACATATGCTACAACACACTTTATCTCTTGCGCGTGTACTGGGACATGTTTTGTTTAGTAGTTTTACTGCAAATGTTTCAAAAACAGCTTCTTTGTCAGAAATTTATAATACAACACTGTTGATTATGAATATAGTTATGGAAATAGGGATACATAAAAACTCTACTCCCCTGCTCCCAATGTGTGCAAAGTTGGCATATCTGGTTCAATAAGACTTCATTTTTTTTTAACTGTAAGGCAGAATCACAGCCTCTTTAGAAGACCCAGGTGCTGAATGTTCACATATATGAAACTACTTCAAAGATATAAGTATTTAAAAACCATTTTGATGTAACACTACAACAAATGATTCATTTTTAAATGGAAATAAATTATTTTCATTCTATAATTCCTTTTGTAAAGCTTTTTATACATGAATATATGGATAAATATACTCACATATAAAGTGTATATTATATATGCATGTATATACATACAATTTTGAAATTATATAGTGTAGCATAAATTCATATACACTGATACACATGTAATTATACATATATAAGTAGAGCAATATTCACCGACAAGGAAACAAATCCTCGAGAAGGTACTATTTTTTTCTCACTATTTAATACTAATCCTGTCTGAATTTTGTCTTCTTAACTTTACAAACCATTCCCAAAGAGGATATAAAACATTGTTAGTGATTTTTCCTTCCTATATTGTTCTTTCCCACCATTCTGTCCTATCTTCTTTTCTTTACAACCTTTGGCATTATGTAACCTTTCTTACAACCACTTTCTAAGCAAAATTCGAAATTTAGATCTTCAGCTAGGCCTTCTTGCTGAGTCTATTTCCAATTTTTGTATAATGACTGTGAACTCTAGGCAGATTTCCTCCTGATCACACAAACACAATGAATCTGAAACTACAGGATAATTTTCCATTCCAGCTTGCTAGTCCCTGCAGTCTCTAGATAGGCCTAGATTTCTAATCGTCTACTCAAATCATCTCAAGAGTTATTCCCCTCCTGCTCTCCCAAACTCAGAAATATCCTAAGTTCCATCTCCAAGTCTTCAATCTCTCACCTGTCACAATTTTTCTCTCCCATTCTCACTGCCATTATCAAAGTTCAGGTTAATACTTCCTTTAACTTTGGCAACAGAAATTGATTATGCTAATGGCTTTTCCCACCCTTGTGCTGTTCATCATTTGTTAATTGTCAGCCAGTAAACGGGAAGCGGAAAGCTAGTTTTGGAAGTTTCGCTCCTAAGCTGAAGTGAGAAGACCTACGCTAGATGTCAGCATGCGTTTCCAGGCTCGGGGGCTTTCAAAAGATGATTGGTAGGTGAGGTTAGTAGGGAAACCGCAGCAACAGGGGTTGGCTGTGCCACAGGGAAGAAATCAACAAAGCTGCCTGGAAGTGATCTCAGTCATCATAATGATAAAACAATGCCCGAGGTAAACTGTGTGTGTGTGTGTGAGAAAAAGCACTGCCCTGCCCACCCACTCCGCAACCCCCCCTCTCCCGCCCCAGGGCCCCTGCACAGATTTCAAAGAGAAGGTTCATTCAGATCCCGACTTCGCCTGCCACCGGGACCTCAAGTTCAACGTAGTGAAAAGTGTTTATTTAGAAGCCAATTTAGCGGGTCTGTTTCAGCCTTACTCTTTGCAAAAAGGGGGTTAGAGGAACCTAATGGCACTTAAAAAGCGTTTTGTTTGTTTTTCAAGTTCTGGAATTAGCTGCACTTTTATTTGTATTTTACATTTCGCCTGAAAGGATAGTTGGAAGACGGTCCAGGAACACTGGGCAGGTAGAAGGGGCAGAGAATCGACAATTCTTTTTGGTCAAAACTACAATTTCTTCATCCTGTGTCCTCTTTCTCCTTCTGACCCCTGAGGTAAAATAGCCAAGCTTGTTCTGTTATGTAATAATAAAAGTATTTTTATATTAAATGGAAACAAACAAACAACTTTTCCTACAGGAGATAAAGAAATAGCCTGCATCTGGTGTGATGGGAGACCCAGGGCATTGGATACTGTCTCCCTTTGCGGCCTCCCGACAAGCTGCGTGTGCTGGAGGCAGCAGAGACTCTCTTGCAGGCCAGCACCACCCTTCTTGACTGTAGGAAAGCCACCTCCTGTTTGAAGACCCTGAAGTCTCTATGGGTTGTGACTTCGCCACAAATCACCCAACTGGAAGAAACACATTGCAAAGTTGCAACCACAGGGAAACTTAGATTGCTTGAGACAGGGGGCCTTAGCAATTGCTGCAGTAACTGGAAGGAGAAATATAAAACTGAGCAGCTCCATTCAGATCATTTCAAGATGGCACCTCAGCGATCTGAGCTGCCGACTCCCAATGACCTCCCTCTGACCTTTAATGCAGTTAAAGTGCTTTCCCCTAATGTTTTGCTTGTATACAGTTAGCATGCAAAGAAAGTAATCATAATTAAAGACTACTGTTCCGCTAACTTTGAAATTCTACAAGATTGACCATCTCTGGATTTTGTGAACATTATAGTGTGTGTGATTAAAGGGAGACAACTCTGTAGAAATGGCCTACCTCCTTTCTCAGAGACACAACCCTGAAACTACTGTAACTACATTGAGTGCAAGTGGAAGGACTGACAGTCTTCCAGACAGCCCAGAATACAACGGCTACCTGGCTGAAACACAGAAGGTGGCGTGGCATTTCCAGGACTTTGACTTGCTTGGCAAAACCTCTGGTTGTGGCTAGACCCAAGATATGGAAAATAAAATTGTGTGTAAATGGGACAGTTCCATTGGTAATTTGCAATTTCCCAACACGAACATCAGCTTCCCCGTGCTCATAGATAGCTCCTAGGGAAATGCAACAGATCTCCAAGGAAGCTCTGCTGGACCCTCCTAGGGAATCCAACATTGAACAGAATCAGGCCTGTAGTAGAGGTAAAGATGAATGACACAGAAGTGAAAAGCAACCTGCATGTTAGTTCTAAAATCCCTCTCCCTGGTGAGAGAAATTTTAGAACTGAACTACTTAGAAATACAAAAGGCCAAGAAGTGTACAACACTACTTTTTATTTCTCAAAGGCTTAAGGATAAGTTGTTTTATCTGTGGGCATGATTTCCTACATAATTTCTTTCCTCCTTAAGCTTGGTATTTTCTGTGCATCAGTTTAAGAAAAGTACTGCTCGCATTTTAATCTTCATGGATTTGCTCTCTTTTGTTACAAATTCCCACTCTTGGAACTTGATTTTAGGTCACCAAAAAGTTCTCTTCTGCTGCAGATTTCCCTGAGCCCCATTTTCAGTCAAAAATTATTTTTCAATTTTTTGAACTCTTACCATTTTATCTATATGTCTCTTAATTTACTTAATATTTTCTGCTTCTTGATACTGTTTTGACATGTCTTATTTCCCTTTGGATTTTGAGCTTTTTATGTATGGAATTTTTTGTAAAAATTTCTTATCATAACACGTTAGTACTTAGAGAAGTGTTTTTTGTTGTTATTTTGTTGTTATTTAAAAGAGAGCACACACTGCTATCGTGTGTGTGTGTGTTTGTGTGCATGTGTGTTGTGTTGTAGAAATCTTGAACTTGGAGCTATGAGAAAACTATTGGTCCACGAATATTTGAATTTCTTTCCCACACCACTCTTAAACCTTGTCAAAGAGCTTCCCTGCCATGACCTAGGCCTACAATGTAGTCTGTAGGCCTTTTGTTTCCAAAAATTGCAAAACTTAACTTTGTCCATCATCAAAGCACCAGAGGCTCTTTTTTGTTTGTTTTATAATCTAAGGGAAAAGTGAGAATAGTTAGCACTTATTGGATTGAAATATTTCATAACTGAGATAAATCAAAATCTTTGACAATATTTAAGAAATGCAGCAGAAAAAGAATTGATTTTGACACTGTGGACATCCAGAAGACTACTAGGAAAATAGAGTAATTAGTTTCTGCCTGGAGAGCCTGCAACAGATGTAATCTGATCTAATAACAGAATTCAGATATGGTGCAAAGTTTTAAAAGCCATATAATTTTAGGACAGATATTATTTGCATCTGTTGGACCATCTGCTTATCTATACTACATCATACATATGCATATATACATAGAAATAAAGATTATGTCATTATAACAAAATAAATATTATTTATTTCAAATCATTGCTCACAGACACAGATAAAGTATTATTTGCAGAAACACTTCATTATTTTTCTTCTTGGGAAGACACTGTGGAAATTTGTGTGCTAGTTTTCATCAACTCGGGAAAAATGGTCATTTATTAAAGAACTGATGCTGATGTGAAGTGACAAGTGAATTATTACACCACAGAGCTGTTTGCTTCAAGCGCATATGCTTGTGCATGTTATCACAAATTCTTCATGTTTCTAGAATGTTACTTGTACTATATGTAACAAACCACAATATGGTAATGAATGCAATTCTCTCTCCTGCTCTTTAGGGTAAAACTGCACTTCCCAGTATAAACTATCCTACGACTGTAGAAGAGATTGAAAAAAAAAACAAAAACAAAAACCGGAAGCCATGGGGTGCCTGGGTGGCTCAGTTGGTTAAGCAGCCAACTCTTAGTCTCAGCTCAGTTCATGATCTCAGGTTGTGAGTTTGAGCCCTACATTGGTCTGTGAGCTGACTGCTTGGAGCCTGCTTGGAATTCTCTGTCTCCTTCTCTCTGTCCCTCCCCGACTTGCACGCACGCATGCTCTCTCTCTCTCTCAAAATAAATAAACATTTAAAAAAAAGAAAAAAACATACAAAGGGAATTCATATCCCTACCCATCTAAAGAATGTGGCTACATTAATCTACCCCAAAGCACTAAGCTTTAATTTATACTTTATGTAATAGTCTATTTTTAAATCAACAAAATGCAAAAGTAAAATCACATTCTTCAACACATATGGGTTTGTATCTAGCACTTAACCCCACAACAGGGAAAATCACGAAAGGAGTCTTGCTGTCAACTGTTCATCTGTCTGACATGTGCCACTATATGTATCTGACTTGCTGGGCTTGCCTCTTCTAATGCTTGCCCAATTTGTTTTTCTACTTTGCTTGCTTTTCTACTTTGTGGAAGGCTGCACACACCCTCAGGGCAGTATTCGATGAAAAGAAAGAATGTTGCTGACATAGCAAAAGCTTCAGGAAGTAAAAAACGAGAAGGGTTTTGTAAAACATGATTACCATTACATTTTGTACAAAGGGCTCAGATATTGATGGAATAAATGTAATTGTTTTTTAATTCGAGATATTTTTTTTTTTACAGTCTCAAGTTGTATGGTTTCCTTGTAACCATAGGTTGTAGCAGGGTGGAAAATTATAGAAGCTAGATTATTCCTTAGGGTTCATAGTGATTGTCAGCAATATTATTTTCTGGTTTACTTGAAGCAGATAGAAACACACATAGAAAATGTGTAGTATTGACAAGCAGGACGTATCCTATCACGGACTATTAAAATAGTAAAACTTGAGATGAGGATTGGGAAGGAAGCACAGTTTTTTCAACACAGAAGCTAAGACAAGAAATGTTCTTTACCAACTTCTCTTTTAGAATATTGTTCTCTTACAGATTTTGAATTTCTTTCCATTGAGCTAAAAAGTGCTAGATGGTGTGGAATCAATAATAGCCACTACCGAGTACTTTAAAGAACTTGCTAAGTACTTTAGCAAGAAAACAGGAGTTAGTACTTAGGCAAATCATGGCCATGAAAGCTGTTTTGAGTTGTGGTGGGGAAAAAAAAATGATGATGATGATGATGATGATGATGATGATAACTGACTCATTCAAAGGACTGTAAAATACATTTGTTAATCTTCTACAAAACTCATGAGGTAGATAAGAACATATTTTGTGATTATTCTAACATTACAAATAAAAACCCTAAAGATCAGAAAGATTAAATGATGTGCCCAGGAATGTATATAGCAAGTATGCTATACAGGTGTGATTAGTGACAGGTCTTTCTGATTCTCTGACTTTTTATGCATCCCAGTCTACTCAAACAGGTTATCAGAAAGCTCTACAAACAATGTACTTCCACAGGCACTTAGCTGGCTCAGTTGGTAGAACATGTGATTCTTGATCTTGGGTTTATAAGTTGGGACCCCACGTTGCATGTAGAGATTACTTAAACATAAAATTGTAACAAGTAAATAAATAAGTAAATAATAAAAAATAAAAATTAGGTGCTCCTGAGTCAAGCTAGATTTGGGGTACAGAAATAATACTAAAGCATATTAATAATCATATTTCTACCACTAATATGAAAAGATGATACAGGAGATGAACTTTCCTTCAAATGGACCATGCAAGTTTACATGCACAATTACTAGAATAGTATAAAAACCTGTAAAGCATTGTCTCGATAAAATTGCCTCACATCTTGGTATGGTAATAGATTAACTTGAAGTTAGTAATGTCAACTATCAATTCAAGTAAATAAATATGACATATGCATAAATATATTTCATTATTTAAATTGTATGCTCAGTACTGTTTTCCTCTTGAAGTAAGAATTGTCTTTCTTAAGTTTGTTATTAAGCTCCAAAATCAGAATGAAATGAGTCTATTCTAGATAATTCATTACCATTTATTTCTCTTTTTATTCAAACGTAGTGAGTTCATACTATGTACCAGGTATCTGTGCACAGTGACTGCAAGTTCATATCCAACTTCACTAGAACAGGAAAAAAAAATACCTTACAGAAGAAGTAAAATGAAAGCACATACATTATATTTAGAAATACCTTCCCGTAGCTGTTCTCAAGAATTTTTAGAAACATCAAATGATTGTTTAGTCTGTGTTCCCCCAGAAGTTAAATATTGCTTTGATCTTTCAGCATTTACTGAAGTTTCACTAACACATGCAATTGTGCAAGAAAGAAAAGATTAGTAAATACGTTTCCGTGCACAATTGTTTAGCACAAGGTAAATGGAAAGGTAAATGTGACAAAATTACATCCAAAAAGTGCTACAGAAGCACGTTGGAAATGTGCACATATGTAGAAACACAAACTAGAGAAGGAAGGAAGTCGCCCTGTCTACTCGGAAGTTGATGTCTTTAGGAAATGTTCATTGGGGGGTGATGACAGACGGAGTGAGGGAAGTGTGGGGAAGATTCCAGGCAGAGGGTACAGCAGAAAGCAGCTTGTGGAGTATAACATTTCCGTTTTCTGCAGTTGTCATTTTTTCTCTTTGCTTAAAATATTACCGCCATCTAAGCATAAATAGTACAAATTAATAAACTACAAAGATTTTGACAAACAAAATGAACAGACTGGTTTCGGGCTTCTATTCCATAATAATTTTATTTAAGAGGAAGTTAATGAGAAAATATCTTGGGACTTTATGTCCCAACGGGCATGTTCTTGCCCGCCTCCCGCATAACTGTAATTCACAAAAGCTCTCTTTGGAAAATAAAGTGTATTCTTCTGATATGAAAAGTCATGAGAAATAAGACTCAACTATTTTTTTTTTCCTTTTTAAAAATACAGATATGCACTAAGTCATCTGGAGATGAATCAAAACCAAAAACGGAGAGATGTGGTGAAAAAGGACTGTAGCTCTTCTTTTTTTAAGATACTTTAAAAAAAATGTGATCATGACCTGAGCCAAAGTCAGATGCTTAGGCAGCTGACCACCCAGGTGCCCCAGGACTGTAGCTCCTTCGTTTACTTAGTTCTGATTCTGAATCTAAGAAACCACTAGGACTTCAGGTGTCCTTGTGTTGATTCTGAACCTGAGCAGTGAAGCTGGACATTGTATTAAATACAAAGCTTTTGCTTTCTTTCATACCTTTGAATTTTCTAGAATCAAGAAATATGTTAATAAAACTACACCCAATGCTCAAGTCAATACATGATTCATTGTAGCCACTTGAAGCAGTAACTGAATTTCTTCCATTCATGAACTGTGTATGCTTATGACAGCCATAACATTTATATCATTTGGCGTTTATGAGCATATTTGCCAGCAAAGTTTGGTTTATATTTATTCCCATTAAAGAGGTAGCATTGACTTGAGTAACTTATGGATTACTTCTGTGTCAAGAAGCTTGAGAAATGAATTTTTTCTCTATCTTTAAAACTCTTCCTTAATGAAAATGTCTAATATAATTTGTCAATAAATCACCTCCATATATTCCCTTTTAGTTAAGACATATACATGCTCTTATATGTTTACTATTCTTGAATACAGCTAAAACTTTAATTATGTAAAAATCTATAGGGGAAAAAAGGTTAAAGAGCTACAATGACGTATTAATATTGTTGTAGGTGTTTCATACAAGTATGAGTGGTCATTAATTCTTTATACTCCTCTGTATTTTCTAGTTTTCTGTAATAAATATTTGCACATTTAAAACAACATATTTGTGTTTAAAAGCACCTCAAATTCTACATATAAAATTATATATATAATTTTTTTAATGTTTATTCACCCTTGAGAGACAGAGAAAAAGACAGAGCATGAGTGGGGGAGGGACAAAGAGAGAGGGAGACAGAATACAAAGCAGGCTCCAGGCTCTGAGCTGTCAGCACAGAGCCCGAGGTGGTGCTGGAACTCACAGACCATGAAATCATGACCTGAACCAAAGCAGGATGCTTAACTGACTGAGCCACCCAGGTTCCCCTACATAAAATATATTTTTAAATTTACCCCCCAAAAAGTGAAGCAAAAATATGAGAAGTTATTATTTAACTCTAAAGGTAAAAAATATTTTCTGAGCTAAATCATATTTAAATCCTTCTTTCTCTTTTTTATGTTTTGTAAAATAACTGCCCATACATTAATTTTATGGAAGATATAGTTTTCATTTGTAAAAACACTCTTCTAACTGTACTTTCAATAACTTAAATGGACAACTTAAGCCATACAATTCTATATCATAGAGCTAGACTGATATATAATTTCAGGTTATCAGGGGTGCTAATTCATATATAAGAAAACAAATATCATTAACCATCCTACAGCCTGCTCTTGGTGAAATTGAAGCAGTCATTTCTGTAGTTAAATGTTCAATTGGAAAGCCTTAAGTCTCTGTGGCCTAGATCCGGACAGCAATGGTATAATTGACGTTTTTAAAAATGGATTTGAAGTCTCAATTCCATTCCTTCACCTTGTTATCAGAAATCTTAAAAAATTCTAATACATCAGTTTAATTTGTTTTCAATTCCCAGACTCATAAGGTTAAGAATAAATCTAGTAATATTAACAGTTGTATAACAATATTAGTTCGTTCGAGCTACCCTCAAATGGAAACAGAATCAAAACTTTACCTTTTCCCTATGGTTACTGATTTCTTGAAATAGTCAAGTGGTTTTAAAAAAGAAATAAGTAAATTTAAATCTAGATTCATTATCAATTCCTTAAATATAATTTTTATACCAACCTTTCAGTCTCTCTTCTTTTTCATTCTCCCATGGTAGGAATTACTTTATTGATTAGGAAGCTATGGCCTGAGTGCATAATGAAAATCTGTAATGAAAAACTCATTTGAGAAAGAAATTAATAATTTCAACAGTGAAATCCAATATTCCTATGTTCATTCTTCTAATCTATTTTGTATTATTTCCCATGTGTACCCCAAACATCACTGACTCATGGCATTGAGCAGATAATCGATTAAAATAAAAGAATTACATAAAATATGTTTCTTCAAGGCTAACCTCCGGCTCTTTTATATTAAAATAGTTATATTTCTATATACTCAGTAGTAAAAGATGTTATTAGAGAATTAAGCAGTTTTGCAAATATATTTATTGTTGAGAAATCCATAAAGTAATGTTTATATATGTTGTTTTAGCAATTCTATAATTTATTGAGGAAAATAGGCTATCAACTATGAACTAGCACTAAAAAAGTCTACATTTTAGGGAAATGTATTATATGATAGGCACCATGCTATAGGACTTTCTAAATCCACTGTCTAGGATTTCAATAGGTAGAGACTATGATATCCATTTTTTAATTAAGAAAAAAAAAAAGGTTGTAGGCAATGTTTAACAAACTTGTCCAGGATCACATACTGGTGATATATATATACATCACCTGCCAGACTGAAGCATACTGATGAATGTATAATGATAAATTAGAAGTACTGCTTATGGTACTAGAGATATGTTCTGCAGTTGTGGTATCATGTATATATCTGAAATCTCATGTTTTTGCTAATATAAAAATAAAACTAATGCTACAAAAAACAGTGTCCAAGTACCATTCATAATGAGTGAGATAGAAAGAGAAACTATGTTGCTTTCATATTTTTAAACACACAAGGAATGCAAGAATATACAAAAAATAGAAGCAGTGAATTCTCCCCTCCATCATACCCCAAAGTTCCTACTAGAAAGAACCAGTTCCCCCCATAACTTAATTTCCCAGGGCCTTTTCTACACACACACACACACACAGACAGAGCACACACAGCTCTACTTAAAATAGCACAAATACACTGAACCACATTACGTGTACTGCTTTGTGTCTTTTTGTTTCTTAATGTATGTTGGGATCTTTCCTCATCAGTACAAACAGGATTCTTTATTATTTAAAATTGTTGAACTGTCTGTCTAGTTGAATGCTTACATATTGGATCTTCTCCTTACACATATATCTATAAGTTGTTTCCAAATATTCTTTATTACAAGAAATTCAACAGTGATATAATAAAATTCTTGTAGTATACCATTGTGCATAATTTTTATATAATCCTATAAGTGAAATTGTTGGGTCAAAGGGTAGCTACATTTTTTTAATTTCTTTTTTTTTAAATTATTTTTTCTGAGAGAGAGAGAGATAGAGACAGTGTGAGCAGGAGAGGGTCAGACACAGAATCTGAAAAAGGCCCCAGGCTCTGAGCTGGCTGTCAGCACAGAGCCCGACGCGGGGCTCAAACCCATGAACGGTGAGATCATGACCTGAGCCGAAGTCAGACACTTAACCGACTGAGCCACCCATGCGCCCCAAAGGGTAGCTACATTTATGATATATACAGCCAACTTGTACTTTAACCTTGTAATATGTCCCTGTGTATTAAATGTAACACTGTTAGAACTGGTTGTGTGTTTCTTGTCAGCATTTCAAATAGATCTTCCTGCCTCCCAATAAATTTAAGCAGATCTGTCAGATCTGCTGTTGACAGCTTAGTTAAATAAGCTTTCTTAGCTCTTCCCGTCTGTGTGTTTATAATTCTTCCAGAGCCGGAGACATTACTAAAAGGGATCCTTTCCAATTAAAGTAACAACAACGCATTTATGTATGGGGCCATTTACTGAATAGGAGGTGATCGCCATAGAAAATGCTCATGTTTCAATCTGCATTGAATTTGGTTTCTTAAAACCAATGTTAACCAGTTTCCAGTATAGTACAAATAAATTTGCCCATCTTCTTAAAATGGTAATAAAACAGAGCTTTACTAAATCATTATTAGGAAACCCTCAGAAAATTAAGACTTTTTAACTTTGAAACTACGCCTCACCTCATAAGCTAGCTGAACAGAGAGTATCATAACAGAAGGTGAAAAGGGGCTGCAAAAAGTATTTTCAGAGGCATTTTTCTGACTATTGACTTTTCCGATAACTAAGCATTAAAAGACTTTTCCTGTCTTCCCTGTATCCTCGAATACAATGGCTAGTGACTAAGTTGAAATATCCTGGCAAGAAGCACTATTTAATGATAATTAGACATTTTTGTGGCACCTGAGTGGCTCAGTTGGTTGAATGTCAGACTTTGGCTCAGGTCATGATCTTGCCCTCTGTGAGTTGGAGCCCCACATCTGACTCTGTTGCTGACAGTTCAGAGCCTAGAACCTGCTTTGGATTCTGTGTCTCCCTCTCTCTCTGCCCCTCCCCGGCTCACACACTCTCTCTCTCTCTCTCTCTCTCTCAAAAATAAATAAAAATTAAAAATTAAAAAATGTTTAAAAATAATTACACATTTTTGTGTTTTTCAATATTTTTATTATGGAAATTATACTTTAAAAATCACTAGTTTCTCATTTGTACTCCATTGGCTACTCTAATATTTAATTAATTACTTAGATCACATCATATAGTATAATATATCCTATTTCTTGTCAAGAATTTTTGGATGTTTTTTAATGAACTTCATACAATGAAAAACATTAATTGAGAATGCAGGTCTTTACAGACTGATCATTTTAACTGCTTTCTATCCAGTTAACAATGCTAGCCCAGTAATAAAATAGGCTAGGTAATGGGAAATTAGCCATTTCAGTAATTAGTCAAAAACTTGAAATTTATTTGAATATATGTAACCCTGAAACATATGTTAAACATATGTTAAACATAACTAAATTTTATAATTCATAAAACTGTTTAGAATATTTCAGTGCCCCAAAGCCATCAATATAGCTTTTACTATAATTTTCCAGAGAATTTACTAACGCTAAAATTCACTTAACTTTGCTAAGCTCATCTTTGAAATAACAATTTTAGACTTTAATGTGCATATTTATTTTTTCTTAGAAAAAAATTATATGTGTGCAGTAATAATTCATCAACATAAAATATAAATAGTAATTGTTGGTAATCAGTATAAAATTTGATTTTATACATTCTCCACTGACCTGAGATATTTAAATTTTCCAGTCTTTGAAAGCAAGTGTATCTAGTTCAGAAAATATCAAACACATGCTGCTAAAAACGTTCCATCAACTGCTGTCTCTGAAGCATATATTACATCCTTCAAATCCCTCTGTCACACTCCTCTTCAGTCTTTTCTTAAACAAATCTGACCATGTCATTTTCAAGTATGAGACATTTCATAATTCCATTTGCTGATGGTACCAAGTTCAAATTCTTTTGCATGTCATTAAAAGCTCCTGTCACCTTCATTTGCCTTAATAGTTGACAGTATCCCACCCCTTATGCCGCACACTTTTTTTTAAGTTAATTTTATTTTGAGAGAAGAGGGGGATGGAGAGAGAGAGAGAGACAGAGAAAGAGAGAGAATCCTAAGCAGGCTTTGTGCTGTCAGCAGGGAGCCTGACATGGAGGCTCTATCTCGCCATGGGAAATCATGACCTGAGATGAAATCAAGAGTAGGACTCTCAACCGACTGAGTCACTCAGGCACCCCTTCCTAACACCATGTTCTGTGTCTGCTCAAATACTCCATGCTTCCCACCACAGTAGCTCAGATTTGCTCCTTCTTTGAATTTTATTTATTTTTGAGAGAAAGAGACAGAGAGAGCACAAGCGGGCAATGGGGAGGGAGAGAGGCAGACAGAATCTGAAGCAGGCTCTAGGCTGTCAGCTGTCAGAACAGAGCCCTATATGGGGCTTGAACTCAGGAACCATGAGATAGTGATCTGAGCCGAAGTAGGACACTTAACCAACTGAACCACCCAGGTTCCCCTCTGCTCCTTCTTTGGAACATTGCCGGATTTCCCCCTAATAAACTATGGGCTCATTGGAAGCAAAGTATTTACTTCAGGAAATGTATACCTCAGAGATGTTCCCCAACATTTTTGAGTGGATTTTTAATTGATGAATTTACTATTTGAGAAAACAGACAAAGGCATCTCTTTAATTAAAATCCAAGTAACCTTTAGTGGAACTTCAAAGAAAGTATTTCTAATTATAACACATTATTTTACTAATTTGATTGCTATGTTGAATGCAAAAATGTGGGTAGGAGTTTGATGCTGAGGGGAGATTCTGGGGCCTGGGAAGGGAATTACTACATTAAAACACAAAGCTCTGGTCAAGGAAATAAGAGGGGAAAATGTCATATTGTAGCTAAAAAATGACCTAAGATCTCTCATTATGCACTCTAGCGTATCTATATTTTAACTCTAACATGTAATTATTGCAAACTTTTACTATTGTAATTTTGATCATTCAAACTGGAGTACTAAGCACTGTGCTTGCAATTTTCTAATTATTGTCTGCAGCATTTAACATAGTAATAGTCATGTGATTGGCACTTTAAAAGACTGAACTAATTAGAGACAAGAAGTAGTAAAATACCTGATGGGTTTTTAAAATTTTTTTTCTACATTTATTTATTTTTGAGAAACAGAGAGAGACTGAAGATAGTGGGGGAGGGGCAGAGAGAGAGGGAGACACAGAATCTGAAGCAGGCTCCCGGCTCCGAGTGGTCAGCACAGAGCTGGACACTGGGCTTATACTCACAAACCGTGAGATCATGACCTGAGCTGAAGTTGGATGCTTAACCGATTGAGCCATCCAGGCACCCCAAATAGCTGATGTTTTTTAAAGGACAATTGTACAGACATTAAAAGCAGACAATCTCCAAATTTACATATAACCAGCATATTGAGTTTTTAGTAAGTGCTGGCTCTGTGTTAAGAATTTTATGTGTATACTTCATCTAATTGTCACAGAAAATCTATGAGGTAGGCACCATTAATATCTTTGTCATTTTATAGAAGTGGAAACAAGTTTATTGAGATTAAATAACCATCTTAAAGATATACAATCTGGAAGTGATACAGATAGGGAACTCAGAGGGAGCTGATTTCAGAACCCAGGATCTTTTTAATATTTTTAAATGCTTATTTATTTATTTATTTATTTATTTTGAGAGACACAGAGAGAGAGTAGGGGAAGGGTAGAGAGAGAAGGAGAGAGAAAATCCCAAGGAGGCTCCATGTTGTCAGCACAGGGCCAGACACAGGGCTCAATCTCAGCACAGGAAGAGATCATGACCTGAGCCAAAGTCAAGAGTTGGACACTTATCTGACTGAGCCACTCAGGTGCCTCTCAGAACCCAGGATCTTAATCACAGTACATTCTTCCTTCTTTGAATTTAGGATGAAAGGAGTTTCCTGGTTATTTCAACATAGAATGGCATTATCACAAAAGTTTTATTTTGTACATTTTTGAGATTGGAGATTAATTTGGAAAAGAAAAAAATGACTTAAGATGAGAAAAAAGCTTAATAAATTAGTCCCTAAATCTGGAAACAAGGGGAGATTACTCTAAATGGAATATTGATAATGGGTTGGTAATGGAGCAACCATTTTACTTGAGGCTATGGCTTTTGAAACCAAAGGAGCAGGAATGGGAAAATAAAGGAAATAAGGTCCTTTACTTATTGAAGATTTTCTCTATTTTATTGGAATAATTAGATGTTTGAATACGAAGTTTGTAAATACACAGGGAGATGGATCAATTGGGTAAAATTCCAATTTCCAGTGCAAATTGAATGTTTTTCATTTTCTGAGAATTTTAAAAACATTGTAAAACCAGTTTGAATAAACCAAAGTTTTTGTTCTACATTAATAGTTTCTTCTGTGAAGTAGTCTCTATTGTATGGTATAATTACTTTAAAATCATCGGAATTTTTTGTGATTTAATTTGGAAATATTCATTGTTGGGAGCACCTGGGTGGCTCAGTCAGTTAAATATCTGACTTCAGCTCAGGGCATGATCTCACAGTTCGTGAATCTAGCCCTGCATCTCTGACAGCTGATAGCTCAGAGCCTGGAGACTGCTTTGGATTCTCTCTCTACCATATGCCCCCCACCCACCCACTTGCATTCTGTCTCTTTCTCAAAAACTAACATTGAAAAATTTTAAACAAAGAAAATGTTCATTGTTATAGCCAAAAAGTAAGATCTCTTCATATGATATACTTATTTTCAATAAAGTCAAATTTTAGTTGCAGAACTACATTTTTAGAAGAAATCTTTGGAATCAGTTGAATATTTTTATTCAGATAGGATTATGTGAAGAATTACAACAGTTTGGGTTTGGGGTATCCATTTCCTTATGTGTTATATAAGATTTGTTTTTTAATTCTTCATTTGTTAATTTGTCACATTTTTTTGTACTACTATGTATCTGGATAAAGCATGAGGATCCAAATATGAATATAGTATTTCCCACCAAGAGCTAAAAGCCTCTTACTGGAGCATCCTAAATTCTGATTAAATATCAACTTACACTCTGCTTAATAGTATCTCTGCTTAGCAAAGCTAAATTGGAAAAGAACAATACTGCTCTTACCCAAGTGAAATGGTAACCTCAACATGTTAGACAAACCACTCACGGTTTGCCTCTTGCATCTATCGGAGAGCTGGTGTAGTCAAATAGCAGCAAAATTGGAAAGCAGGAGGAATTTCTTATCACAATCTTAACTGCAAGTTAGTCATGGAGTTACAGATAGTCTTGTCTTCAAAATATATATTTATTATTTTCCACCACAAAATTGTTAAGCCCATGTTCAGTACACACCAGCTTTCTGCTGGCGGTTGGAGACAGACAGACACATCGCCAAGACCAGACTGTTTCTGCTCCACTATAGTATACCATCTACAGAAACCAATTTCCAGAGCCTGTCATGTCTACCTGGTTGTACAGACCTCTGTAATTTGGCATGTTCTAAATCAAATTCGTTTCCGGCCCCTGTCCTGAACTCTTCCCACAAGTGTTCTTGGGTCTATGTTCTTATTTTGGCTAATGTCAAGACAAGGCCTCTGCCTGAGGTAAAAATCTCAGCATCACTCCTGACTCTGCCTCTGTTGTCCTCACAAGTGTCCACACCATCCTGCACTATGTCATCATGTTCAGTCAATTCTATCTCAGAAATGTCTCTGACATTTTCCTGTAATTTTTTTTTTCCCCCAACTCATTTCCTCCCTCTACAGAAGATAAGTCCTGTAGAGAAAGGACCTGATCTGTTTGGTTCACTGCAATATCCTTTGATTCTGGAAGAGTTCCTCCCACATAGTAAGACTTCAACAAATGTTTGTAAAATGAATTAATGAATATCTATTTGTAAAATAACATCAACAATTAATACTTTTGAAGGATCATTATTTGCCAGGCACAATGAAATGACCTTTGTAAAATTTTGTATTTATTTATTTTAATGTTTTATTTATTTCTGAGAGAGAGAGGGAGAGAGAGCAAGCAGGGGAGGGTCAGAGAGAGAGGGAGATACAGATCTGAAACAGCCTCCAGGCTCTGAGCTGGCTGTCAGCACAGAGCCCGATGCAGGCCTCGGACCCACGAACCGTGAGATCATGACCTGAGCTGAAGTCAGACACATAACCAACTGAGTCACCCAGGCGCCCCTGTATTTATTTTTTAAAATTACTCTAGAATAGATTGGCACAAAGGATTGATTGGTCTCAGAAGCCCTTGTTTGTAGCTACAGGGTGTTACTTAATTGCCCTGCCAAAACCACTCATTCCTACAGTTCATCTTTCATACTGTTATTAGTGGGTTTTTTTCTAATGATTTATTACAATTCTATTTACCTATTTGAAACTTTTTAATGACTTCTAGCTTCTTGTCATCCCATGTTGGGTGTATTACAACTTGGCTACAGCCTACATTTTTGTTCTATTTTTCAGAGTTCCATTCCAAGAACCAATATCATAGCTAAAGAGTCTACTTGCTTCCCAAATTATGTCACTTACTTTATCATGTGTGTCTTTGTTAACTATTGTGTACTATGCCCACAATTACTTTCTCCTCACCTGCTTAATTAGCTTCTATTCATCTTTCAAACTCAATTCTTAATCTCCCCCTGTATCTAGTTGAAAGAAATCATTTGGAAGGCCAGATCCATCTGAATTTGCATTCTGGATTGTCTACTAATGACTGTGTGATTTTAGGCAAAGTCTTACTCCTCAGGTCTTCACTGTAAGGTTGGCACATTAACACTTGAGTTTAAAGAATATTCTTTGATCAAGTGAGATAACAAAGTAATTAAAACTTGGTACAGACTCAGAAAAAGTATATCAGATCAATGCCTGATCCTGATATCATCAGTTGAATAAACTGTTCGCATTTATTCACATCACTATTTCAAAACTTACAGAAATTGTGTATTTTTAAATGTACAAATCTAACCCTGTGCCAGGCACTGAGTAGACTATAAATAAGTAAATGCTGAATTTACTGATGATTCTAAGATAGAATCATATGTAATAAAAGTATTCTATTCTTTCTTTAGTCAAATATAATTTTTATGGATCATTTTTATTATTCTTTACTGCTAGTAATAAAGAGCTGATTCTGTGCTTACACAAGAATAATAACACCACATATTTTTAGTTGTCCAGCCCTGGAGTCAAACAATGAATTAAATAGAATGGCTCAACAGATTAAAAAAGGTCTCCATCCCTATCAAGACTTGTCATAGTTTAAGGCAAATGCCAATGTCAATGTCAGGTCAAAAAACACAGAATTAAAAAGTTGAGTGAGTCATGGCAAAGAAAGGAATACTACAAAGCAGGACATAGCCAATTCAGAGTGTGGAGCTGGCTCTGCTATCACATATGAGAATTATAATGAAAATGTTGTTGATACAATATGATTTTAGTATGCTTTGTAAACAGTCTATTTAAGAACGTACAAACTGCTAGTCAACTACCTGGGCAGAGATCTGGATGGGTAAACCATCAATCTTGTACTGTGTGAGCACACAGTTTCTTTTCTGCAACTTGTGGCACTCACAATTTCCTGCTTTACAAAGTGTCAGGAG
Organism: Crocuta crocuta; assembly: GCF_008692635.1. NCBI lineage: Eukaryota > Metazoa > Chordata > Mammalia > Carnivora > Hyaenidae > Crocuta > Crocuta crocuta. Next base: position 581,239 of record NW_027529656.1, read on the forward strand.
GCTGGGTCCCAGGAAGAAAGGGGAAGGCAGAACTTGCTGGATATTCCTTAAAGATTATTAATTAATTTATTATTGGATTCATTTTCTTCAGGGAGGAGGGATCCACTTATCTAATTGAAAACTATTGCCCATGAGGTTAGTGGTAAGTTTACACGTAATATGGAACTTTACAAAACAGCTGTATTGCAAATCAATTCTGGCTCTGAGTTTTCCTTTTATTCATTGCTGAATGAGTGTAAATCTCAACATTGAAAAGAGCTGTGAATGCCTAATGATTACGGCATAGAACATGTCTAGGGGTTAATTTTAATTGCATATAACTGTATTTGGATGAGCAGTTTAGAAATGATCATTCAACAAAAGTAACAACATTTTTTTAATTCCAAGTAGCAATTGACTGGACATGCATTTGTTGTACCTATAACCCTATAAGAAGAGCACTCTGGAAATATGAGTTTATCTTTTCCTATGTTGGAAAAAACATATTTCATGACCACAACTTGCAAAGAGAAAAAAGAAAGAGATGACAATAACTCTAAGTCATGTGCTACTTTAAAGAAAAGGCAAAGGAGGCTCAGATATTTAAATAATTTGCCCACATTCACCCAACTACTAAGTTATAGAATAAAAATTGATATTTAGGTTTGTACATTTTGAAATCCAGGGCTAAGTGGTGAAAAGAAAAATTGCGTGTCAACCATTTGTATGATTTTTGTGTGCTGTGGTCTGAATGTTTGTCTCTACTCCAGATTCATATATTGAAAATCTAACACCCAAATTCATGGTATTAAGAGGTAGGGTTTTAGGAAGGTGAGTAGGTAATAAAAGTAGAGCCCTCATGAATGGGATTAAGAACGCTTAGAAAAGACACTCGAGAGCTAACTTGTTTCTTCTACTATGTAAGGTTATGACTTGAAGTTTGCAACCCTGAAAAGGATCCTCACTTGCCCATGCTGGTACTGTGATCTTAGACTTCTAGACTCAGAACTGTGAGAAATAAATGTCAGTTATTTATGAGCTTTCCTGTCTGTGGTATTTTATTATAACAGCCAGAATGGGCTAAGACATTGTGTCTGTAGATAGACACTGAAGTTGAAATCCGTTTGATTGTGGAATAAGAAAGATGTCAGTCGATGGAAGAGATCTTCATCTGGCTACATATTTATAAGCCGAGGTTTATAACGTGTCTTAATATTTGTGAGTATCACTATCTGTACAGATGGTCCTACACAGATAAAGCTCATTAAATGGAAAAGTTTGTTGGTATCAATGACCAAAAGATACTTGTCAAGAAATCTACAATGAACGAAGTTTTGGGTTCCTTATTATTTTTTTAATGTTTTATTTATTTCTAGGAGAGAGAGAGAGAGCGTGAGCCCCTGAGGGCCAGAGAGAGAGGGAGTCACAGACTGAAACAGGCTCCAGGCTCTGAGCTGGCAGTCAGCACAGAGCCCGACGCGGGGCTCGAACCCACGAACTACGAGATCATGACCTAAGCGAAAGTCGGACGCTTAACCTACTAAGCCACCCAGGCGCCCCATTGGGTTCCTTATTTTTAAAAGAAGGTTGAAGAGGTAAAAATAAAAATTGATTAGATGTAATACATATTTATGCATTGCTCTCTAATAGAATACTAATTTTATTATAATCTGGAAAAAAATGTTTATCATTCACTAGGGTTCAAAGCATACTTTATTGAATCAGAACATTCAAGCTACAAATAAGTGTGAAGACTAGTCCAACCATAACTTTATGAAGAGGAAAAAAATCAATGCTAAAGAGTCCAAGTGACTGATTTTTTTTTAATTTATTTTGAGGGAGCCAGAGACAGCATGAGTTAGGGATGGGCAGAGAGAGAGAGAGGGAGATAGAGAATCCCAAGCAGGCTCCACACGGTCAGCACAGAGCTCCATGCGGAGCTCAAACTCCTGAAACCCTAGATCATGACCTGAAGCAGAAACCAAGAGTTGGACACTTAACTGACTGAGCCACCCAGGTACTTCCAAGTAACTTATTTAACTTGTTACTGATAGAACCAAGACTAGACTGAGGTTTCCTGACTATAAATGTTATACATTTGAAAGAATTTGAATGTCCTTAGAGTCTAAAATCATGGCATTTAATGTTAGCCATTAAATTCAAAGTCACCAACTAAGGCATAAAACATGGATAATAAAATATGGGAGAAGTAGGACTTTCATGACACACCTAATGAGATTGATATTCTGTCTAAAATTGGTTTCATCATAATCAGTGGTTTTCCCCATGTTATAAGCAATCGTGCTTTCTCTATTGAGTACCGAAAGTAATCAGTCATAAAACACATACATTTTAAGCTCTAAAATCACATGCTCTTTGGTGACTAACATGTTCATATGCAGGAACTAAAAATAACTGAGGGAATAGAGACTTACCATCTCCCACTTCATTTTCAGGTTCAGGGTCGGGTAGACCAAATGAAATGGTGAGCAAAACCATCAGCATGCAAATGTATATAGAAAGTCATTTGTTTCTCTCCTATTTCTCTCTCTCTCTCTCTGTTTTTTGCTGATCTGTTATAGTTTTATTTATTTTGAGTTAAATCTGCTTAAGATGTTCTTACACTTTATTTCATGAGAGCAAAATACTGCATAAATTTTTAAAGAGACAGCAAGACTAGATTATGAATATGTATGAATATCAATATTTATACATTTATATCAATATGCATGAACATCAATAACAGCAACATATCAATAGAAACAAGGCCGGAACCCAAGAACTTCATGGCATCATCTGCAATGGTCAGATGATGTAGATTTCACAGCCATAGCCAGTAAAGGGAGAATCTAGATTCTAACAGGATTGGCTTAGTCCATGCAGTAAGTAAAATAGATAGATAGATAGATAGATAGATAGATAGATAGATAGATAGATTTACTTTAAAATTAGAGTATAGAGTAATAATGGGCTTTCATTCCCACATGGCAACAATTCATTAGACCTAAATAATTGCTAATTTCATTTAGATAGGAAAGGTTCTCTCTAGTTTCATGCAATCTCTCCTCCTCCTGATTTCTTAATATTTTATTTTATTTATTTTATTTTTTCCAATTTCTTAATATTTTAATGTCAAACTGCATCACTCATTTATAGTACCTACATGATTCTAGATATCTGAGTGTGCAACATCTGAACCAGAAAGGGATCTCAAGCTTAAAAAATTTTTGGTATTTTTATCCTTAATACTATGGTTATCTTTGAGGTAGAGAGAGATGCAGCATACACACTTTAGCATTTTCCATCCTTTTAGAAAAGAGAAATAAAAATATCAAATGTGCCTTTCTTGGCTTAGTATTGTTAGATCTTTACTTATCCAATCTTCTATTGAGTAAAAATACTCAATAGATAATCAAAATAATCAAAAGATAATCAAAGAAAAGCATCCTGATTCCTTTTTTTAAATTATTTTTTATAGTTTAATTTTGAGAGTGGTGATGGTGGGTGGGCAGACAGAGGGGGAAACAGAGAATCCAAAGGAGGCTCTGTGCTGTCAGCATAAAACCTGACAGCAGGATTGAACCCATGAACCCACAATATTCTGACCTGAGCCTAATATGGACGTTCAACAGACTGAGCCACCCAGGCATCTCTAGCATTCTGATATCTGTATTTGTCTGCCTATAAGAAAGAAATGTGCCCAAGTGATGCATTTTGGTAACTTCTGGTCTCTGAGAAAGTGAGTTTTTGATGGCATATTCATGACATGTTTAATATTACTTTTACCTTATTTTTTTTGGCATCTAGGTTGATTTGCTGACAAATTGACACACATTATTTACCCTTCTTTTTATGTACTCCTTCTTCAGTATGCCTTTGTTACGTCTTTCATCAAGATGTGCCATCTCTTTCCCACATGTGAATGCCAGCTGACTTTTTAATATATTTTGGCTAAAAGAATGCTCTGGAATTAATAGTGTGTAATTTTAAGCTTAAAACTCAGTAGGCCCTTCATACTCCAACTCTCCCTCCTGGAACCCTAATTCCCACAGGACAGGCCTGCCCTAGTTTTGCTAGAGGTACAGAGACCACTCAGAAAGGTCACTTATTAATTTCTGTGGCATTTCTCCATTATGAGAATAGAAATTGTTCAAGTAAAAGTCAATATTCTTTGTCCCTCATGACATAATTCCTCTAGCATATTGTGTATCTATAAAGCCTTGCGATCCATAGACCATGGATATGCTTTCATTATTGTCAGTAACACTGAGTCATTCTCAGCCTGATTATTTTATTATTTTATACTTACAAAATGGGCTTCCTCCTTTTCCAATACACATGCAAAAATATTGATCAATATTGATGTATTTTATCTATAAGCAAGTATTTACTTCCTGATTTTATGCAAAGCAGTAATTTCTATGGAATGAGGAAACATAGAAGCTGAGAGTTTTAACTAAGACTATCCATAAAGGTTTTCCCAATTTGGCTGGAGGTTGAAGGTTGAAGCTTCTGACCGGGGTTGCAATAATACTACACTTGGGAAGGGGAAGTTGCTCATAAATGTTATCATACTAAAATCAAAATTAAGACATTTTTAACTGAGAATGTTTCACTATTCTAACATTATGTAAAGAAATAAAATCAAAAGTAACAAGATGATTGTTCAATTCCTGAGGAGTCCATATTTTTCAGAAAGAACAGACAGTAAGGTGGGATCACATATCTACTGTGATGAAAGAATTATGAAGGGCTAAATTTTTCTGTAAGCTGATAGTTCATACTACAATGCAGGACAGTGCACTAAAATATCTCACTGGAAGCTGGCAAATCCCCCTGTATTTGAATAGCATACCTTCTTCAGCTTCATACTTTGTTATTAACTCTTTGGTTTAGCCATAGGCAGCTGGAGTAGTGGAAATAAGTAGAAAATGTACTTCAAGGGCCCTAATCCTCAATTTAATTAGTAGGAAAAATGGCATTTGGATGGCTCAGTCAGTTAAGCATCATACTTGTGATTTCGGCTCAGGTCATGATCTCACTATTCGTGAGATGGAGCCCTGTATCTGGCTCTGCGCTGACAGCCTGGAACCTGCTTGGATTTCTCTCTCTCTCTTTCTCTCTCTCAGTCCCTCTCACTCTTGCTCACTGCCCCTACCCTGCTCTCTCTCTCAAATAAATAAACATTTTTAAAAAATGAAAAAAAGAACCATATGCATTACAAATATTTGGGAAGACACAAATTGCTGCTAATTCCAATTGTTCCTAGATACCATTGTAAAAATAAAATTTGAGAAAATAAAACAGCGGATGAAAATGAATTCAGTACTGATGGATTGAAATTTAGTTTGCAAATCTTCTCTCTCCCTCAAAAGACAGCCTGTTATAAATAGATTTTTTTTTGTAATGACATTTTCACATCTTTTTTGAAAATACATAGAGAAAAAGAGCATATGGTATAGTTTAAGGTAAAAAAGAAAGGGTTTTATTGAAAAAAAACACATGACACAAACATAATGCTATTTTCTACAAATAAATCTTGCTGATTTAAACTAGTGTGAAAGTGCCAGCCTCCTAAGGTAGTAAACAGAAATTTTTGAAATGTTTACGCCAGAAAGTGCCACCAACAGTGGCTTTATATATACATCTTTCACGTGAATAAAGAAAAAAAAGACTTGTGTAGTGCACTGCCAGTTTTAGCTCCTTTTTCCAGCTACCATATGGGTAACTTCATTAGGGAGCTTGAATGGGCATTTTATGAATTGCCCACTTGGTTAAACACTAAGCATTAATGATAATTACAAGAATCTCAAAGGCTATAAAATTAATATTGTGTGTTTGAAGAGTCTAAAAGATTAGAAGAGGAACACAAATTATGCTTTTTGATTTTATTCAAAGGCAGAATCCCACAAAAACTGTATTCATTTTCTCTGTTGAAAGGCTTAATAATTTAGCAAGATTAATGTGATAAAGTCCTTGCTTTAGGAAAGAGAAAGAAGTAACAGAAGCATATCAGAATGATGGAAGGAAAAGGTCGAAGACTAGGAAGGATATTAGATTGAATTAAAACTTTAGCAGATTTTTCTTCTAAATATCATGATTTGCACTCTAACAAGTGTAAAGAATTAAGTATTAGCATCTTTATAGACCTGCACTTGATTTTCTGCTTCAAGCCAGTATATTGAATCTCTATAGTCAGGTTAAGCTTGTAATGAAAAGATAAACAAAATTAAAATAAAATTATGTATAAACATATATGTATTATTTTTTTAGAATCCTTGATCTGATATGAAAAAAAAAAAGAAATCTGTAGACACTAATATAAAAGTAAAAGCAGAAACCCTGAGAGGTAAGTAATCTCCAAAGCCAGTTGTCTATATGAGAAATTCTAGCAATTCTTAGAAAGCATGAGCTTCCCTTTTGACTGCTTCATGAGGATCAGAGTGAAAAGCATAATAGAAGAAGCTTCTCCAGATAAAATGAGAAATAAACATCATGGGGAAAATGATTCTGAAATGAAATCTTGTCCTAAGTGCTGCCTGGAGAGAAAAAACAAAGAATTAATAACAAGTTAGTCCTCATCCCAGATCTGAAGTATGAACCAGCGCTATTTGTTGGGTTAAAAACCAAACACAGAGCATTTAGCACTCTCCCTGCCCCCCACCAGGAACTAGTAAAAGTACTGCACTTTAAGAATAGAACTCCAAATCTAGCCTTAAAGAATTCTTGTCGATAATATTCCACATATCTGAGATTGTATTCAAAAACCTAAACACAAAGCAAAATAGGACTTTGTAAGTGAAAACAAGCAGGAACAATAGAGAGCACAATCAGAACCACAAATTAGAGGTTTGGCTTGAATATAAGAAAAAGAAAGAAGAGACTATTAAATCTGTAAAACCCTCTAATGTAATTTGTTAACACAAGGGTATAAAAACCAAAAGAATAAAATTAGATTAATTTAAAATAAGTCACAAATTCAGGTTAACACAGTGAATTGGATGTAGATTCAAATAACGCAGCATTAAGAAACTATAAGATGGGGGCACCTGGGAGGCTCAGTCGGTTAAGCATCTGGCTCCAGGTTTCAGGTCAGGTCATGATCTCATCATTCATAAGTTTGAGCCCTGTGTCTAGCTCTGCACTAACAGCACAAAAGCCTGCTTGAGATTCTCACTCTCCCCCTCTCTCTCTGCCCTTCCCTGCTCTCTCTCTCTCTCTCTCAAAATAAATAAACTTAGAAAAATAAAAAAAGAAACTATGAAATGATTTGGAAAAAAATTAAGAGACATAAAGAATAGAGAAAAATGGAAGAGGCCACGTTAAAGGAGACAATGACAGTAGTTTCACTTTTAGTCTTTAAATTTTTAACGTTTCATTTATTTCTGAGAGAGAGAGAGACAGCATAAGCACGGGAGGGTCAGAGAGAGAGGGAGACACAGAATCTGAAACAGGCTCCAGGCTCTGAGCTAGCTGTCAGTACAGAGCCTGACTTGGGGCTTGGACCCACGAACCATGAGATCATGACCTGAGCGGAAGTCGGACAATTAACCGACTGAGCCACCCAGGTGCCCTATGACTGAGCAGTTCCAATATCACTGAAAATCATCTCTCCTCGGATTCAGTAGGGCCAATAAATCTAAAGTGTGATACATAAAAACTGTACCTAGACACATCATAACTAGCCTTAGAACACCAAAGATCAAGAGATTTTAAAAGCCGCCAAAGAAAAACAGCAAATTACACACACAGGTATAGCAACTAGGCAGACAATTGACTCTCCAATAATAAATAGAATCCAGAAACTGGAATAAAACCTTAAATTGCCAGCAAAATTACTGACAATCTAGACTCATAGTCCAGGGATATTAATTTTCTAGAATGAGAGCAAAATACAACTACTTTCAGACAAAACAAAACAAAACAAAACAAAGCACTCAAATAATGTTCACTAAAAGAAAATCCAAAGAATATACTTCAGAGAAATAAGGTGAAAGTTTTGATAAGAAGGTATGGCAGGGAAAAAAAAAGTTAGAAATATGTGAGTAAATCCACCATAATATTAATTTATAAAACAATGATAATAATTTCAACTTTTGGAATAATAAAGCAAAAGTGCATACAACATTAACAATAATCTGGATAGCTCATGAGAATTAAAATATTCTAATATACTTGTATTTTAGGAGGGATTTAAAGACAGTAACACATCTGTGTGTATATATATGTACCCTCTGGAGGATATCTTTATTGTATCACTTGTGTATTTTAATTTTGTCCTATGACCTGTTTTTTCTTCTAATGTCAGTATATTTCCAAGTTTAAATCAAACTATCAAGATACACACTTTGATAAACTCATAAATTTCCAATAAACATCCTCTAGAGTTTACTGTGAAAGTAACAGTATTGAAAAAATAGAATTCGTTTACATAAAATTCATGAGCAAATAGCCTCAACTTAGGCATGAATTTGACTTCATGAAATGGCTTTGATATTATATATAAAAATTTGTAGCTCTTCAGAATTCTACTGTGAGTGACAAATACCCAATTTCACCTTAAGAAAGAAGCTGTCATAACCTGTCCTGTACAAAAAATGTTGATACACTGGAAAAAAGAAAGTCGAGTATTACTAATACAATCCTCTGGTTTATTATTAATATAAGTAAAATGAAAAATATTCTATATAATTTTTTATCTCCCATGCAGTTGCATTCTGCTCCTATTTATTAAAAATTTCTAACTTGACAGAAAATACATATATTTTAACATTTTGTATATCATAGAATATCCCTTTACATCAAGTAAAATAATTTAAAAGTAGTTAAATGTTTGAAATATATATTATATAAGATAAAGTATACACATATGTATTTTAGCATTACAATTGCTTTTTTCAGGGTAGTAAATAAATTAGATATTTTTATAATATTTTATTTAAGCACAAGATTATTTGCTTTTGAAGTTACTTCAAAAGTAACTTCAGTCCATGTTAACTAGCTTCACTTCACCTAAAAAGTGCACAGGCTACTTTGTTATGAGTGTCTACATTACTGGTTTTTCCCTCATATATAAAGGCTTACAATTTTCAAGAGAATGTTTCTGCTATAACATTATAAATTCATTGCCTGGAACACACTTTGCTGCTACAGTTTGTCACATCATGTAACAAGAGTATTCAGGAGAAAACTACACAGCTATAAGAAAATGATTACTTGAAGTGAAGTCTCTAAAGATAATGTCTCTAAAAGTCATGTGGGTATTTGAGCAAAGATATTTTGAGGAATAAATATGTTGTGATTTTGCATTACTTTTCTTGACTATACTTAAAAGTACTATTTATATATTTTTAAAGTCAGCGCTTCTCTGGGCTATTTAGGTACTTCCAAGGAGACAGTAATGTTATTTTCTGGAGTTTGAAAATTCATATGCTCTTAAAGCACAAATTCCTCTGTGTCTCATGGTATCTCCATTAGTTTTTTTTCCATCTCTGCTTAGATGTGCTGTGGTCAACAAGATCCTCACCTTCACTGGAATATCTGTAGTTTCCTCCATTTTTAATTCTGTAGCTCCCACCTATGGCAATAATAGCTGCAGTTGGAGATTGATCTTTCCAAGTTTATGTATCCATTTTGTGTGACAGAGAGCATGTGTGCATACCTGAGCAGGGGAGGGGCATAGAGATCTCACTAATTATGAGATCATGACCTGAGCCAAAATCAAGTCTGTTGCTCTACCGACTGAGCCATTCAAGCACCCCAGAGACTGACCCTTTAAAGTGGTAGTAGTCATTCTGGGATTCTTATTTAAAATAAATTCATTTCTAAATATGGAGGTATTACCACTCAATCATTAGGGTCAGGCAGAGAAGAGGTGGCATTTAAAGAGGGCTCACTATAGGGGTGCCTGGGTGTTTTACTTGGTTAAGCATCTGATTTCTGCTTGGGTCATGATATCACGGTTGGTTTGAGCCCTGAATGGGGCTCTGTGCTGACAGCTCAGAGCCTGGAGCCTGCTAGGGATTTGGTGTCTCCCTCTGTCTCTGCACCTCCCCTGCTCGTGCTCTCTCTCTCAAAAATAAATAAACGACAACAAAAAAATCTTTTAAAGATGTCTCACTATAGAGTCCAAGAAATTTGGTCTGCAGAACACTGTAAGAGTAGTTACAGGCTTTAGCAAGCATTTGGTATTTTGCCACAACAAGGCATTTGGATTATGGATTTTATGTTTTTAAATTTATGGATGGAACACATTGATATGGGAGTCCAGACATAGATGTGGCAATCAGATAATCAGGCAATCATGAAATAACTATATTTGTTTTGAAAAGTTTATAATATCCTTCAAGACCTGGATGTCTGATAATGTCTTGTAATGATCTATGTCTTCTAACTCTTTCTGCTTACTAGTGATATGATCTTATATTTCAAGATAGGTTTTAACAGATTTGATTTTTTTATAGTAAGAATTGATGAATTTTCTCAAAGGCTGATTAACAAATGGAATCTGCTCATTTATCCTTGTATGCAGATCACCAAATGGAAACTGAAACATACGCTGAAAACACAAGATCTGGGCTTATTAGTGGTTTATAAGGATTATATTTGGCTGATAATTGCTCATATATACTGAGGAAAAATATCACAGAGGTGAACTTGAAAATAGATATACATGAAAAAAAATATTCAATTAAGTAAAGGGAAATTAAGCAAAGATAATGTTCTCTGAATGTATTAAGCCATATGTTTTATTTTTATAAACATTATTTTGATATAAAAATAAAGTTACTACTATAAGTATTTATCCTATTTGATATTTAACAAAGTAGAATGTATTTTCAGTGTAACTCAAATTATAATATATATGAGTGAGTGTCTTCTTTTGAGGCATTATTATGAATAATAGTTAATTTTATATACTTCTGTTCTTTATTGTGATTAAATATTTTGAATCATGTTACAAATAATTCTGTTAGCACAGAAATTTCAAAGAATTAAAACACTTAGGTGATGGAATTATTTTATTATTTTCAACCATTTCCAATATTCAAGCTTCAAATATTTAATATTATAGGTATTTAAATATTTAACATATAAATGTACATTTGTAAATATATAGTATAATTATTCATCCTGTCATAATAACAGTACATATCTAGTACCTTTACATTTTCTAAATGCAAACTTTGTTTCTATGTGAAGTGAAAGCATATGTTGGAAAAAACTCAAGATAAGGCTAATCAACTAAGTATTCTACAGGAAGATAGTAACTCAAAAATAACTATAAATTTGTAATGGTTATGGAAGAATTTTGAAGATAACAAAATCTCAGCAGATAAAAAATATCTGTATGTTGATTTTCTGAGAAAACTCAGAATTCCTTGTTAATGATAAACATTTGAACACACGCTCAACAAATCCCTAATTTTTGAATAAATAAATTGCTTCATTCACACAAATGTCAGCTATTACTATACCGTATGTTATACTATACCGTATGTTATACGGTATGTTATACGGTATAGTATAACATACGGTATACTATACGTACATACAGTATACTATACGTATGTTAAATAACAATAAACGTGCACTTTCTGTACTATTCCCAAGCTGTTTTCTTCATGGGCACAGGAGCAGCTTCGAGAGTCAAATCAACCACACAACACCACTCAGTAAAAGGAACACAAAACATGAAAGAAAATGAAAGAAAAATTACCTTTCTCAAAAAATCTATGCTCATCTGAATCTTAAATCATATATTCCTTTCCCTTCGTATCATTCTTGATGGGAATCTTACAGAAAAAAAAATCGTTAAAAGTGACTGTGGTTCACTGTCAAGAGAAACCTATGGTCAGGGATATACTGAATTCCCAAAGCTTTCATCATTAATATTTTATGAGTCTCACTGATCTGTCTAATATAGAAAAAGAATTTATCTTTCATTTGTGCAAGCACTACTTGCTGTGGAATAGATTTTATCTCTGTAAGCTGGGTGGTGAAATGCAAACGGTAGCAAAGGTAAGAGGAAGCAAAGTGTTCACTTTATTTCTTTTACTAGAGTCTGGCTGCACTTTACTGGAGTTGCAGAGTCAGCCAAGCAAAGTGAAAGATCTTTGGGGAACGATGAAGAGTGTCAGTTCTGCGCTAACATACTCTGGCCTGCCCATGTGAATGCCCACCTTTAAGTTGACTTCTAAAGGAGATGATTAGCCATGGTGACTTTTTGTGGTTGTTGTTATTGCAACTTAAACATTTACAAAAAAGCCTGGTGACTACAGCATTAGGAAATCATTTGTACAATCTTGAAAACTGTCTTCCTTGCAGATGAGATGAATAAAGGAAAATTGATGATCTTTCAACACTTTGAAGTGAAAAGCCTAGAAGGTTTGCCCTTGGTAGCATGTGGCTTGCAAGGTAGGCTCATCTAGGACACTGGAGCTGAGAATTCTCTGGGCTGTAAACATCCACAGAAAAGGAGGGTCCAGAATACTCTGTCACAGTCAAAAAACATATTGAACGTCCATGTTTTAGGTCTGTTAGGTCCACTTAGACCACAGGTCCATCTGGATGTACAGAAAATGGAGTATGGTTCCCTCACGTGATTGAAAAGATAATGTCTGGAGAAACGTGTGTCGTGTAAAATCAAGAGAAAAAACAAGCAAACAAAAAACCTCCTGGTTTGGAATGAAACCAGGTTTCTTTGGTAGAAAATATATAATTCAAAACTATGTGAAACAACTGTGCTTCTTTTCTTCAGAGCTCTTACTTCAATATTTAATTCCATATTACCTAGTATAATTACTTAACATCTTTCTGATCTCTTAGAATAAAAATTAGACCCTGTTTATTTTGGTGCTCAATTGTATCCCCAGTGTCTTGTACACTGTTGGCAGGCAATAGGTGTTCAGTAAGTTTTTGTTAAAAGATTTGCGTATTTTTCATTTTCCTCAGTGCCTGTTAGCATGTTTTACATAATAATCCTCAATAATGTTTTTGGTGAGAGTAATGATTTATTCAAACTGCAACTACTAATTATAAATTTACATAAAGAACTATGTTAGAAATGAGTTGATAGTAATTAGTCTAAGATTAGTTTCTGGGTCTCAAAGAGTTAACCATTTAGTTGAGGGATAAAGTGTATGTGAAAAGTTATACAAAGCTTGAATTATTAGTGGCAAGATATTAGCTGTAATTGTAAAGAGGTATCAGACACACTGAAATGAAAAGACATTCCTGATAAAGAGAACTCTATGAGTAAATACATTGGAACGAAAAGGATATAAACCACATTTCATACAAGGTGTTGTGAACAGTGATAGTTTAGAATGTCCAAAAGAACACCACCTTGTCTATAAGAGTCATCTATACCTACTTCTCTCGTTGGCTTGTCTGTTCAGATTTGGTAGTAGCAACACACAGGATTGCGTCCTGAAAGGATCAGCTTTCAACATCATGCTAATATAATACTGTCAGAACTGTATTAAGAGTTTCTTTTCTCAAACTCCAGTTGCTATCGTGTTTTTATCCTACCTTCCCTTGTGATTTAAGCATCTTTCTTTATCTTTATTCTCTTTTCTCTAAACTTCAGTTCTTCTCTCATTCCTCCTTTTCCCAGTCTGTTTGCCAAACTCCTTGGCAAACATTCAGACTCTACAAATGGGAATGAAGTAGATAGTCATTTGTAGAGAAAAGTAGCCATTTGTAGATATTCTTGAGCTGAGGAAAATTGTTGCTAGTTGTTACCCATCAAAGGATTTGCTTTAAAAGTGGTTTCAATACATTTTTTTTCCATTAAAATTATTTCAAGCACACTTCTGTATAATTTTAACTAATTCAGTACTCACTTAAGCCTTTGTGTTGGCAATAACTCACTAGCTCTATTAAGCTATATCTGCTTTAGTTAAATTGTGTGTTAATTTTAAAAACTATTATTTTAACCAAAAAAGATGCTGTATGTGAAATGAATAATCTATTTACAGCAGTAATATAACAGCTGGAAGTTAAGAAAGCAAATACAACATACTGATTGGGAAAATTTTCTGGATTTCCTTGACTTTAAAATCAAAGTAGCTTTCTTTGTAGCTTTTATAAAGCAAATNGAAGTAATATATAATAAATAAATAATTATAGATAATTATATAAAATATGTGAAATATAATTAATATGATATGATATGATATGATATGATATGATATAATAATATATAATCATCAAGTTCAGAGAATTTTCAAGGTGTAGGGAATAGGTTGTTCTTTATATTCCCTAGACCTTGAAAATTCTCTGAACCTGATGATTCTATAATACTGTATCTCCGAAACTATGTAAACTCCAATTGCCTTTGTCCTTATCCATGAAGATTATTTGCTGGCTTTTGTGTAGATACAACTCACTATAAATTCCCACATTCTTTTTTTCTGTTCAAAATATCAATTATGTGGATTTAGTTTTTAAACCTATTCACTTTTAATTTTCCTTTATAATTTCTATTACCTGCACGAATGGATGCCTTTTGATTTTTATGGATAATATTTTACTAAATAAAATAATGATTTTTTTGCTGTTCATTCGTTTGCTTGTGGATTCCTTTTTCTTTTGTTTTTTTAATCATTTCACAAGAGTTACACATTATTCAAAGACCAGTGGAATGTTTTAAAAGTTAAATTGAGGTTTGAAAACTGGGGACTTGGCTAGGTATATTCCCCCTAGTGACTTCAGTGATTCTTCTTCTTCTTATTTTTTGCCTATCAGCCTTAAAGCATTTAAAATTTGTGTAAAAGAAAATTACTAGATGATGTGGAATTTCCTAGTCTTTCAATTACCACTGAAAAACCGGGTATATTAAATTCACAAACTCCAAAGAGGAACAAGCACAGGAGAAGGTCAGAGAACTCATTGGTGAATCTGGGTGGAGGGAGGGAGAGTAATTCTTTTGACTCGTCCCTTGTGACACAACCGCATATGACAAGGACCTTAAGGAAAGGTTTTGAATTAAGGAAGACATTTCCTGTATTTTCTCATTATAACTTTGGGAGCTCTCTTTGCTGCTCCAAGCATCTAGGCTCCAAGGAAAGTTCCAGTTTTCACATCTGCTACTCTTTTGGCTTTTCAGCATATCCCTATTTAAATGGCGTCTATTGTCCCTTCCAAACAATTAGATAAGTAAGTCTGATGGATCTATTGCCAAAATAATGTCTGAAAATGAAACTCTGATCAGGGCACTCTTGACTCTGATCCTTTCACTAGCCTCTCATTGTTCGGTTAAAGAAATGTCTCAGCCACATATTTTATTCCCACCAAGAATTCTATGCCTCAGCTACACTGAACTATCTGCCATTTTCAAACACATTTCATGTGAACTTTCATGCTTCAGTGCTTTTGAACAGATATTCCATTTTCCTAGACAGAATTCTGATCAGTGTCACTCTGTTAGAAGGTCTGCAGCTCCTGCAGTGTGTTGGTCACTCGCTTCTTGTGACTACAATGACAAGACTTCATCTTACTGCAAACATTCTGTGAATGTCGTCTTCCTAATGTTAACTCAAGGGCAGAAATCGTATCATATCATTTTTATCTCTGGAACATCATAGGTAATCAATAATTGCTAAATGACTAATGTAATGAATTAATATGGCATTTTCTCACTTATTTTTGGAGACTTTCAAAAAAAAAAAACCACACACTTTAAAGCAATAAGATTTCTCCAGAAGACAGAATTTTGAATTCTTTTTTAAAAATGTTTTATTTATTTCTGAGAGAGAGAGATTGAGAGAGAGAGAGAGCATGAGCAGGCGAGGGTCAGAGAGAGAGGAAGATACAGAATCTGAAACAGGCTTCAAGCTCTGAGCTGGCTGTCAGCACAGAGCGTGACGCGGGACTCGAACCCACGAACCTCGAGAACCCACGAACCTCGAGAACATGACCTAAGCTGAAGTCGGACGCTTAAACGACTGAGCCACCCAGGCACCCCGACAGAATTTTGAATTCTGTGCATTGCTATTTGAGGAAGTATTTTTGATTTGGCAGTTCTTTCTGGACCTTTTAAATAATAGATTGCTATAGATTTACTTAAACATAATGACCTCTGAAATCTAGATTTTTACCTACATTGCCTCACTTCTTTGCTTAGTCGTTAACTAAACCTTTGCTTAGAATTTTTTTATAAGAGAAAAGAGGCTATAAATTAAAATGTACATTGAATTTACAGTGAGTGTTTTTATATCTATATATTTTAGCTATTAATAGGATTTGGGGTTCCAAATTATCCAAAAAAATTATAATATTCCTTCATCATAACTGACACATAAATGCTATAATAAACCTGGTTGAAAAATAGTATAATCAAACTAAAAATCCTCATCAGTAAGATGACAGCTCTCTTTCTGACCATTGTTTATAGCAGTTTGTGTAATAGTATAAGTCTCTCCAAAATCGATAAAATTTTGTTTCATGCCAAATAAAGTATTCAACCTCTTCTCATAATCTCTTTCATTAATGAAAATAAAGTTAGAAGTCGACTCATAATGAAAACTATTTCCCTAGTCATTTACATAATATTCAATAAGGCTTACAACTCAACTATACTTTTAATTTTACAGTGTTTTAAGTTACAAATTTGTTTTAAATATAGTATTATCTTTGCATGTGGCAGTCCAGTTTTCCCACAAAGTTTATTGTACATTCTTGACTCTTTTTTCATGAATTAATTGACCATATATGCATGGGTTTATTTCTGGGAACCATATTTTGATCCATTAGTTTCTGTGTCTATTTTTATGCCAATACCATGGTTTTTTAATTACTCTAACTTTGTGATCAAGTTTGAAATCAGGGAATATGATGCCTCCAGTTTTGTTCTTCTTTCTCATGATTGTTTTGGCTATTCAGGATTATTTGTAGTTTCATGCAAATTTTAGGGTTATTTGTCCCATTTGTTCAAAAAATGTCATTGGAAATTTGATAAGGATTGCAGTGAATCTGTAGATTGCTTTGGATGGTATGGGCATTTTGACAATATTGATTCTTCTAATTCATGAGCACGAAATACTCTGCTTTATTTGTGTATTCTTTCATTTATTTCACTAGTGTCAGCACAGAGGCCCACCCACAGCTTGATCTCATGAACTGTGAGATCATGACCTTGGTGGAACTCAAGAGTTGGACACTCAACCAACTAAGCCACCCAGGTGCCCCTATTTGGGTTTTTTTTGATGGAGTCTCTATGGTTTTCTATATACAACATTTTGTCATCTGCAGATTAGTAGCAATTTTACTTCTTCCTTTCCAATTTGGATGACTTTTTATTTTTTTTCTATTCTCTAATTCCTCTAGTTAGGACTTCCATTACACTTTTGAGTAGTAGTGGTGAGAGTGGCCATCCCTGTCTTCTTCCTGATCTTAGAGGAAAGGCTTCCAACTTTTTACCATAGAGTATGATGTTTGCTGTGCATCAACTTTTTTTTATCAACAACTTTTGATATTATCTTTAATTTTTATACTAGAAAGGAGACCACAAGAAATTTGGTAGCTTCCCCAAAGCAATATATACAGTTTGTTTTTCTGGGTTTGATTTAAAATTAATTCATGATATATAATGTAGAAAAAGATGTCCCATACATTTTTCATGTAGTCTCACCACGATGCTAATAAAAATGCAGGAGTTTATTCAACTCTAACAAAACATATCTGAGTATCAAACTTAATATTTTACTTATCGTTTAGATGTAAAAATTTATTGTTTTCAAGTTTTTCCCCTCAAATTCTTTCTAACTTCAATTTTTATTAATGAACAGTATTAAGTTTATAGAAAGCATTTTCAAATATATCCACAATTCCTAAGAATACTATTTGATTTAGAAAATTATGACACTGTACACAAACATTTTATTCAAAACATACGCTGTTGCATTCCATTTCCTTGGAAGATTGAACATCTCCTCATGTTCACACCAGCCCTTTCTTTGTGGTCCTTTCATGTCTCTATTCACATGTTTGTTCATCCTTTAGTTGATTTCTCCTTCCTTCAGAAGGAGCCATAATTTTCTTGAGGAGCTGGATTGAAACAGTGTTTCCAATTTCCATTCTGCTGGTTGGAAACACTTGTCTCCTCTGTTCTCTCCTGAGAGATAAATAGTCCATTCCACCTCATCTCTCCTTCCTAAAAGATACGTGCATTTTTTAAGGAGTAGACATAGGAAATTTAGCCTCAATCTGATGTGGTCTGTATAGTTGACAAAGGCTATCTACCTAATCTGTGGTCGCTATAATTTACTTTTTTTTTTTTTTGACACAAAACCACAGTATGAAACTTCAATTTAAGTTGATTATAATGAACTAAAACAAGAAGGGTCTCTGGGGCGCCTGGGGTGGCTAAGTCGGCTAAGCGTCCGACTTCGGCTCAGGTCATGATCTCGCGGTTTGTGGGTTCGAGCCCCGCTTCGGGCTCTATGCTGACCACTAGCACAGAGCCTGGAGCCTGTTTCAGATTCTGTGTCTCCCTCTCTCTCTGACCCTCCCCTGCTCACGCTTTCTCTCTCTCTCTCTCTCTCAGAAATAAATAATAAAAAACATTAAAAATTTAAAAAAGAAAAAGAAGGGTCTCTCTCCTTGGTTCTTGCCTCTTGCCTGGGTCACTTGTCCATCCCTGTGTGTTAAGAGCACCAACCCAGCAGCCTCTGACAGGACCAGAACACTCGTAAAGTTATCACCTCACACTTTTTACCTTATGATGCAAATCAGCACACTGAAACTGCCCAGAGAAGTGGGAGCCAGAGGTCTTATACAGAATGAAAACAGAAATAAAGCAAAGAGCAAGACAATGGATACATGTCCTCTTTGTTCTCAAAGAAGATGGAGAGGGAAACATGCAAATAGGGTTACCTACTTTGACTAAGTATAAAGTGAAACGAGGCCTACAGTTTCAGGTTTTCCAAAGGCAGTAGAAATTCCAGGGTGTGACAGACGTATTTGTGTTTCAAGGCCTCTCCATCAGGTTTTTGATACATACAGAGAAGCCTCTAGACAGATTGACCTCATTTACATCATTTCACTAAGGCAATAAAAAATTTCTTTTCCCTCATAGCATTTTTCAAGAGGGTCTATGTCTTTTAAATTTTTTTTTATTGTTTATTTATTTTTGAGAGAGAGACGGAGACAGAGAGGGAGGGAGGGAGGGACAGAGAGAGAGGGAGACACAAAACTCAAATCGAGCTTCAGGCTCTGAGCTGTCAGCCCAGAGCCCAACACGGGGCTTGACCTCACAAACTGAGATCATGACCTAAGCTGAAGTCGATGCTTAACTGACTGAGCCACCCAGGCACCCCCAAGAGGCTCCATATCTTTTAATTTATTCCTTTAAACAATTAAAAAAAGTGCTTAGGTAAAGTTCAAGCAACTTACACAATTATAAATTGTAAAGAAACAGAAATTGTCTATAAAGTTTAAAATCCATTCTGCTGCTCAACTACTGAGGCAAAATGCTCATGATAGCTTGTGCCATTGTTGGATATTTTATATCATCATAATACCATACTCAGACAACCTCAAGAATCAAAAAAAGTGAAAATAGTTCACTCATATAATTGTAATAAATCACTTAATGATAAAGTTTCATTTTAAGAATTGTAATTCTCTCAAGCCTTGAATTGGCCACACATATAATCCCCTAATTCACAGCTGTTAAAGTGAAAGAAAGAGAAAGTAGAAGGATTTAAGAAAAGAGATGTGAAAGGCCGACCTGTTCCTCGAGGCTTCTCCATCAGGTTTTTGATACATAGAGGGAAGCTTTTAGGCAGATTGACTTCTTTTAAGTTAAGAGAGAAACATTTTTTGCTCAGATTCTGGATCTTCAGAATATTTACCTGAAGATTTCAGCCCAGCAGAGGATTCATTTCTTCTTCCAGAAAGTGGTTTTAGGAGTGAAATCCTGGGTTTTGAA
Organism: Crocuta crocuta; assembly: GCF_008692635.1. Classification (NCBI taxonomy): domain Eukaryota; kingdom Metazoa; phylum Chordata; class Mammalia; order Carnivora; family Hyaenidae; genus Crocuta; species Crocuta crocuta. The sequence continues at coordinate 601,154 of NW_027529656.1, forward strand.
GGATGACAAGCAAATTCCTTGGTGGACAGACATTTCTTAGTGCTACTGGAGAATGGGGCTGGCCAAAAAAATCCTTCTGTAGAAAGTCATGGAGCCCGGAGAAGAATGCTTTGTAAGCTTCCTGGAAGAAGGTTAGGGGTAGGAAGGACCTTCTCCAGTCATCAATTACCCCCATTGTACCATCAATATATGGTTCTCCAGCTTGGTAATGGGGTAGAGGTAGAAAGCCTGGGTTTTACTTTCAAGTAAAGAGACACTTAGTGAAAATTCAAATTGCTGAAAGCAACCTATTGAGTGTTAATGCTAAGCTATTCCATAATATTGCTGTTTCAGCCTTCATTTTGTGTGGCCAACAGCCTCCAGATACCTTGATCTGGCACTAGCTCCTCCAGAACGTGCAATGCCTTAGATGACAGCTTGCAGACCCACAGCAAATACACGTTCCTGATGTGACCCCAATGGCCCTTGTGATAAAGAATCTCTTGCAACTTCCAAGGCCTTCCCCTGGTGACCTCCTTTGATAGACACCTGCAAAGCTTACTAAAACTTCAGTCTTTTTTGTTTGAATTGACAAATTCAGCCTTAGCCTGGGAACCCCGGAGTACTCTACCCACAAATCCTACCAAAGGCATATTCCCCCAATCCCGCTGCACCCTTTGCCTGTACCCTTTCTTAGCCTCCCCTGGCAGACCCTAGAAGTGTACTCTGTGTCTTCTCTAGGGTCTTTGAGTAATAAACTTCTTTACTTCAATTCCCTTTTGTTTTTTTGTTGAGTCCTAGTTTACCATTTGACACCCCAGGGATCTACTTAACACACGAAAATTAAAAAAAAAAAAAAAAAAGATGCATCACATCTTTAGTATTCTTTCCACTAGATTGCATTTTTTAATGTTTTTATTTAGTTTTGAGAGCACGTGCAAGTAGGGGAGGGGCAGAGAGAAAGGGTGACAGAGGATTTGAAACTGGCTCTGTGCTAACAGCTTCGGAGCTGACAGCAGGTAGCCAGATGCAGGGTTCGAACTCACAAACTGTGAGATCCGACTAAAGCCAAAATCAAGAGCAGGATGCTCAACCGACTGAGCCACTCAGGTACCCCCCACTAGATTCCATTTTAAAATATACTGGGCCATCTGTTCTATTGACTGAAGGAATGCAATAGACTACGAATTCTGCTGGTCCAGGATGATGACCAGAAGTTAAAAAAAAATAGGAGTGAACTTTCTTCCCATGCAGAGCAAAAGTGGGAGCGTAAGTGGCAGGCCCAGCTGGACCTGTCCCTTACTGGATCTACAAGTCCTCCCAGCTGGACATGGCCCTTACTAATAACTCAGAGGACTCCCTGGTCCTCTTGGCCTTTTGCCAAATGCCAAAATCGCATTCTCTCTCTAAAATTTCAAATATCACATCCACTTCAGTTAATTTAGGTCTGCTGTGTGATCTTTTCTTGTAAGTCATTGAAATTTCTCAGACCAACCTGTGCTATCAATAAAATACCGATATGTTTTATTACCAGGGACAACGATGCAGATTTTAAAGACCAAATTATCCTTTTATTCTTTTAATTTTTTTTTATTTTTGAGCTTTGGTTTATTTATTTATTTATTTTTGGTAGGTATTTCACTCTTCGGAGTTATGGTCCATGTCCTTGCTTTGCAACATTATCATTCCTCTCTCAAAACTATTTCTTTCCTCTATAATTAGTTTCAAGGGAAAGCAGCTTTTTTTAAAATTTTGTTTTGTTTTTTGTTTGTTTGTTTTTTGTTGTTGCTAATTAGTTTGCTTTTTTATATCTTCATATAGTTCAGTCATTAAGATATTGAGGAAGCTTTCGAACCTCACTTTTAATCTCTGCATTTTCTGATTTCAATGATTTGTTATTATTTTGCAGTTTGAAATAAGTCACAACTTTAAAAAAATGTTTATTTATTTTGAGAGAGAGAGGGAGGGAGCATTAGTGTTGGAGAGGCAGAGAGATTATTTTTATTTGTCTTCTTAGACTAGATTACAAACTTTACAAGAATAAGATTTTTTCTCTCTCTCTGATGGCTTGCAGGTGCCTGGTAAATAATAAATATAATAAATATTTGTTGAAAGAATAAATCAACATGAGGAAAAAGCTAGTCAACCAAACTTTTTCTTTTGAAAACGTCAAGATATTTGCCAATGAATATTTTTCCCCTAAATTTCAATGTTAGTACAAGTTGATGGTCTGTAGTGAAATTTCCCTTAATAATATTTATTTGTGTAGATGGCAGTTGTTTTTAAGAGTTATAGCTCTCTCTCTATACCTTTTTATATAAGCTGGAGTTTCAAAGTGTATCTATCCATGAAGATGTTTTTAGCAAAATAATAAAATATTAGAACACACAGAGGTATACATGTCAGAACACACCTAGAGTGGTCACCTCCTACAAAATCCATAAACAATCTGATTCACAATCACATTTTTGTGTTGAGTTCTTATAATAAAGTTAATTAATAATTTAAAAAAATCAACCAACATAGAAATAAACTTGTTATTTTGCCCATACCCATAGGAAAACAAGTACCTAACTGCTAATTCAAGAGAATGTTGGTGTTTGTAAACAAGGATGAAATCTAGATTACCACATAGGATTGTACCATTTACTCTAAATTGTACCTAAAGAAAACGTTCACAGCTTGTGTAATAATACAGTTAGACTCAAGGTAAAATTATAAAGTAATACTACTTTTATATACAGTGGTAGGCAATGGAGGCTATGACTTGACAAAGCACTCAGACAGTAGGAAAGTGCACTCAATCATATTAAATGCGTCGTGAAAATACCACAACAAGAAGCTATTCAACTTTGTAGGTTTGGAAAGTATCAAGGCATCATGGGAATATGTAGACATGGGAAAAATATAGATCCAAAGGAAAGGCAAAGCTAAAAAAGTCAATCTCTTTTAGGGGGAAAAATCAATAGGCACTATAAACCAGATTTCAAAGGATCAAACAAGGTAGAAAAAATTAATAGAGATAGCCTCAACTGCGTTTTGAATAATAATACAGATATGTAAATAATTTATAAGACATGGTTTACAGTTGATTTATAGCAGTATCATTTAGGCCATAAAATATTTACTAATTTTACTTCTGGTTATCAACAGTAGCATTAGCAGTTAACAGTTAGGTAGCTCTTGTGAGGGCCGCTGGGACTGTGCAACTCCAGGGAGCACATCCTATTTGCATGTGAATGATTTCTCTTTGCATCAGGTGATGTATTAGTTTTACTCTGAGCCCAAAGGCCCAAGAACCAGGAGAGCCAATGGTGTAAATCCTGGTCTGAGTACAAGAGAAGAGCAATGTTCCAGCTCAAACTATCAGGCAGAACAAATTTTCCTTTCCTCTGATTTTGTTTTATCCAGGCCATCAACTGATTGGATGAGGCCCACCCAACAATGGAAAGAGTAATCTGCTTTACTCACTCTACATATTCAAATGCTAATATCATCTAGAAACATTCTCACAGACACATCCAAAATTAATATTTAGCCAAACATTTGGGCAACCTGTGATTCTATCAAGCTGACACACAAAGTTGGCAATTACAACTTCATTTTACAGATCTAATGACTAAAGAATAGCGTTAACTACGTTGCTTAACTAAAACAGCTAATAATTATTGTAGCCTGGATTTTCATGCCGGGAGTCTGTCTTCATGATCATGACTTTTAACTAGGACACTCTACTGTGTCTTCAAAATAAGACTTGTTGAATACCTTCAGTGTTTTGGGTACTATTCTTAGTGCTTGGAAATAGCAATTAACATAAAAGCAAATCTCTTCTCTCATGTGTTTTCATTTCTATAAGGGTATTTAGACAATAAGTAAGAGCTAATGCTTAGGGTATCTATAGCATGCCAACTGCTGTTCAAAGCCCTTTATAAATATTAGCACATTCAGTCCTCACAACAGCCCTGTAAAAGATTTGCCACTATTATCCCTCATTTGTAGACAATAGAACTGAGGACAAAAGGATTAAGTGACTTGCCCAAAGTATAGAGCTAGTAAATGGTGTTTCCCTTACTCTTACATACTTTGTTACATTCTCTGAGTTCTTTTTTTTTTTTAACACTTTATTTATTTCTGAGAGAGGGAGACGGCGTGAGTCAGAGAAAGCGGGAGACACAGAATCCGAAACAGGCTCCAGGCTCTGAGCTAGCTGTCAGCACAGAGCCCGATGCGGGGCTCGAACCCACGAACCGTGAGATCATGACCTGAGCTGAAGTCGGATGCTTAACCTACTGAGCCGCCCAGGTGCCCCAACACTCTCTTAGTTCTATCGCAGCAGCACAAGCACTCATGTTTCTAAACCAATTTTTACTTGTTAAGTTTTAAAATAATTTTATTAAGTTGATTTATTTTGAGAGAGACAGAGAGAGTGTGAGCTGGGGAGGATCAGAGGGAGAGAGAATTCCAAGCAGGCTGTTCAGAGTCAGCACAGAACCCAGTGTGGGGCTTGAACTCACAAAACCCTGAGATTTTGACCTAAGCCGAAATCAAGAGTCAGGTGCTTAACTGACTGAGCCACTCAGGTGCCCCACCAAAGCAATTTTTAAGAAAAGACTTTATGAAGCAAAGACATTCAGAACTTTTCTAGAAAATCCCATACTTCTCTTACTATGTTTTTTCTCCCTACCCTACTTTTAAATGTACTAGGTCAGGGGAACACATTTGTTCTTGTTGCTGTCCACAGGAAAGAAGAAGAGAGATAATGATATAAATAATAAAATCTAAAATGGTCAACTATGTTTGTAAGTGTACAAAATGTGTCTCTACAGGTATTTATATGTGTGAGTCTTATGACTGATGGATAGACAGATACACACAGACTGCTACGCATATATACGTACACACATTCATTCTGTCTTCTTTCTTACCTTATGTATTACAGCAAAGGTGGATAGGAAGATGTTTGGCTAGGTCAATGATTAGTTAGATGGATTGATTAGATGAATGCATAGGTAAGTAGGTGAGAAGTGAGACTGAGAGAAGGAGAGAATTCCATCTATTAATTAATTGCATAAAGGAAATATACAACCAAGAGAACTGAAACTGAATTGGAAAAAGAGAATAGTGTACCAGTATATTTACTCTTTTTTTTCCCTCATGGGAATGGATGTAGGAGAATTATGTAGTTCCTTAGATACTTACCCAGGTAGTTTTATTCTTTGGAGAAGGAAAATATCTGAGACTCCGTAACCTCAAGCTCAGGGTTCACATCACTAATAATGCGAGATTGGAACATCGGAGAAGACTAGGAGTTACATTTCCATTCCTTTGTGCCGTGCACACTTCAAAACAAGTGCATATGAAAGGGTAAAAAAAAGTCAGTCAATTATTCAGTTTTTGAGGGCTCTGAAGGATCTTAAGAGATTCACATAGAGTACTCATCATCTCAAACTACAACGCTGACTTCTTTAAGAGAATATGGATTATTCCACAGAGGACAGACTTCGAGTGCTTGTTGATTATTACACACCGTTCAGTAATGGACAAGGAAAAACAAGTATATTCAATAGGTACTTCTGCTAATGAAGTTCTTGGGATTTATGGAAGTCTAGTTGATTAGAAAATATTATTTTCAGAAGCAAGTTTTTAGTGCATTGAGATGTGTGAATTCAATACTCTGAATAAAACATTAACTATTTAAGTTATTTTCATTTAGAAAATTTAACAGAAACTCCAGAGCTCCCATTCCTGTTACTGCTTCAATCTAAAACCATGAAGGGAAGAGATACCTTCATGGTTTTTGCAGTTTCTGAAAATAAAAATTTATATGTCTGTTCATTTCAAACTTCCAAATTATACTGCATAGTGGAGGACAGTGCAAACCTGTATCTTCTTTCTGGAAACTATTATATGATTCAGTAGAAGACGATGGGTGATGTTCTTGGCAATGAATAGTCTTTTAATTTTAAAGCTTAAGATAACATTTATTTTTTAAAATGTAAACCCTCTTACCTGTTAATTTAATGACAAAGTACTTTAGATGAAATATCTATGCTCTTTAATTTTTTTTTTTTTCTGCTGACTGATGAGTACCCAAAGGAAGTTGAGCGGGGTATTATCAATTCACCAGGTCTTAACCTCATTGTCTTACTGTCCTTCCTTTTTCACCCTGATTCTACCAATATTTCTTCTGGCAAAATAATAAGGTATGATTTTTAACATTTCTCCCAAAGGTTGCTTTCCTGAAAATGATTTCCCAACTGACGTGAAGATTTCACACTGAACTACTAAGGGGACTAGTTCTCAAACTCTTTTCTACCTCAAAATATCTGAAAGCTAGTACATAATTCTCTCAGCAATAGTGGCAAAGCAAGGGTTTCTCAAAAGCGTGAGAAAACATATCCCCGCAGGCTGAGGTTTATAAAACCCTGAGAAAAACATGACATGTGTATTGTCTTTATTCCCACTTTTTAAGTAGAGAAGCTGTTTTTGAAATTTAAGCACTTTATCTCATTAATATTTTAATAAATTCTTCCTTTTCTTTCTTTTATTTATTTTTTGAATTTTCCCAAAAAGGCTTGAACTCACTACACTGAGATCAAGACCTGAGGGGACATCAAAAGATGGATTCTTTACCAATTGGGCCACCCAAGTGCCCCAAATTACTCCCTTTCTTAGTCTACCAGAAACCAGAACTCAGAAGATAAACCTCATTAGATAGAAGGGGTTTAATAAGGAAAATAAGAGGGGAAAAGTACTGACTCCTGCTGAGGAGATTCATGTTGATATAGTGTATGCACAGGCAGAAAACACTGGTAGAGAGGAATGACTGTATAATAGGGATCTAGTCAAATCATAGCACAGAGATGGCACTTGATAAATATATATATATATAATTTAACATAAATGGGATTAGGATGAATTTACTCAAGGGAATAAAAGGACACAAAAAAATGACCTTAGTATCTCTTATAAATGTAAAGGACTTGAGAGACTATCTCTCCTACTGTTCCATTTAAGAATTTTGCCTAAATATCACCACTAACAAGGCAAAGGTGAGGAAATCAGAGTAGACTTGCTGAGAGTTCAGGTAGCAGTTTGAAATGATGAAATCTATGAAAGCCACAGGCAAAGGGCAAACTGTGACTAAAGAAAGGCACATTTAGCAGTCTCTTTAAACTCTATGGATATTCAATCGTCATCATTAAATATCTCTCTGTAGTGTTGTCTTCTCTGATAGGAAGTTGCAGATTAGAATGAAGGTTAGAATATAAAGGCAGCAAGAAAAATGGTTCTTTTCTTGGAAATTTACCTGCAAACTATAGTATGAATGAGGTAGATAGATAGATACACCTACTTATACACACACACACACACACACACAATTATCCATTCCCTCATACATTTCCACATAATAACATATATGTAAAATGGATAGTGTATATATGTAAAATATACAAAGATTATATCTAAATATAAACATTGAGAAGTGCCTGGGTGGCTCAGTCGGTTAAGCGTCTGACTTTGTGTCAGGTCATGATCTCGCAGTTCACAAGTTAGAGCCTCTGTGCTGATAGCTCGGAGCCTGGAGCCTGCTTTGGATTCTGTGTCTCCCTCTCTCTACCCTTCCTCAGCTTGAACTCTGTCTCTCTCTGTCTCTCAAATTAAATAAACATTAAAAAAATATAAACATTGAGAATAAGTGAAATGGAGATTACTGAGAGCACACTTACAGCTCTAAACTTATATACTCTATACTCACTCTGGGTATATGCTCACTGAATAGAGTGGCCAAGTCAATAGATTGCCTACTCTTGTCTCTCTCTTTCTCTCTCCCACTTTTCTTGCTATTCTTTTTCCTTTTTAATTTTCTAGTTGATTTCCTACCTTACTCCTGTCTAGCAGGCTCTGAAGCTCTTCCTGGATGTTCTCTTACACTGAGTGGCCACAGCTAAGACCTCACATGCTGTAGTCCTGGATTAGACCATCCCTCCAACCTTCCAGATGTTTCTTTACCAGGTGTGACTCACAGTGCCCATGCCATACTGCCATGCCACTGTTTGAGCCCTGTTTTGGCAGGTGCTGTGCTGACCAGGCGTCTCTTCCTTACCTTAGTGTGGGCTACAGCTCTCCACTCCCCATTCTCTAATCCTCCAGTCTGCATGTTTATTTTTGTTTGTTTTCTGGTTTTTATTGTTGTTTTTAAAAATCTTTTTGCCACCTGCTATATCTAAATATTCTTTAGCTAAAAGCTACAGTACTGCTTTGGCTTGTCCAACCCAACTCCTTTCCTTTCACTGGGAGAGTAGTTATACTCACTGTTAGGGGTGATTTATTTTGGTTAATTTACCCCCTAGCAACTGAGTCAGGCTTTTATCACACACTTATGTTTTTGGTTTTTATTTTCCTTTATGTTTTTGACTTTTCTATTTTATATCGGCTACCATGAAAAATAAGCAACATATTTTCATGTTGTGAATGAACGATCAAATAGAACATTTAAAAATGTTTGGAAATAGATGAAGTGTTATTAAAGCAGCATCAGAAAAAGCTTAAAGGATTATCCCAATGTCTATTCCTCAATCTGGTTGTAAAAACTTGTCAGCGAACACACACACACACACACACAGTTCTTTCTTTTTCTTCTTCTTTTTTTAAATATTTTTATTTATTTCTAGGAGAGAGAGAGAGACAGCATGAGCAGGGGAGGGTCAGAGAGAGAGGGAGACACAGACTCTGAAATAGGCTCCAGGCTCTGAGCTGGCAGTCAGCACAGAGCCCAACGCGGGGCTTGAACCCACGAACTGTGAGATCATGACCTAAGCGAAAGTCGGACGCTCAACTGACTAAGCCACCCAGGGGCACCCCCCCAACACACACTTCTAATGTACCATGAATTCAAATGGAATCAAGATGTTATAACCAGAGTTTTATATCTATTTCTGTAACAGTGGTAGGTGGTTGGAGGCACATGTTTTACTCAAAATTAGTAGGTCTGAAGAAAAAGAAAGAGGCTTATTAACTAGAAAGAGGACATATTCAAATAAATATTTGCCCCATAAAGCTAGCTTTCCAGTATGGGTATGATTAAAATCACAATTATGCTTTTCCATTGCAGTGAAGATGTTTTGGTAACAAAATTAAAGTCTTTAATTTTTAAAATAAGCCTATACTCTCAACATGGAAATCTCTGTTTTTTGAAAAAAAAAAAAACTATATATAAAGTCAAGTTATAATGTAGATTTTCTAGGCATTCAGCTTGAGATAAAGAAAAAAATTAAAGATGAATGATATTTAGTTGATGTGAATGGAAATCACCATTTTTTTCTCTGCTACTCAAGGAAATGTTGACAGAGGAAGTGTGTTCTATAATATAACATAATTTTAGTACTCCACGTTGGAGAAAATATGTGTAGTTCTTGTGGGTAAGAAAGCAGGGATAATGAAATATAAATAAAAAACATTCAAAAAGTTTCTAGATGATGGATTTTCTTCCAAAACCACATTCTAGTAATCTGTAGACATGAAAGAACAATAATGAATTGTTTTTCATTGATGTTGATTTGTTGCCATCACGGCTTTTTATGATGATAGGAAGGAAGCATAGTTAAAGTGATTTAAATTTTAGAGTCTGTGGCCCCACCCAGGGATAAATTTTCACTGGACAGAAATTACAGACCTCATTTTAATCTCCTATACATGTTATTTACTACAGTTTTACATTTATTTTGATAGCTGTTTTTGTCCACACAAATTTACAAATTCACCATAAATCCAGCTCTCTGCAATATTCAAAAGATAGTGTTCAGCTAGCACAACTGATAGCACTGGGGAGCAATGGCTACTACAGCCCCTGGAACACAGTGTGGAGAATATTTGTTATAAGAATTGAATAAAGTCTGGGGGTGACATCTCAGTGACACTTTGCACTATTGCCATGGATGTAAATTTTCAGCATTGAGACCTTGCTCAATAGCTCAGTTACTGAAAGGGCCAGAGGGATCATGTTGATTTATAAAAGGAATAATAATTTAAAAAATGGGGTTGGGACAAACAAGGCCAATTATGTTGAAGTGTCCTCATGTTGTCCTAAAACATAACATTACTGAGTGTGACTGGCTCTAGGCTCTGTCTCATGGGACATGGTACAGGGGGGGTAGAGAATTGAAATGCTTGCTTAAAATCTTTATTTTTTTTTAAAAAAAAGTCTACATTGTGAAGCCTCTGTGTCACTGGAGAATAGAGACATTATATAGCTCATTACAGTTTGCAGAGTGTACTGTCTAGGGACCCCTTGCCTAGTGGGAGCCCTTAGTAGCAGAAACCTTGGCAGGCATTTTTCAGCAGGGAAAGTATTTCTGTTAGAAATTGAGTCTTGCGTACAAGTTTTATGAGAACCTCTTTCAGAGGTGTTATGGAGAGGATCGCAGCACAGTATAAAAAAAAAAAAAAAAAAGCACTGGACTGAGAACCAGATGGTTCTGGTTAATTCTGGCCATGCCATTAAACCGTCCAGGTAACTGCAGGTTGGCCTCAATTTCCTCATTTGCAAGATGAGGACTTTGGACTAAACCATCCCTGAGGGCTTTTCAGAGACCTTCCAATTCTTTTCAGCATTATTGTATGTCTTTATTTTTCAAGAGAGATGATTCTTGTGACTAACTGGAAGTAAAGTAAAAGGTTTTACCTCAAAAGGAATTGGTAGGCAATGATTGATTTGTCTTAGGATATTTCTTCAGAGACATTCTGGAGCATTTTTTTTTTTTTTATCTAATATGAGATTTTCTTTTTTTAATGTTTATTTATTTTTGAGAGAGACAGAGTGTGAGCAGGGGAGGGGGGCAGAGAGAGAGGTGGGACCCAGAATCCGAAGCAGGTTCCAGACCATCAGGCGCAAAGCCTGATGTGGGGCTTGAACTCACAAACCGTGAGATCATGGCCCGAGCTGAAGTTGGACACTTAACCGTCTGAGCCACCCAGGTGCCCCCAATATGAGATTTTCTTAAAACAGATTTAGTAATCACACATACCAACTATTGTTTAGGAATCTTCTGAAAAAAGAAAAGAAAAACAAAACAAAACAAAAAATAAATAAAAGCACAAGCAAAAAAAATGGTAAGTGGTAAATTGTAAGTTTCAGTACAAAATTATCAAAAGAAAAATTTATTATAAGTACTAAGTTATTACACGTTATGAAATATATCTAAAACTTCTCCCTTCATAAGATACTTTCCAGGGAGGGTTTGTTCATTATGAAAAAACTAATGGTGTGAGAAAAATGAGGGCATTTACAAACCTAAAATGAATTTGAATCTTTCAATGGCAAAATTTCTACCATATTTTATTGGTTTTAACCTCTGGGGTTTTTACACTCTAATGTGCCATAGATTAAGTGTTTGTGTCCCCTTAAAATGTATATCTTGAACCCTAACCCCTAATGTGATGATATTTGGAGGTGAGGGCTTTGGGAGATGATTGGTTGATGAGAATGGAGTCCTCATGGATGGGATTATAGCCCCTAAAAAAGGCATCCCTAGAGAGTTTCCTTGCCTTTTCTGCCACATGAGAACAATAAGATTGTCTTCTATGAACCAAAAAGCAGGCTTCATTGGTCAATGAATCTGTTGGCACCTTGATCTTGGATCCCCGACCTCCAGAGAAATAAAAGTTTGTTGCTTAAACAATTTAGTCTATGGTATTTTGTTATGGGAGCCTGAGCTGACTGAGACAAAAATTGTTACCAATAAGTTGAGTAACAAATACCTACAAGTGTTGATGGGAGCCTGGGTGGCACAGCTGGCTAAGCGACTGACTCTTAGTTTCAGATCAGGTCATGGTTTTAGCTCAGGTCATGATCTCAAGATTTTGTGGGTTTGAATCCTGGGTTGGGCTCTGAGTGGACAGTGTGGAGCCTGCTTGGGATTCTCTCCCCCCTCCCCTCTGTTCTTACCCCACTTGCACTATCTCTGCCTCTCACAAAAATAATTACATTTTTAAAAATTAAAAAAAAATTAAAAAAATCTAAAAGTGTGGAAGGGTCTTTGGAACTGTGTAATAAGTAGAGTCTGAAAGAGTTTGAGGTGCATGTTAGAAAACGCTACTGTCCTAATGGTCCTTTAAAGGTGATGTTGGTGAGAGCTCAGGAGGAGAAGGGGAAACAGAAAAAAACGTTCATCTTCTTAGAGAACAGCGCCATCGCTGTGCACAGAACTTCAAAGTGTCAGATGGAAATGAGGAACACGTCATGGGGACATGTGGGGCAGCGGGGCGTGCATGGTGTTACACGCCGGGGCCAGATCTGAGTGCATGAACAGTTGCAGGTGACTGTGCTAACAGGTGTGCACTGGTGTGGCTGCAGGGGCTGCAGACTCAAGCACAGTCGTGCAAGCCAGTGACAGAAGTCACATATGCTTATATTCCATACGCGGAACATGTGGACCCAGGTGTAGGTTTAAACGGTGTGTGGGAATCACTCAAACATGGTATGCATGCGTGTCTGTGTTACCCTGGGCTTCTTGGATTTTAGTAATTACGATTTTTGTCATTCTTCCTCTCCTCGACCTGCCATTAGATTGTTAATTCTCAGGAGAATGTTTTTAAAAATTCATTTCGATGGGGCACCTGGTGTGTCAGTTGGTTTAGCCACTGACTTCCATTCAGGTCATGATCTTGGGGTTTGTGAGTTCAAGGCTCCGATCAGGCTTACTGCCATCTATGGGAAGCCTGCTTCGGATCCTCTGTCCCTCTGTCTGAGTGCCCCTCCCTGTTTGAGTTCTCTCTCTCTCAAAAATAAATATTTTTTTGGTGTGTTTATTTTGAGAGAGAGAGAGAGAAAGAGAGAAAATCCCAGGCAGTCTCCACAAGATCAGCACAGAGCCCAACAGGGGGCTCAAACCCACGAATCCTGGGATCATGACCTGAGCTGAAGTCAAAAGTGGACACTTAACTGAGTCACCCAGACATCCCCAAAATGAATACACCTAAAAACATAGAAAAAGAAAATACTGTTTATTGATCAAGTTTTCTAAAGTTTTATTTTTACGAATATTTTGGCTTACAATCAAAATGCTATCATCTATTTAGGATTAACCAAAAATCTGAATATATTCACTGACCATCACCATTCCTCACACACAATATCTTCTGTCTTGGTATACCTTCTCTTATTTAAATTCTATTTGACTGGAGCAGAACTTCAAGTAATTACCACATTGAAAACTTGTGAGTGACACACTTTCTAAAATCTTGAATATCATATTGTACTTACTTGTAGATCAAATTTAAATGATTTATTGGCTGCGAGTAGATTCTAGTTTTGTAGTGTTTTCTTCTCAAATGTTTGTAAATATTCTTCACTCTTCTCTAGATTCCAACATTGTGATAATTCTAACACCAGTCCATTTTTTTTTCATCCAGAGGAAAGGTTTATTTCATAGTTACGTCCTTGGTGAACTCCTCAATGTTTAAACAATGGTAATTTAGAGTATTCCTTAAAAACCCGAAGCCACAAATGGCTCCTCTTCCAGATCCATTAATTAGATCACACTTTACTTTTTAAAGAAAGTGGGCAGGAGAAGGAATAAGTGGCATAGACTCCGGCTGCCTTTCTAGAGTATTCCTAAGGTATATTTTTCTAATCTTAGTAGTCCCAAGTGATTGTTTCATTTACCATTGGAGAACAAAAATTCAGAGGAAAGTACTATTCAGTGTGTTTACTTGTTGCAATAATTTCTCTAAAAAGTTATATATATACATCCCCTTCTCTTTCCTGTAAAGTGTCACATAAAGCACCAAGCCAAACAAGCAAACAATAAAAATATCAAATACCAAAAGGACAGAATTTAAATAAGCTCAAGTGCCCAGATTAGGGACTATTCTAATTCTCAGTGCTTAAATAAGATTATTTTATACAGAAAAAAAATGTTGCCTCATGTTTTTTTAAAAAGAGATTTAGTAGGAAGAAAAGAACAAAAGCAGTAGCCTTGAGTAACAGCTACATCCTAAGAATTGAGTAAATGAGGCAGAAACATAAAATCCATGTGTAATTGTAGAAATTTCTTAACATGAATATAGTGATGGGTTGTTAACCATTTCCCCCTCACTGGCTCCAGATATTAACATTACTATGAGAATCCTCAGGATATTTTGTTTTATATGAAGCATTAATGCATTTCAATATCACTAACCAAATGCAAAAGAAAGCAGAGCATAAAATGGCTAATCAGGCAGGAGGAACTTAAATATAAATGACAGTATGTAGAGACGAGCAGATCTTGTCCTGAAATGGCTGAAAGTGTTAGGCAAAAAATAAATAGCAAACTCAAAGAAATAATGAGAGCTTGAAACTCATAGCTTTAAAACTCCTTTTTTTATGTGGTTCCTCTGCAAAGTGATTTAAATATAGAATTGCAGGAAAAAAAAATAAAGTGATGTTCCTTGACGCAAAGGTATATTTCTGTGTATGTCTTACCTGGATGTAGAGTCCTTGAAGTGTATCATAATATTTCTAAGCTACCACAGAAGTTTCATGTAACCTGCAAGTACCTGCCTCTGGCATTCACCAGACACACAAAGGCATTATGAGAGGGAAGCTAGACTTCCCTTTATCTAATAGCAGCTCCCCGGAGAGGATCCCAAAGGCACTAAAGCATGCTCACTAGTATCAGAGGAACAACTAGAAATTGTCTTTTCTTTCCTTTTTGAACTCCATCCTCTACAGCAAGAAGTAAGTACAGTTGTCTTGTGGGTCCACAAAAACCCTTGGCACCTCTAGTCTCCTCTGATATATGACCGGATGAAAATACCTACAAAAATGAAAAGGGACCTTTGGTTGTTTCATTGCAGACTGTAATTCTCTCAAATAACCACACAGCCACCTCACCCTCTTGTAAAAAAAAAAAAAAAAAGTCGTGATTGTAGGCTACACGAAAGAATTTTAAAACTGCTTTTAAGCTGCCTTTTGATGTGCAAGAGCAAACATCACAGTATTACAGACTCCACTATCAACATGTTTGAAGAGGTAACGATACACAGACAGCTTGGAAGTAGATGGAGGAAGGATAGGGGTAAGTCATCATTATGCTATTTTATTTATAGTAAAACGGAGGCCCATAAAAGATGTGGTTTAATTTCCTAAGTTCATTATAATTGGTGATAAAAATACTATAAAGGATGAAAGTATTGTATTATTAACACTGAGAATTTGTATAACATGTATGTCCTTGAGAAATTTTTAGCACTAATTCATATAGATTCATTTCAACTAAGTTCTCGGTTAATTTTGTTTTTCATGTCTTTTGAGTTCCAAGTACTCTCTCCATCTTAACCGCTTTTCTCAAGGTTCTGGTTCTGTGTTCTTTACCATCATATTTATCTTGACTGAATCTTTAGTGCTAAACCTTTAACCCAAAGAACAATAATAAGAGCACATTACCTAAGAGATACAGGATTGCTCCTTTAACTCAGCACATAAAGCTATGCCTCCTATCCCTCTCTAAACATCATGGAATCTTTGTACTCATTCTCTCTACCATATAATGTCAGAGGAAGATGGAGATGTCCTTACAAAGCTAACCCTGAGCTCTTTTGTACTTTTTTTCAAAACCTCACTTTTCCTATTATTAAATCTCTTCTTTTGAGTCTTATCAGTATGCCCCTTTTTATTTTATTTTATTTTATTTTATTTTTTTAATAGTTTATTGTCAAATTAGTTTCCACATAACACTCAGTGCTCATCCCCACAAGTATCCTCCTCCATGCCCATCCCCCCCCCACATCCATCAGTCCTCAGTTTTTGTCAGCATTCAAAAGTCTCTCATGGTTTGCTTCTCTCCCTTTCCCCCACCATTTCCGCCCTTCTTCTCCCCCTTGTTCCTCCGTCAAGTTCCTCCTAATCCTCCTATACGTGCAAACATATGATATTTGTCCTTCTCTGCCTGACTTATTCCACAATAGCTAAAACATGGAAAGAGCCTAAGTATGCCCCTTTTTACGAACCCTTTACACTCCATCACAGCACAACCAAAGTTCTCATACTTTTCAAACCTACCTTTGGGTTTCTTGATTCTGCACAGGCAACACTTTTCTTTCATTCAGCATCCTATTTAACCCTTTCACGGTATGTTTCCACAATCTCTTTTTCCTCTGTGACTGATTCCTGCGGTTTCTAATAGACAATACTTTCCTAATGCCCACTCTTCTGTGTCTCTCTAATTCATTGGATAGGATTGGTTGTATGGAAAACACTGAGATCTATTCAAAATTCTCAATGCTTCTCATAATTATTTACTTGGAGTTTATTATATGAAATCACATTGGTATGTCCTATAGATTATGTACAGCCTTTAATTGCAAGAAAACTGCAGTGCGTGGGTAGTAGCTGATAAAGGGCATGGCATGTAGTACAGTGTAAATCTTGATTTATTAAGAGACTGGAATGGGCATCTCTGGTAGCAATGGATGCTGTTGAATACCTTCTGCTTCTTAAGTTTACTCTCCCACGATTTCCAGAGCACGTCTCTCTTAATACTCCCAATATGTTATTACCCCCCTTTTTAAAGTTTATTTATTTATTTTGAGAGAGAGAGAGAGAAGCAGGGAGGGGCAGAGAGTGAAGGATAGAGAGAATCCCAAGCAGCTTGGATGCTGTCAGCACAGAGTCTGTTGTCAGGCTCCAACTCAAAGCAAGAGATCATGACCTGAGCTGAGATCAAGAGTCAGGCGCTTAACCTGCTGAGCCACCCAGGTGCCCCTTATTATCCTTTCTAATCAATGTCACTAGCTTCTCTCTATTTTCCACCACTTCATTTTGGCTGGTAAGAGGTTCTAGATCTTGTCCTTTCCTGGCTCTACTTAAGCAGCATGGGTAACTATGTATTACTTCAACTAGCATCTTGATGTTGATGACTTATATACCTCTACCTCTACCATCTATCCATATCTCTCTCATCATCTCACACAGTGTATTTCCACTCTATTAAGTTATCCTAGAATGTATCCCAAACTGGATTTGTTCCTGTTTGAAAATAAAAAAGGAGACATATTTTTTTTTTCCAAACTCACTACTAGTAACTTCATAAGTCTCCTATAATTCATTATCTGAAATAATATGATATGTATTTTTAAATTTAACTTTAAATATTTTGATAGGTAGTATATTCACAAGATTCAAATTAAAAAATCACAAAATGGTAGACCAGGAAAATTTCCCTTCATTACTTGTCTCCTAGCTACCCAATTTCTCTCCAAGACAATAGCACTGTTGTTTCTAAAATTTTTCCATGCTTACAGAAGCAAATAAGTATATACTCATTCTTTTTTCTTTGCTTTTATTTTAACAAAATAGGAGCATGTTATACACATTTTTGTGCCATTTTTATTTCACTCAGTGCATCCTGGAGATTGTTTTATATCATCCCAAAAAGGGGTGTGTTCATATTTATTAATGCATATAATTTCTTTGTGTAAACATACCACATTTTATGTAACCAGTAACCTACTGAAGGACACTTAAGTGAGGTAAAATCTTTTATCATGTTGCAAAAAATAATCTTTCATATGTAATTTCTGTAAATATATTTAATAGGTAAAGTTTTAGGGTTAGAATTTCTGAATCAAAGAATACATTCAAGTACAGTTTGGGTAGAAGATGTTAAGTTGTCCTCCTAGAGAATCTTCCAATCTAAAATCACATGAGCAATGATCGAGAATACCTGTTTCCCCAGCATCCTAACTGATAGAGCAAGAGAGCAAGTTTTTCAATCTCTGACAGTGTGAGTTATAAAAATGTTAGTGCAGAGGGGCACCTGGGTGGCTCAGTCTGGTAAGCGTCCGACTTTGGCTCAGGTCACAATCTCACAGTTTGTGACTTTGAGCCCCATGTCGGGCTCTGTGCTGACAGCTCAGAGCCTGGAGCCTGCTTTGGATTCTGTGTCTCGCTCTCTCTTTGCCCCTCCCCCACTCACTCTCTGTCTCTCAAAATAAAATAAAGACATGAAAAGAATTTAAAAAATGTTATTACAGAGTGTTTTTAAAAATAATTTTATTTATTTTTAGAGAGAGAGAAATCACAAGTGGAGAAGAAGCAGAGAAAGGGAGAGAGAGAGAGACAATGAAAAAGAGAAAAGAGAGAGAGAGAGAGAGAGAGAATCCCAAGTAGGCTCCACACCATCAGTGCAGAGCCTGATGCAGGGCTTGAACTCAGAAAACCCAAGATCATGACCTGAGCCAAAGTTGGACGCTTAACCCACTGAGCCACCTAGGGCCCCCCTTTTTTTAGTGTTTATTTATTTTCAGAGAGAGAGAGAGCACAAGTGGGGAAGGGGCAGAGACAGGGAAAGAGTATTTTTTTATTTCATTTTTAGTAATTTTCTAATTGATTTCTCATCATTCTCTCTTGTAATTATTAAACAGTTCTGATCCTATTCTGTTGAGTACAAATTTATGAAAGTCTAAGCTGACATATGGCCCCATATTCTTTTCTAGTATCATCACTTGTGATTACCCTCCATATGCCATCCAGCCCCAGGCTTCTCCAAGGTTACATATCTTTTCATGAAATTCTGTTTGTATTTTTGTTTCTCTTTCTATGAAATGACCTTATTAATTCCTCTTATTTATCTGGGAAGTATTTACTTATTGTGTCTGGATCTACTACGTAACCTCCTTAAATAAAGTCTTCTTGAGTTCCTTCGACAAACGTGGTCACTGGTATTTCCATTACTTCCTTAATATACTGTGAATTTTATTTTTTTTTTGCATACTCTTGAAATTATCAATTAATCTGACACTTAACTTTTAAATCTTGAAGTTTCATGTGATTTCAACATACATATTAATTTCAAATTTCAGGGTAAATAGGGTAGTATCTACTTCAAAATAGTATAAACAATGTTCAATGAGGGGAATATGGAAGAAGACATCAGGTAATTCATTGGTGCAGATCAGAGTTCAGTTAAATGTATGGATGGTGAAGAAACAAATGAATTGTATAGTGTGATATGATCAGAACCAAGAGAGAAGGAATGAAGTTGTAAAAATAGACTAAGTAAGAGAAGGCTGAATATCAGCCCAAAAGAATGATAACATCAGCAAGACATGCTTTGTGTTCCAAGCAATTGACAGAGAAAATCAGTACATAAATTATTTTTAAATGCTTTTAAATAGATGAAAGGGAAGGTAGCATGCAGCATAACTTTCCTCAGTCGAAAGTACATAAGCTTGACAATGACTGTCTATCACAGCCAATATCAAGTACGTGTTATATTAATATTGGTAAATGTTAATGTGTGCACATGTACAGACATGGATGTGTTATAGACTGTTAAATAGTTTAAATGCCGCTTTAAGAAATAAAAAGTGTAAAGTACATAATATTTTTGAAACTATTCACTGCATGCATTGGCAGTTATTCCATTCTTTTTCATTCTTTTTACTGTAAAAAATAGGATTGTTACAAAGCTGTCTGCTCTACTGGATTTTTTACAGAGAACATTTTCTTGAATATGATTTTTGTAATTATCTGTCTTCCTCCTTTCTTTTCTCCCTTTAGAGGTGGAAACCCTTGAAATTTGTTGTTTGGTAAAATACACTATGCATTTTGTCCCTATGGAGAACAGGGATTTGTTCATTTTATAAAGGCTCAATTCCTCTAGGCCACCGAATCCCCTTATGTTTCCTTGTAAATTAAGCTGTAGATTAAAGGATTAGAGAACCAATCGTTTCCCTAGACAGAAGAGGAGAAGCCCAAGTCGCCTGCTCCCTGCCACAGCACTTACTCAGCAATAACTATGGCAGAAGAGAATGCTAACTACATCTACAGTATCAATCCCCCCCTTCATCCTTAGTTGCAGAACTCCAAATTTGGCGGGGGCTGGGGGGTGTAGTAGAAGTATGTCTAGATTTAAGAACAAAGTATTTCTTAGATTTGTATACAGATAGAAATAATGCATGTTGAAGTTCTGACCAATGAGATATAAGTGGAAGTTGCTAGGTGCAACTTTGGGGAAAGTTCTTTGAAGAGACTTAACAGCTAGCACATGCTCTTTTAATAATGGAATAATGCCAGGAGTTCCAAGAGCAATCATGAAAGCATGAGCACAAATGTTCTACTTTAAACAGGTTGGAGGGAATTGCCAGCCTTCTGTGTATGTGCTCATAGGAATATTTAAAATAATTTGAAATCATTTCCAGTGGTATGGTTCTGAATATATATGTAAGTTAATTTTTTCTGTCTTACTTTTCATTTTGAAAGAATAATTTCTCCTTTTTAATATTCATTATTGAAGCATATTTAACATACAATGTTATATTCATTGCTGGTATACACCATGGTGATTCAACAATTCTATATATTGTGCAATGCTCATCACAACAAATGTAGTCACCATACACTGTTATTATAATATTACTGACTATATTCTCTACGTTGTACTTTTCATCTCTGTGACTTGTTTATTTTATGACTGGATGATTGTACCTCTTAATCACCTTCACCTATTTTGCCCATCCCTCCACACACCTCCCCTCTGGCAACCATCAGTTTCTTCTGTTTTTATGGGTTTGTTTTTGTTTCTGTTGTTTGGTTTTTGTTTTGTTTTTTAGAGTCCACATACACGTGAAATACATATGGTATTTGTCTTTCTCTGATTGACTTATTTCACTAAGCATAATATCCTCCAGGTCCATATATGGTGTCACAAATGACAAGATATCATTCTTTTTTTTATGGATGAATAACATTCCATTGTATATAACACATCTTTACCTATACATCTATCGAGGACACTTGAATTGCTTCCACATCTTGGCTACTGTAAATACTGCAAGAAATGTAGAAGCATATATATGTTTTCTAATTAGTGTTTTTGTTTTATTTGGATAAATATGCAATAATGGATTTACTGGATCATATGGTATTTCTACTTTTAATGTTTTGAGGAACCTCTGTACTGTTTTCCATAATGGTTGTCCCCTTTCTCTACATCCTCATCAACACTTGGTACTTTTTTTGTCCTTTTGATATTAATCATTGTGACTGATGTGAGATGTGTGTGAGATGATATCTTACTGTGTTTAGATTTGCATTTCCCTGATGATGAATGATGTTGTGAGTCTTTTGTTGTGTCTTTTGGACATTTTTATGTCTTTGGAAAAATGTATACTCAAGTCCTCTGCCCCTTTTTAAATTGGATTGTTTGGTTTTTGGTGTTGAATTGTGTAAGTTCTGTATATATCTTTGAATAACACCCCATATCAGATATATCATTTGCAAATATCTTCTCCAATTCAGTAGGTTGCCTTTGCTTTTCGTTTTGATGTTGATTTCCTTTGCTGTGCAAAAGCTTTTTAATTTGGTATAGTCCCAATAGTTTCTTTTTGCTTTTGTTTCTTTCCCTTGCCAGAGGAGACATGTCTAGAAAAATGTTATTGAAGCAGATGTCAAGGACATTACAGCCTGTGTTTTCCTTTTGGAATTTTGTGGTTTTAGGCCTTATATTTGGTTCATTAATCCATTTTGGGATTATTGTTATGTACAGTATAAGAAAACAATTCAGTTTCATTCTTTTGCATGTAGCTGTCTAGTTTTCCCAACACCATTAATTGAAAAGAATACTTTTTAATTGCTTTTTGTAAAAATTTACCTGTTCTCAAATTCTTAGCTGAATTCTAATCCTTTAAACTAATTTTCTCTTATTGGCAACAATTTTTGGAATTTTATATATAAGCACATGCATTATTTAGTAATGATTGTGTTTTGTTCTGGATATTACCCATATAGTAATGTTTTATAAACACCTTCAGTTTTGTCTTTGTGGGCTTTTTTGGGGGGAGGATTAGGAAAGGCCCTTTTCTATTTTTTCCAACCTATGACAAATAATGAAATTAGCTAGAAATTATTTTTCCCCTTCTCTTCTTCTCTATACATTCTAATTTGAAGTGTTGTCTTACTCTTTGTTAATTCCTGTAAGTAAATCATTAAACTTGTTCTACTTTTCTTACATTAACTCCTTTGATTTTTGATAGTTAAATAAACATATAGCTGAATAAATACTTCAGTATATTAATATTGATAGTTGAATAAATACTTAAATATATGATTCCACTGTCTCTGTTCCCCACCCCGAAAAAAAATGTTGCTGTCAAATAGCTAATCACAAACTGTTTTCCTGATATTTAGCATGATTGCTTTGCCTGAATACCTTTTTAAATTTTTTTTCCTTAAAGCTCAGTAGTTTCACTAGAACAGGTCTCATTTCTGGCTATGATGGGTTGATCTTACCAAGTACATGGCATGACCTGCCCATATATAATTTTTATATAAAACATTTTAAAAGTTATATCTTTTGTATTTGTTCTACTCCATTACTTCCCCCCACCCTGGATCTTTTATTCTTTGCTTATCTTTTATATCTGTTCCTTATTTCCTTCCTTCCTTTCCTTAGTTAATGCAAAATAATCACTTTTCATTTCCTACCTCAGTTGTTTACTGTTTGAATTCACTCTTGTGTTTTATCCAGTTTTATCTTCATTTGTGGCACTTTTTCTTCTATTGATAACTTTTTTCTTCCCAAATCTACTTTTTCTTGGATCAATTTGTCATTTTTTTAATTCTGATTTATGTTATTCTTTTATATCCTATATAATCTTTAATATTGAGCCATTTGAAAATATTATCTTCTCTGCTCTGGGATGATATTTTATTATTTATTCTATTTTCATAAAACATCATAAGATATTTGACTAAGAATTCAGTATACTAATTCCTTTATATTGT
>NW_027529656.1:623928-690315 GCF_008692635.1 Crocuta crocuta
TTAGAGTGTATATTTTTCTACTTAAAGTCCAAATAATAGCTTTGTAGTTGGTTCTCAGTACCCACAAAGAGCCTTCTGGAATATTGGTTTCTCTGTCTTCTAGGTTCTTTGTCTTTGAAATATCTTGGACTTGCCTTAGTTCATCTTTTTCTATTCTTCTCACTTTATGCTAATCTTCAGAATAGCATTTATATATATATATAATATATAAATACATATTCTCAGCCCTATATCCCAGCCCTTAAAAAACCAAACCTAACCTTAGGCTTTCTTCCAAGTTCAAGTATATTATCTTAACCCCAGTTGATGCCTTAGAGTTAGCATTTCATAGTGTTGCAGCTTATTATGCAGATATTTAATATAAAGTCTATTAAAGTAGCTGCAGATAGAAGGAAATTTAATGAAAAGTAAAATATATGTAAATTTAATAAGAATAATTTAATTTGAATCAGTCATTTGTTTTCCAGAAACATCTTCATATTGACTTTAGAATAACAATAAAATTGTTATCATTATTGCAATACTGTATACTCTCATATTATATGCATATTTACCATTTTCCACATACCTTCTAGATCTTACTCTTTTCAATGCCACACTGCACAAAATTTTGTTATATTTTTAGTTTGTTTGAGAGAAATGGTGTGACATGAAGATAGTGCATTTGCAAACTTTTGGGAAGATCTTCATAAAAATGCATTATGAAAATCACAATAGGAATCAAGAATATATGCCCTTGACACTTCACTCGCTATGGATCTGGACATTTCATTGTGTTTCTGTATTCAATTTCTCAGAGATATCTAGTATTTAATAAGGAAAGAAACTAGATAGGTGTATTTAAGTACCTTTAATTCATTTAAAATTAGCTATTAGTTTCATTATTAAGAGTAATTTCATGTGAAGTTGTACTCAAACTATTTTCTACAACAATGGAAAACTCCAGGTACCTATTAGGTGAGAAATATTCTCTATCTTGAACTGCTTTACTATGTGCCATTACCACATCTAGTTTGAAAAGACCTTTTTGCTTTTCAACCACCTAATGTTTCCTTTCCAAGCTAATTTCAATTAGAATTTTAGTAAAATAGAGGGCAGCAACCTGTCATTTGACACTTGTATACTAATGGAAGAAAAACCTGCCTGAGTTACATTTAGTATCAGTTAATAGACTCCTTTTCTACACTTCTCCAATGACTCATTTAGAAAACCATTTCCTAGGAGAAGCAGTTCCTGAATTTAAGTCATATTGTATATAATATGTAAGCTGTAATTGACCGTGTCTACTAAGAGATGAAAATATTCTTGTGAAAAAGTTAAAATGACTTCACTGTTTTGCTCTCCGTTCCCCGTTTGCATGGGCTTCATCATTTTTCTTTTCTAAATTTTAATACGAGGACATGAATATCATGGTGTTGTATTTTCAAAGTAATTTGTTATTTTGTTCCTTCTTTGATTTCAGTTATGAATCTGTCCCAAATGATTTGCCCACATGCTATGAGAAAAGTTTTGATGCAACTGCCTGGAAATTTACATTGAGTTGGAATCACTGAGGCGTGTTTGATTGAGCATCAGTGGGACAGATTCCGGCACAGTCCTATATTGTCTCCATCCTTTGCACTGTTTCATTCATGTCTGCCTTGCCCTCACAGTGCATCAATGGCCAGGAGGCAGAGACTATATATAGCAGATATTTTTTTGTGACTTACTGTTTCCACTATGTTTTAGGGGACATATAAGGTGTTCAATCCTCCTTCTAATTGAATGTAAGTGGAGAGTAAATGGTGGGGAATAGACTACATACTTTTAAATATTTTTGACATACTGAGCTCTTAGGTCATCTCCAAGATTTCTGCATCAAACTGTAAACTACTCAAAAACCAAGTTATTTTTTTATTTTAAAAAATTGTTTTTAAGCTTATTCAGAGAGAGAGAGAGAGAGAGAGATTGAGCATGAGCAGGGGGAGGGGCAGAGAGACAAGGAAGACACAGATTCCGAAGCAGGCTCTGAGCTGTCAGCACAGAGACCAACACAAGGCTCAAACTCACGAACTGTGAGATCAGGACCTGAGCTGAAGTTGGATGCTTAACCAACTGAGCCACCCAGGTGCCTCAAAAATCAAGTTATTATTGTTGCTAAAATAATAATAATTATTGTTGCTAACCTGGAAGTGCATTACTATTATTGTTAATTTTTTCCATTCACTTGTCAACTGTGAAACACAAAGATATTTTATATTCATTTTTATTCTTCATCAAGACATGTATTTCTTTTTTTCCATACCAATTCATTAAAAATAATATTAAATGGGTATCTGCAGTAAAAATTAACGATCATTACATTCATTATAAATAATAAATATACAGATAAAATATACAATAAAATAATAAATACATAAATAAAAACATTCGTTACTACTCTCTCAGAAATGGTTGCTACTTAGTGAGATAAATGATGAGACTTTAAAAAGTTAATAAAGAACAGCTTGAGTTCTGAACTCAATGAAAAAATAGTTCAGAACATAGTTCAAAACATCAATGAAAAAAATCCCCATGAATATAGATCACTTACAGTTCCACTATTGGTTACACAGATGCTGAATATTAATGGAGTTCAAAAGAGGGCAAGACCCTTTGGTTCCACAGCAGTGTTGGTAGCAAAATCTAAACTGTACCTTAAAATAAAACAAGGGAGAGTGGGAGGCCTTTCTATGTGGATGAACTGACATAGCAAAAGTAAAGAGATAGAAAACAGTTCAGAGATAGAAGGCAAATCTCTATGATTCTGGTATAAAATTACGTTTTAAAGTGATACCTTTCTAAATTTAGAGATAGCTAATTATGCATAGCTCTCCTTTGAGACACATAGTGTCAAGTTCACTGCTCCAGTCAGGCTAAATCACAGTGGGTCCTTCAAAACCATCTATTTAGGTAGCCAAAATTGCAGCACAGAAAAAGCTGCATTTAGTTTATGGTGGTGCTGGTGTGAGAGAGGTGTAAGAGAGATGTGATTTAGTTTAAATCCTGGGAAAATAAATGGACCCCTGCTACTCTACCAACTGACTATGAATTTAATGAGAATGTGTGTGCACACAGCTTCAAAGATTGCATGCATATTATGAGTTTTAATCACTTTGCACTAAAATTAATGAAAACACTCCCTTAAATCCCCAAGTTGAAGACCTCCTACTGAATTTCATATATCAAACAATGCTTTTTCAAAAACCTTTTCCTAATGAACACTTATCTTTGGAAAGAATAATGTTTCTTACTCAAAATATGTGTTGTCAGGTAGGCTGATTAATCATAAAATAATAGCGAAAATAAAAACAAAAATTACAAATATTCAATGCCTTTTATTTCTCATTTAAAAGATTTAACCATCACACTTCACTGGAGTAAAAAGAGTCAGTGGGAGAGAAGGCAAATACTGGTGCAAACTTGAATACAGAAAATAAAGGACCATGCTTTTAGAAACAGAAATAGAATGGAATATATATTTTTACTATAACAACAAATTAAAACTTCCTTAAAGTTTAAGGGAGATGAAAGAGCCAAAGATACGCAGCAAAGGTGGCATTAGCTATTTTCCTAGTTGATCCAAGTACTTGTATTTACCTTAAAAACCTTACATTAAATTGTTGTAATAGATGTTATCTAAAGCCAAATTATTGATCTGGTTTAAAAAACAGAAAATAGAATTACTTTTGTGAAAAAATTTAAAATCTCTTTGAAAGTAACCCTACTAAATTAAAAATTAATATATGAAACTTTGCAATAGGCTGATGAGTTCATATCAGACCCTCAAAGTGGCTTGGAAATGTACCTTCATTTCTCTGAATCCATTTATTTGACAAATAACTTAATAGTTGAAAATAGAACTCTCTGAGACATCATCTAACATAAAAAACAAATGTAAGGTCTCCACAATGGAAAACAAAGTAAGAGATACACAAACTTTCAACTATAGAAAAAAAACTGATGGTTACCAGAGGGGCAGATGAGTTAAATAGGTAATGGGGATTGAGGAGGGCACTTGTGATAAGCATCCATTGTTGTATGGGAGTGCTGAATCACTATATTGTACATCTGAAACTAGTATTACGCTATATGTTAACAACTGAAATTTAAAATAAAACTTTTTATAAAGTGAGACATATCATCTTAATATAATTATTCATAGTTATCTTAACCAACACTAATGTATTTTAAAGCAAAATGGCATTTTTCTTAAATTTGAGGACTGGATTGTAATTCTTATGGATTTATTGTTTACCATTTTTCTTCAGATTAGCTCTTTAAATTTAGAAACAGTATTTTTCTATAATATGCAATAGATAAATAAGAAAGTTAGTACAAATGTGTGAGATTTTTATATTTGCTTATCCTGGTTAAGAAGGGTAAATCTCTAAGTTGAGACTTATGTAATGATGTTTAATTTTTTTTTAATGCTTATTTTTGAGAGACAGAGAGAGACAGAGTGTGAGCAGGGTAGGGACAGAGATAAAGAGAGACACATAAAATCCAAAGCAAGCTCCAGGCTCTGAGACGTCAGCACAGAGCCTGAGGCAGGACTCGATCCCACAAACTGAGAGATCATGACCTGAGCTGAAGTGAGAAGCCCAACTGACTGAACCACCCCGGAACCCCTAAACTGTGTTTTTTGAACTGAAAATATTCTTGCTATTAATGCAGATTTTTGTTTTATAAATATGAGCATTGGATACCAAAAGACTCAAAGTTAAGTTCAAAATTACATGGACAACCTGATATTTTTAAAGGTCCTAAATGTTGCTGGTCTGATTGAGACTTAATAAACATTAGTTCTAATATGATTCAAAGTTAATACTATATCCTATCATCTCATCCATCTTTGCTACTAAGATACCATGGAGAGAACTAAACAAAGCAAATAAAATTACCAAGGTCTTGATATGTTATCTTAGTTTATATTCCCTTCTCATGAAAAAAAAATTCTGTGGAAATGTAGATGAAATGTGCTGTACTAAATAAATCACATTAAGGCAAATGATTCAGTCACATCGGTCTTAAAGGATGATGGGTTTACACCAACTTGATATTTTACTTCTTTTTAAAAAAATTTTTAATGTTTTTTATTTATTTTTGAGAGTCAGAGAGAGACAGTGTGAGCAGGGAAGGGTCAGAGAGAGAGGAAGATACAGAATCTGAAGACAGGCTCCAGACTCTGAGCTAGCTGTCAGCACAGAGCCTGACCCAGGACTCGAACCCAGGAACCATGAGATCATGACCTGAGCCGAAGTCAGACGCTTAACCAACTGAGTCACCCAGGCAACCCTTGATATTTTATTTCTAAGACATGTGCTTTTCCCAAGTAATCTCTCTTTGACCTAGAGAAATTGTTTTATATATTTGATGAATGATATTTTGAATTTAGGGAATCATTTTCCTTCCTCCAATGAGAGTTAAATTATAAACTCTGGCTGAATCTTACTGAATTGAGAATGACTTATAAAAACAAAGTAGTCTCAACACCAAAACCAAAACCAATAACAAAAAACTTCCAAAATCACATTTGGCATATTATGGTATAAGAAAGGCATTATGCATATGATTTCTCAACTTCTTAGTAGACCTAATTAGCATGGATATTATTGGAAATTATAAACTTGGGCTCTTGGGTGGCTCAGTTGGCTTAGGGGTGACTCTTGATGCTCAGATCATGATCTCATGGTTCGTGGGATTAAACCCTGCCTCGAGATTTGTGCTGACTGAGCGGAGCCGGCTTGGGATTCTCTCTCTCTCTCTCTTTGCTCCTCCCCCACTCCTTTTCTCTCTCAAAAACTAAATTAATTAATTAATTAAGAAGAGAAATATTCTGTCTTTCAAACAGCATATACTGATTGAGTCATATTATGAAGCATCTACCTGGCATTTGCTGTAAAGGCAGTGGAAGAAGCAGAGAATCCAGGAAAAAGCAGCAAGAAATAAATTAAAAAACAAACACATTCTTCACTGTATTTTCTATTATGCAAATAAAAAAGAGGAACAATTTTTGGTCACTTACAACTCATATATTATGTAATTCAATAATTATCATTTAATTCAATATTAATTTATCATTTAATTCAATGAGCTAAACTGATTGAATATTTACTGTATATAATAATATACTACTTTTGTGCCAAGGGAATGGTTAGTAGATAAAATTAAAATGATAAAATATTCTTTCAACATAAGAATCCTGTCCCAAACAGGTCATAGAAATAATTAAGTTTTAAAAATACACACACACACACACACACACACACACACAATAATAAAAACAACTAATTTATGCATTTAGTTTACAACTATCTTTTGTCACTATTTTTACAAATATTTTTTGAGAGTTAATATTGCAGTAGGTTTGGGGACTGATAAACAAACAAAACAAAAGACCAAATAAACAAAACTCAATATTGAATCTAAGTGGGAAATCATAACTATAGTCTCTAGTATCATCTTAAGAAAAGATTTTT
This sequence comes from Crocuta crocuta, assembly GCF_008692635.1. Lineage (NCBI taxonomy): Eukaryota > Metazoa > Chordata > Mammalia > Carnivora > Hyaenidae > Crocuta > Crocuta crocuta. The sequence continues at coordinate 630,429 of NW_027529656.1, forward strand.
AGCATTACATTCTTACTGGTTTTCTTTTTAATTTTTAAAACCGTATTATTTTGGGATAGAGAGAGTAAGCACACCCAAGTGTGGGAGAGGCAGAGAGTGAGCATCTCAGTCAGGATGCTGACTACCAGTGCAGAGCCAAATGCTGGGCTTGAACTCACAAACCATGAGATCATGACCTGAGCCAAAGTCTGCTGCTTAACCAACTGAGCCACCCAGGTACTCCATATTCTTTCTGATTTTTAATCCAAATTTCAAAAAGTTTCTATACATCATGCACTTATCATGTATATCATACATTTTAAATTGTTTTAGACTTCATGGATGATATTTTTCTCAGTTTTGAGAATTCTGCATTGTGTCAGTTGTAAGTTAAGGTTTCATTTTTATTTTTTTTATTTTTATTTTTTTATTTCTAGGAGAGAGAGAGAGAGAGAGAGAAAGAAAGAGAGCGTGAGCAGGGGAGGGTCAGAGAGAGAGGGAGATACAGACTCTGAAATAGGCTCCAGGCTCTGAGCTGGCAGTCAGCACAGAGCCCGACGCGGGGCTCGAACCCACGAACCGCGAGATCATGACCTAAGCGAAAGTGGGACGCTTAACGGACTAAGCCACCCAGGCGCCCCTCATTTTTATTTTTTTGACTGATTAGTCCTATAATATGGTATCTGATATTAATTTATTTCTCTTTGCTTTTTTTTTAAGGAACATTTTATCTCTTATGTTAAAGCAACATTCTCTTGCTTTGAATGTGTTAATGGTAACTTTTTTTTCCCTTTCTGAGTGACTTAAATGTTCCTTTAGTTTAGCTATGTATTTATTTCTTTCAATGTTTGAAGACAGTCTCGGGAAAATTTGGTGTCAGTTCAATATCTGCTGTTGAGTTCAATTTTTTCCATTGCTCATGAAAAATAACAAATCTTCTCTTAAGTAAGATCATGCCTGGTTTTGCACTGGAGGAAAATGTAGAGTTTACCATAGTGAAAATGCAGTGAGAATCAATACTCTTCAGAGATTGCAGAAGTAGAGACTCCCTTGACTTCAGACAGTGGGCTGAGTTGTCATGAAGAATGAATACTCTTCTTGTCAGGTGTAAGTCCTCCAGATTTTCTCATGTGAAGGTTGAACCTGAAACTTGGGCATTTTTCTCTGATAACTGAAAAATGTTTTAAAAGGGCTCATATACTTAAAGATTCTACTTAGTAAATAAGTGTATCTTGGAATCGAGAAATTTACAGGATTTAACAGTCTAGCTCACGTATTCACATTAAATGAAACTTTAAAGTTCTAATTACATGGCCTTGTATTTTGAATATTCTGGTTGCAAGTATACTTACAAATCATATATATTGATGAAAGCAGGAAATATTAAATAATTGGAGTTTAAGAATTCAATCCAGGAATTTTACAGACGTAGAATCTTTGGATATCATTCCATGAAATTTTTATTTATTTTTTTATTTTTAAAGAAAAATATTATCCAGATGTGATGCTGGAATACAATTAGCACTATAGAAGAGTATAAATCTATGTTATTTTGAGTAAATCAAATATGATGGAACAAAATGTAAAATTTATATTGTTAGTTTTTTGGTACCTATATTTTAACATAGATGATACAAAAAATGTAAATATAAACAAATTCTTTTTAAGGAGAGCATAAATGGCTCAGTCAGTTGAGCATCCAACTTTGGCTCAGGTCATGATTTCACAGTTTGTGGGTTCGAGCTCCGCCTGGGACTCTGTGCTGACAGCTCAGATCCTAGAGCCTGCTTCAGATTCTGTGTCTCCCTCTCTCTCTGCCCTTCCCTTTCTCAATCTCGCTCTCTCTCTCTCAAAAATAAACATTAAAAAAATATTACTTTTTTTAGACTTTGTAATCTGTCCCTCCTTTTTTTTTTAGAGAACAAATATTCAATCACATCTCATATATTTTTGGTTTGGTATTTATAATTATTACGGATATTGCTAAATTACCTAAATTTTACAGAAAATTGCTCGTTAGTGAATCTATCATTATTTGTAGTTCCTGGCAAAACCAACTGAAGTTGATGATGACAGATTTTCTTAATGAAATCATTAATGCAAATTGCATACTTGGGGATTTCCAATAAATTTATTAGTAGAGAAACTACTTATTTTAAATGACTAAAAATGTTACACATCATTAAAATTACCTTATGTACTTTTGGATTTTGGAATTCTCTCAGATGTAATTGAGGAAATGCTGTTATGATTGGCTTATATTCAATAAATTTATTCTGGTCAAGCCAAATATAATATTGGGTAAAAGTGGGAAGGAAATTAGCTGCTGCTAGTTTCTCTCTGTGTGCAAATTTTAAAATGTTTAACCAGCTGCAGCAGTTTGCACACCTCAGGTGGATAGTCTGCAACCACACAGGTGACTGTACAGGGTCATCTGACCACTAAAAGACGACTGAGAACCTGGGGGGCAGTAAATCCACATCAAGGGGCTCAGAGCAACAGTGTTGATTAATTGTGCATCATCCGCAGCTTAAACTAGTCAGATATTCTTCCTATCAAATATCCTTCAAAAACACTAGTCATTAGACCCTAACACCTAATTTTTCTTATCTGTATCTTCTTTTATGTCAATTTCCAAGACAATTTTAACAGAAAAATTTAACCCATTTGTGACATTTAGAGAAACAGTGGTAAACAATATTGTAAGTTAATGTAATCTTTTCACAAAGCAATTTGTGGCAATATAAGAATAATCATACTCTTATATTAGCTCTTATTTCTGAGAAATTTTCTTTAAAAGTCAAATGGAACAAAAAAGCAATATACATGAAGATATTTATATCAACGCTATCTATAAGTTTAAGAAATTTAATTAACCTGAATTATCTATTTTAAAGCAGATGGACTTTGTAAATAATGACACATCATCATCATCATCATCATCATTATCTTTATTGTTTTCCATCTATTTTAAAGTGATGATAAAAACAATTTAGAAATAATGAAAAATGTTTTTGATATAATTTTAATTAGAACAAAGCATACTGCAAATGGTATTTATTTATTCTTTTATTTCCACAAGTATTTATTACGTGTGTAAGTTGTGGCCAACCAGTCACTGTAGAGAAGGAAAGAAACAGTGGGCAAAATTATAAAATCCTTTGACTTTATGAAGCTTTACAATGCCACCGCAATTCTTATGTATCTACATTTGACTGAGAAAACCCAGTCTTTTGAATACATATTAAGCAATTTTTAAAGTCGGCTTACTCCATAGTTTCAGGACACTAAACACTGAGAGAAATTCCAACAAATAACATTTTTACAATATAATCCCTAAGCCTGATAGTCTATTTCCTCAGTTTTAATAAAACTTTTACCTAAAAATTATGTATAACTACGTTATATTTATAAGAAAAGGTATGCTCACGGAAAATTTGAAAAGTCTCAAGAATTCTTGAAATCCAACTTTTGCTTATAGGATTTACAGGACCCAGTCTAGAAGGATAAGAGTCATTGGTACACTGGTCTACTATGAAATTGAGATAGGGAAGTCTTTCTGCATTGAGACTATTTTTCTTTTTCTAAGTCCACATCCTCTTTAAAATTTGAAGATGTTAGTGCCTGGGTGGCTCAGTCAGTTGAGCATCTGATTCTTGATTTTGGCTCAAGTCATGGTGTCAAGCTTCGTGAGCTGGAGCCCGGCATCAGTCTCTCTGCTGTCACCACTTAGCCTGCTTCGGATCCTCTGTTCTCCTCTCTTGGTGACCCTCCCTCACTTATGCTCTCTCTCTCTCAAAAATAAACATTAAAAACTATTTGAACATGTTGAAGATACTTATCTTTGATGGATTTTCAATCCATTTTTTAAATTTATTGAGAATGTGTGTACACATGTGTTCCGGCACCTAAGTGCAATGGGCAGGTCAGAGGGAGAAGGAGAAAGGATCCTAAGCAGGCTCCATGCTCAGCACAGAGCCTGACATAGGGCATAATCTCGTAACTATAAGATCATGATCTGGGCTGAAATCAAGAATCAGATGCTCAACCGATTGAGTCATCCAGGCATCCTTAGGTGCATTTTTTTACTTCATTTTTTAAAACCCTTTGCTTTAAGAAATACTTATTTACTCTAAAAATTGGATAAAAATGTCAAAGAAACTGTTATACTTTTTAAACCATAAAAAGTTTCTTACATTTATGGAGACTAATTTCCTCTATTTATATTTGAAGAGCAGAAATGTTGCCACATTGCATAAGACACTTTATTACTCAGGTATGAAAAAATAAATGTATCAATAAACTAATCAGAAGTTAATGGCATTAGGACTGAAGATAATGAAACTGAATTTTTATAGTATATCAAACATTTGTCTGGATTCTGTAATCATATAAGAAAGGTTGTTATTTGTGGCTCTGTAAGTAAAATCAAATCTCATTCTCCTCATGTATTTGCAAAGTGATTAAGTGTTCATTTGTAGATGCAACACAAGACTATAGAACAAGAATTTGGCTTTTAACATTTATGATTTATAATGTCAGATTTAATTACTAGATTTTTAACAAAGATGACAAATACTTCTAACATTCTTCTATATAATTATTTTAGAAATTCTGTGAAACAAAAGAACTAGAAATTTTTCTCCCTTAAATGTATGTTTCATTCCCTTTAAAATTAGTGGGAGTTATATGTGCACATTAAGGAAAAACTATAACCTAAGCCTCAATTTCAAACATTTTCTAAAAGCATTTTCTGAAAGCTTAACTAGAGTGGCTACATGTTTTTCACCCACGCTTATGCACAAACACTTCCAAGGGGAATGCACTTACGTTAAAACCCTAAAATCACAGAAGCATGTTATATTAACCAAGTTCAATAAAAGACAACCACAAATGGAATGCAAAATATCTTTTCAATCTTTCTGTAATCACTTCTGAATGGGAAGTAGAGCCACCTGGGGCTGAAAGTGTATTACCAGTCATTTTAGTAATGCAATTATTTGAAAAATATAACGCCTGGAAAATGCCACTGACACAAAATATAAAATATATATATGCACATGTATATACTGTGAGTTTTATAATGTAGAATTCACACTTTCAAGCATATGATTGGGTAAATATTGTTAAATATGATGGAAGACTTAAAGTCTGCTGTGCATAACATCTACAGATTATTCAGGCATGGAAAATCTTATAATCAGGGATAATAGTGAAGGGAGCTTCAGGGTTATGGCAACATTCAGTTCTCTAACTAAAATCTCTATCACCTTGAAAAGATAAAAGACATTGCAAGATTCCCTAAACAGTGCTATGTAATCTTTTCTCTTTCCTCTTTCCTCCTAACTTCCAGCATTTGTTGATATTGTTACATTTAGTGCTAAAGATGTACTGAATGTCCTTGCAGACACCATCTTTTTAAAGAAAGAGCTGTGGGGCGCCAGGGTGGCTCAGTCGGTTGAGCATCCGACTTCGGCTCAGGTCATGATTTCACGGGTTCGTGGGTTGGAGCTCTGTGCTGACAGCTAGCTCAAAGCCTGGAGCCTGTTTCGGATCCTATGTCTCCCTCTCTCTTCTCTGACTCTCCCCTGCTCACGCTCTCTCTCTCTCTCTCAGAAATAAATAAAACATTTTTTAAAAAGTTTAAAAAAATAAAGAAAAGAGTTGAAAATACCATGAACATCTTGGGATGGATTAGCAGTAACAGAGAACACTATCCCCTTCTTTGTACACATTTGTAGGGAAGACTAATTGATTAGTTAGCCAATGTATTTATCTAACATATGTAATTAAATTCTTACTATTAAATGCCTATTAATTAAATTCCTACTGTGCTAACCACTGATGGCAATATAAAAAAATAGCTTTCATTACATGGTTTCTGCTATATACAATTTATTTGTAGCAAATAATATACATGGAAGATATACCAATTAAGGGTAGGACTGGGTCTTAAAGATGGTAAAGTCAACAAAGGTTTGAGAATTAGGAAAATGATTGTGGGCTACAATAGCTATACAAGAATTCAAGTACTTGATGGGTGTCCACAAATAAGAGGAACTAAAATGAGTAATGATCAGAGGAAGGAATGAACATAGGAATTGTGAGTGACAATAGAGAGATCAGCCTTTTTAAAACAAAGCATATGTTGGGGAGTATCACATGACAGGACATAAGGATAAAGGACAGAATAAAAATGATTATGAAGGGACTTAAAATGCAGAGGTATTTGAGAAGAAGTAGGCAGCCATTACATCGTGTTTTATAATCATCTAGGAACATAACAAAAATATAATTGAGTAGGGTCAGGTTGAAACAAGAAGATCAAGATCATTGTAAAAATCTGGGAATGATACAGTAAGGTCCTGGCATTGGTGGAATTAATGGCAATTTCTAAAGTATGGAAAATTTATACCCTTGATTGACTGCTAACCAAATTATCTACCCATTTAAGTAAGATTGAACAAAACAAACTCCTTTTTAAATTTAAATTTAGATTCACAAACATGATGACATAAATCTATAAGAGTTTTCAGAAGAAATTTCAGGAAAGAACTTTTAAGGATTATCAATTATTCTAGAGTCACTTAAGCAATATTGGTGTAGAAGTAATATTGCCATAAACACTGGCAATTGTGTGATACTTGTTTTGCTGCCTGCGTTGGTTATTAATCACAGGTACTGAAGGGTAAGTTATTCTTTTGGCTAGAGGAGATTTGTTAAATAATTTTTTCCATGCTAAAATTTACACTTGAGGATGGGAACTCTTTAGATAAGATGGAAGAAATATTGCAGAATAAAACACCAAAGTGGAAAGGGGAAATCAAGACTAAAACAAAGAGCAGAGCATGGAAGCCAAAAAAGCAATGAATATTTTACTTAAGTTTGGAAACTCTGGGTATTGTGAAAAGGTAAAAGAATTAAGAGAAAAGAGCTGAACAAGTACTGAACTAGAAGAGAAACTGGGTTTAACCTGGTCTGTGCCCAACTAATTGAGTGAGAGGGGTAAAGGCAACTGCTCATCAGTAAACTTAGAAACCTAAACTACTTAGAAACTACTACTGTTTTCTAATTGCTCTATTTTCATTAAGATCTATCTACCACACCACAAGAAACAGAAATGCATCTATGTTAGTTCAGATAATGTATTACAAAAACAAACCAATAAACCAACAGGGAAGTAGGAGAGAAATGAAAAGCTTCAACAAACTCATCTTTGAATCTCATAAGAAAATAACATATCACTCCTTCACCATTCAAAATACAACAGGAACTTTAGTAGTTAAAGCACACTGTTGACTTTCAAACATATTGGTGGGTTGGAAAGCATATGAGTTAGATTCTCACTATTGTATGCCTGCCAGTTTTCCCTTTGAAGCTGATTAAAAACAAAATCCTTTAAGTTTCTTTTTTTTTTTCTTTATAGTCGAGGAGCTCTAATTACGTCTTCTCTTCTTTTATGGTTCAGCTCCTCATTATTCATTTATTTATTTATTTATTTATTTATTTATTTATTTATTTATTCATTCAAGTAATATTTCCTACTGTACCTCCCCCTTTACCTAGCCTCTCATATGGCCTTCCTTTCTTTTGATCTTCCTTGCTTTCAAAATCTAAAGAAGAGCTGACTGGTGGGTCGGTCATTGTGACTCACTATAAAGTATGCCTGTTGGATTCTGATATCCCTCACAGATCAGTTAGTCATCTCATTTGTGTCAGTTCTTCTTATGGTGGCCAGGGTGTAGAGGCCTCATATACTATAGAACATGTCAAACAAAATGTGTAAACTCTTCAACAGAGATCTTTTTATAAGAATAATGCAGTTATAACAAGAACATCATATGATCCATCCAATACAGGCCCTTTTGATTTTATTCAAAATGAAACTATCATGTATTAGGCATTCATTATTTTTTAGACATTGTCCTTTTTAAAGTTAATTTATTTATTTGGGGAGATTATAAATGGGGTAAGGGCAGAGAGAGGGAGGGGTGAGAGAGAATTCCAAGCAGGATCTTTGCCATCAACACAGAATCCGATGTGGGGCTCAAACTCTTGAACCATGAAATCATTGTCTAAGCCAAAATCCAGACTCAGAGGCTTAACTAATTGACCCACCCAAAAGCCCCCTAGACATTATGTTAAATGCTTCAAATACATTATCGGTAATTTTCATGGTAATAGCTATGTCAGTTTGTTTTATTTATGCCATGTTAGAAATATAGAAATAGTTTTAAGATGATTCTCTTAGGTACCCAAGTCAAAAGAGCTGTTATTAGACAAAGCTAAGACTAGGACCCCTAACTCTCTGACCCTAAAGTCCTATTTTTCCACTTTTCTCTCCTTCCCCCCTTTATCATGGTTTTAAAGACACTAGTAGAGGTGATGAAGTCTACTATCTACCCTAAGGAAATATTGTGATATTTGATGACAAGAAAGCCACTGAAATTGATGAAGGTAGTTGGGAATAAGCAGACTTTATAAGTCCTCTTTGACTCCACTCCAGGGGACAGCAGATAACCTCACAGAACTCATCCATTTTACTGTTTGCTAACATGCTTGTTTTATGGAGAAAATGATACAACCAGAAAAAATCAGAAATGTGAATGGTAGCAATCTTAAAGATTTGGGGAAAAGGTGATATTTCAGTAACATTTTGTAGATACTAGTAGACAATTGAGGGTGAGATATAAATTTAACATGTATCTGCCAAATTTTGAAGACAGTTGAAGACAAGCAAGTTAATAAATTAACCACAAAAATATAAATAAAGGAAAGAAGGTTGAGTATGACAACCTGGAGATAACTGTATTTAATGGATAAGAAAGAGGTGCCATAATTGAGAATAAGATGATTCAGAGGTGGGAAAAATGGGAATAGCAAATTTCAGGAACAACCGTTAATCATTCAGGTCAATACTTCAGATTTGGGGAAAAGCTAAGTTTGTTTTAATGATACAAATATCTTGCATTTAAATATTTTTAAAAAACAATAGTTACATAGGCTATAAGAATGTTTATTTTTCAGTCTGTGTGAAAATAAAATGCTATAATTTCAATTGATTACAAAAAGCATTAACAGTTGTTTAAAAAATGTAAATAACACTTAAGTAGTGTTAATTAATAGAGGTCAGTATAAATTATAGCCCTGATATTTTTTTTTCATTTTTTTTTTTCTAGGAGAGAGAGAGAGAGACAGCATGAGCAGGGGAGGGTCAGAGAGAGAGGGAGTCACAGACTGAAACAGGCTCCAGGCTCTGAGCTGGCAGTCAGCACAGAGCCCGACGCGGGGCTCGAACCCACGAACCGCGAGATCATGACCTAAGCGAAAGTCGGACGCTTAACCGACTAAGCCACCCAGGCGCCCCAATTATAGCCCTGATATTCTTAGTGATGATCACAGTCAACTTAGAATAATTTATGTTAAGTCTATTATTTCAAGAAGGGATGTAAATGAGATGTCAAAAGTTTAGGTTAGAGTAATGTTAGAAAGAAAATTAAAGAAATTGAAGGTATTTACTGGGGGAAAGAAGGCAGAATAAGTGATATGATGACAGGATGGAGCAATGGTTTTCTAACATGGCATTTATTCAATACTTATTTACTGAGTACCTACTGTGTGAACAAGACAGCCAAAAGCCTTACCCTCAAGGTTATCTTTGAGTGACTCATAAAACAAACATATTAACAAAACACACACAAAATTAATATATTAATACTTGTTATCAAAGACAACAGGATAATGAGAAAATTAGTGATTAGGGCATATACACCATAGACTACTGTACTTAAAGTAGACCTTTCTGAGGAGGTGACATTTTGGATGACATTAAAATAATAAGATACTGTATTACTTTTCTAGGGCTGCCATAACAAAGTACCTAAGACTGGGTGGCTTAAACAACAGAATTCTGTTTTCTCACAGTTCTGGATGTTAGAGGTCCAAGATTAAGGTATGGGCAAGGTTGGTTTCCTCCGAGGCCTCTGTTTTGGGGTTGTAGATGGCCATCTTCTCCCCATGTCCTCCCATGGTCTTCCCTCCATATGCATTTGTGTCAAATTTTCTCTTCTTATAAGGACACCAGTTATATTGGATAGAGGCTACCCTAATGGTCTCATATAACCTTAATTACCCCTTTAAAGGCTCTATCTTCCAATACAATTACCTTCTTTGGTACTGGGATTAGAGCTTCAACATAGGAATTTTAGACGGCCACACTTCAACCCATAACAAGTATATGAAGAATTGGGAAATAATATTTCAAGAAGAACATCTCTGAGAAAAGGATAGGTTTACCATGTCAAAGGCATAGAAGAAGGGTCTTGTGACCAGAGCATAGCAGGAAGAATGGCAGATAATGAGATTGAATTAGTAGCCAGTGATAAGTCACATAGGGCTTGATAGGGCACAGTAAGGAGCTTGCATTTCACTTTATTTACAGTGAAAAGCAAGTGTAGGGGTTAGAAGCCAAACATAATTTGAATTATGCATTAATGGGCCCTTTTGCTTCTCCACTTCTGAGAAGTGGCCATATTATGATTTTTTTTTTGATTTTGGAAGTGTAGCCAATGAGACAAAGAGTAGATTAGATGCTGGATTGTAAGGAAGTAAAGGAATTAAAAGTTGTCATTCAGTTTTGCCTCAGCTTTTAAATGCTTTTAAGAGGCATCCTGGATTACTGTAGAAAACTTAATAGAAACTAATGTGTAGACTGTATGGAAACTGGCTTAATAAGAGTTTAGGAAAAATCTTCAACTAGCATTATCTCACACTACAGGGGGTTGTTTTATGAGAAAAACAAGTATCTGTCACTTGTATTGAATAAATTGAGCAAGGTGGGAAATTAGAATCTAATCTTTCTGATTTTAAGACTATAGATGAGAGAAATCTTTCTAGAAATAATATTGGCAGTGACCTACAGGCTTATGGATATAAAAATTTGCTGTGATTTAATCTCCAAACATTTGGGGAATGTCTCCCAGGGACAAATATCATTCATGCAATTGAGTTCCAAAGACAGAAATTTTAAATTCTAAAATATATCATGTAAAAAGTTTCAATTAAACCATTATAAAAATCAATTTGTATTTTCTATTAGTGTAAGAAAAGTAAGCTTATTATCAAAGTAATATTAATGGTATATTATGAAGAACTCAGAGACTCTATATATCATAATCTTATTTTAATCACTATTAAGAACTTGCACCATGTTGTGCCTCTGGCACCTTTAATTAATGAAGTTGGCCGAGAGAACCAGGCTTTATTGTGGCCCCAGAGTGAAATGTTAGAGGTCTGTCAGTACTTGAAACTCAAGACTAATGGTGCTGCTTGGGGCAACCATTATAAAATTTTGTATTATGACCACAAAGGAGTCTCTTTATCAAGCAGAATAGAAATACAGGATATCCTATAAACAACATCAGGGAGTAAACAGTTTATTTTTATCTGGGGAATAAAAACAGAAACCAAAAATACAATTTTTGACTGTCTTTTCAGCTTGCACTCTATTTGGCTTATCAGAAAGTCTCTGTGGAACCAGACCCTAGTTACCTAATGTGTCAACAAACATAATAATGCACCTTTGTATTGGGTTTTTCTCCTCTGTTTTGTTATTTCTAGTTTTTCTCTGATTTTTTTGGATCGATTCATTTTTTAATGTTTATTTAAACATTACACAGAGCATGAGCATGGGAGGAGCAGAGAGAGAGGGAGACACAAATCCAAAGGAGGCTCCCGGCTCTGAGCTGTCAGCACAGAGCCCAGCGCAGGGCTCAAACCCATGAACCATGAGATCATGACCTTAGCCAAAGTGGGATGCTTAACCGACTAAGCCACACAGATGCCCCTGGATCAATTCTTAACTTAATGGCCTACAAACACTTGATTTTTACTGGTGGTGGTTGGAGAGATGAGAAATTTAGGATAAGAGATACTGTACTGGAAGTGACCATAGAAAACAAACCTTCAGAATGGGATTCTAGAACTGAATTATGCACCAGCCAGGCAGCAATGTGGACCCCATTGGTGATGGTAAGTGAGGTGGTATTAATCGCTTCAGCAATAGCATCCCATTTACTAAAATAATTGAAGGATAGATAGAGTACAGACGCAGTGAGATACACAGATATAGACAAATTTGGCTGGATTTATTATATGAAATTGGAGAACTACACTTGGCTATGTTCCCCAAAGTATCTATAAAAAACTCTTTTCAACCTAACAATAAAAAAATTACAGGTAATGAGTATCAGGCATTGTTGAGAAGATCAGGATGTCTGCTTTCTAAAAAAATCAGGTTTAAGAATAGTTTTCCCTAGTATCAATGGAATTGATAGGATATCAGAATGGCAATGATTACGAGGTGCTACTTTTCCTTCCAAGATAGGGCGGACTTAATCCCCATAATGTATATCATGGTCAGAATGGCAATCAAAGTGCCTTGAACTGCAGGAATCTGTGGTGATGTTTAATCAGTCATAATGATCATAGTAATGAGAGAGTTGGACAGCTATCTAGAGTTATTTTGAATTATATAACAAGGAAAAATCACAAACTGGAAGTAGAGGGCAAACTTCATCCACCAACATGGAAAATTTGTAATTCTTTACCAGTTTCTAGACCTAACAAGTTCAGGTAAGTAGGACCTATTGATTAAAGGAAAGGCTGCAAAGCCATCAGCAGTATACGTGATCAATATTTTCACAATCACTTCCCAAAGATTTCTAGAGCCATTTCTTAATGTACCTGTGCCAAGGAAAATCCATAGATCTTTAAGGGCTTTAAAAGTCATGTTAGTGTATACATGATTTCTGAGAAGTTGCCAACGACCTGTCCTATTATTCAAGATCCTGCAAAGAAGGAGGTTAGTTGTAACAGGCAAAAAGCTCTGGGAAGGTGATACAGGGGTGGGCACAAAGACCATGGATCTTCATGTGTGTCTTATGTTAGTGGCCATCAGAGAGAATTGACCTCAGAAGAGTTGCTCAGGAAGTATGTGGACAAGATAAACACATCCTGTGACTATCAACCAGCCTTTCTTCTTGACTACACGATGCTTTTACAATAGGTGCATGAAAAATATTAGCCATAGAAACAGGGACATATGTGAGAGAGAAACACCAATATCATAGGCTGTACAAGAATATGGACCTTGTCACTAAGACACTGTTCATGCTGCATCCCAACACTGAGCTTCTTTTTCATCATGGTAAAACAACAACAAATGATATTTATAGACCAGGGGCTCATGACTTTAAAGTTAGATATATTTCTATAACAGATTATTTAAAACATGATTAGTACAGACTTTGAAAAGAAGTATGGATCACTATAAGCCATCATGGGCCATAAAAATGAAATCATACCAAATAAGACACAGTCCCTTTATTTTGGTAAAATTATTAACACAGTATGTGACTAGAAAGCAATATAGTTGTGTTACATGCCTCTTAGAGGAATATTTCTACTTGTTTTCCCTAATATCTTAGATAGATCCTAAATGACAATTTAGGTAGTCAAAAAAAGGGTAGATGATTTCAATAGATGAGTTATTTTTAGTGGCAAAACTGGGCTCATAATATCCTGGGAAATGTCTCTGAAAAATGTAGTGATTATGAAATAAGAAGTTCACACTAATCATAGGACCCTCCCAAAAAGTCAAATCTACATGATAAAAAAGAATAAGTTATATAGTTTTGCTTTCTTTGAGTGATACAGACAAAACTGGAAAAGAAATTTAATAGAGTAAATAAAAATTAGCTTTAAAATTATATTTTTTCTTAATAAAATAAAAAATCTTCATTTTTTCCCTTAAGCTAGTGATGCTTAATAGGAATTGGAGATGCAGTCTAGAGGAAAAGAGGAAAAGATCCACTTTCCAGAACAAAATTATTAAAGGATGAGATTCTAGCTATACTGTATTTATTAACATATATTACTAAAATGTATTGAACAGGATTTACTCTACATCACCTTCCAAGAGCATTAACAAACTCATTTTCATGAAGCATTCTTGTAGTAATGTGTTAGAATGGGGAAAATTATATCCTAGGGGAATGTCAAAAAGCAATATAATTTGAATAATACCACTATTAGTAATATTATTTCTATTTGTCTGTGTCTAATGATTCTGAGTGGTCACAATTTTTCAAATGCACAAGGATTCTGAGTGTGTTTGTTTGTATTTTATCTTATGAACAAATAATCAATAAACCCTAACCCATGAACTCAAAGTTACAACTAAATCTATGTTATCTTTACAGGAGAAAAGAAAAGAAGGTAAGAGACAATAGACTACATATTTATAAAACTGAAATTATTAAAAGTAAGTCACATTGTAACCTATGTGTACATAAACAATTGATCCTACTTAATTAATGGAGCCATCTATAACTTTGGAACAGAATTTCCCTCAAAGGCTATACAAATAATTAACTTTCACAATATTTAAAAATTGTGATTATTAAAACCATGTTCAAAAATAAATAAATAATGCATTGAAGCATGCAAGATACTAATATAAACATGTTCTTTTTAAATTCTTTGGTGGCTAATTTTATTGAAATTGCTCCAAAATCATTTAAAAAAGGCAAAATAGTTACAATTTTAAAACTATGGTTGCTATTATAATTACAAAATATTGAGGTACCATGTCATTATTCATAGCTATTAGAAAATCAATACATGTTTCCCAAAAAGCAATATAGTCATAATAATTTGAAAACTGAAATTTGTAAGTTATGAAACATGAAGACTTAATTAAATGCACTTATCTTTTTAAATGAATGCTTTTTATTAGCAAAAATACATATTTTACTATTTTTTCATGAAAAATATAGAAAAATTCAGGGATTCCTTCAGGGTACTTAATAGGAACATGATCACTTTTTTTTTTTTTTGCCATTTTTTCTTTCAATATCCTAAATGTAAAGTTCAATAAATTTTGTCATTGTTATTATCTTCTATTTTTTATATTTTTTATGTGGCATCTTTATATTTTCCTTATGTCCTTTTTTTTTTTTTTTACAATTACAACTGTGTAAGAAGTTATTACAGTTGAAGGGTTTAAAATTTATATGGCACTTTTTGTCTTATTTGAGTTATAACTAATTAAATAAGTAATTAATCCATAACATC
Source organism: Crocuta crocuta (assembly GCF_008692635.1). Taxonomy (NCBI): domain Eukaryota; kingdom Metazoa; phylum Chordata; class Mammalia; order Carnivora; family Hyaenidae; genus Crocuta; species Crocuta crocuta. The sequence continues at coordinate 645,543 of NW_027529656.1, forward strand.
TCTAAAGTAATGTGCAAGCATTTCATCTGAGTTAATTACACAAATTAAGAAAGTAAACATTATACTGCAGAAATATAAACGGTACAAGATGATCTAGTCAGATGGAAGTGGTTCCATTAAGCTTGCAATTAATCTGCTAGTAGATGCTATAAAGTGTGTAAAAGAAGAATAAACAAAACAATAAACAGGAAAAAACAAATAGTTGAAAGCTTTTTTAGAATGTGTGTGTGTAAATTTGCAAAAAATGTTAGCACTGTTATTTAGAAATAGATTGTTCATCATAGCTATATCATTAGAAAAGTTAATATGTGTCTGATTATTTTTTAAGTTTTAAAAAATTTTTAATGTTATTTATTTTTGAGAGAGAGAGAGACAGAGTACGAGTGGGAGAGGGGCAGAGAGAGAGAGAGAGGAGACACAGAATTAGAAGCAGGCTCCAGATTCTGCGCTGTCAGCATAGAGCCCGATGCAGGGCTTGAACCCATGAACTATGAGATCGTGACCTGAGCTCAAGTCAGACGGATGCTTATCCAACTGAGCCACCCAGGAGCCCCATGTGTCTGATTATTTAAAAAGTAATTGGCCAACCAGTGTGTCAGTCTTGAGAAGGACATAAGTAATTCTATTCTGAAAAAAAACTCAGTCTTTAACTTCCATCTCTCATACAATAATATACACCTAAAGGTATCTGTTGTCTTTAGCGCTCTCTAAACATTGCTCTATGTAAATGAATTTTGGTCATATTCTATAATGAGAAAATCCTGATATTTCAGCACTGCAGACTTAAAATACCCGAAGCAATGGACGGGTATCTGACACGATCTTAAAATATTCAAAAAGAAATGAAACAATGATTTCAACCAGACTGCTTTATGTTATCACTTTGTCAAGAGGGAACATGATGACTTTCTGTGAAACTTTCAGATAAGCCTGCATAGGATGGTATTCAGACATGATTCAGCATCAAAAGTTGTATAATTTGTGTTAACATGCACATTTTTATTTTTACATATTTCAAGATAATTGCATGAAGAAAGTGAGATTTATAATGATTTGAGAGCTGAATGAAAATATATTTGGGGGAAATGTCCCAGTAAGATCTCACTGCTGTTGGTTCTGTCTAGGTAACTCAGTGTTGTGGAATGATTAGGTCATTTGTGCTACAAATATGTAATGACAACATCTATGTTAGGTTCATTATATGTGTTGAATAAAGGCAAAGATGTGCCCTATAGTAATTTCTTGTTAAATTATTGTATTATCTTTGTTATCTTATTGAATGTTTGATGCATATAAGAAATTTTATGAAATTCTTTGATTACTTTATTTAAAAAGGGCAGAGAAAAGATAGATGAACTACTTAATACAAAATTACTAGAAAGTCCCTTCATAGGTGTATTTTACTTATTTAATACCATAATGAACAGAATAAAGTAAAAGATTCCCATTATTATCCTTAAATTCCACTTCGAGTCCCTCGCAAACTTATTTTCTGTAACCCCATAGACAGAAAGACCCCATATAGTAAAATGAGTTAAAAGAAACTGACTATAAATGTTTTTCTATGTCTCAGAGATCTGAAAGTGATTAAAGAATTAATCAACGATCACTTTGACTATACAGTTGTTGAATTGTGAGCTGGTTTAAAAATATAACCTCTGAATTATAAGCAGTCTCATTGTATTACTTTCATTGTAACTCCTGTTCTCAAAAATAGATTTGTATTCCCTGCATCTCATTAGTCTATGACGTGTACTTACATTTAATTATGAAATGTAAAAATATCAAGAATATTTACTAGCATTTTCACTGTTAAAGTTTCAGGTGCTGTACTAAGTGCAGCAAAGATGAAAAAAACAAAACAAAATGGGGCGCGCCTGCGTGGTTAACAGTTTGACTTCAGCTCAGGTCATGATTTCACCTTTTGTGAGTTCATGAGTTCAAGCTCTGCATTGGGCTCTGTGCTGACAGCTCAGAGCCTGGAGTTTGCTTTGGATTCTGTGTTTCCCTCTCCCTGACCCTCCCCCTCTCACTCTCTGTCTCTTTCTCTCAAAAATAAATAAACATTAAAATTTTTTTAAAAAGAAGATTCAGAATGGAAAAGCCATAGGAACATTGTAACATATGAAAGGTATATTTCATATCCTAGAAATTTTGATAGAAATAGAATTAATAAAATAAATTTGAAGTATAATGAGTTTTAAAATAATTTTCTATCTCAAGAAGCAGCAAACAGTAATATTAAGAATTAAGTCTTATTCTGTCAAAGCACACAAAACAATCCTAATTTGTAGGGGAATGCTAATGACCAGTGGAACAGATGTTGCTCATAAAATTTGGGCTGCATAACACTGTTCATTAGTTTTTGAAAATAGTACCCTCTGTGGTCTTATAGCAGATACATGATTCAGAAAGCTGGAAGATGCTGCTTTAGGCACTAGGATGGAATTTTGGAAGACTTTCAGTTTCTACCTGGCATTGAGATAGGGTCATACAGCAAATTTGGTATATTCCCCTTAGTGCAAAATCTTTACCAGACATGGAGAAGACAGGATATCAAAGGAAAATTTCCTTTAAAAGTGAAAGGATGTTTCTGGGGCCATTCCTATTCTCCTTTAGTTTTGGGTGGGAAAATGGATGCATTCTAAAAACTGGGAACAGATGATATCCATATAATTTTTAAAAAATTTTAATGTTTTTATTTATTTCTGAGAGAGAGAGAGAGAGAGACAGCGTGAACAGGGGAGGGTCAGAGAGAGAGAGAGATACAGAATCTGAAGCCGACTCCAGGCTTTGAGCTAGCTGTCAGCATGGGGCTTGAACCCACCAACCATGAGATCATGACCTGAGCTGCAGTCAGACACTTAACTGACTGAGCCACCCAGGCGCCCCATGATACCCATTATACATTTGAATATATTTCTACAAAAGAGAGTGCAGATGTGACCAGAATGACAAATAGACTTAATGCAACCCACAACTCCCTGTTTGTATATGACAATTGTTCTTACTGGGAATATGGGCTGAATTCCAACTAAAATTCATGAACTACCTTACTTGGAAGAGTGAAGGCTTAGAATGTGTGTATGAAAGGGGATGTGGGAACAAATATCAAATCTCACCAGAATCTCTAGAACACACATCAGATGTTGGAGAGCATACCAAGCAGGACTACTCCTCGATCCATTAGAGTAGACAATGACACCTATCAAGGATAAGTAGCATTTTGTTTGTGGCAGTTCTGGCTGCCAGGGAAGATGCCAGAGCAAAAAATAAAAGCTTCCTGTTTGAAGTGCTTTTGGTTCTCATTCATTCTTTCGTTGCTACATCTGTGAATTGATGAGGTTCAACGAATAAAGTAACTATTCTCACTTTTCTTTTCTTAATCCATACAATGTATTATAGAACAGCTGAATATGTTAGATTACTTAGTAAACAAAGATAAAGATAAGCAAACATAGTAAATTTATTAGATGTATAACAATAAAGGAACTACCTTGTGGAAGAGTAGTATTCCTTATCATGGAATAGAATTATTTCAGGGAACAAGAAGGCATTTTAGAAAACAACTAACTGTTTTTGAAAATATGACTGGAGAGGACATTATACCAAGAAACTTAGAGCTCATTTCAAGTAATGAACTAGAATCTTGAGATAGGAAAGACTTCATAGAGACAGAAAAAATAATACCAAATTGCAACAATAATAATTCAAAATAAAGGCAATGAATGGCAGTTGCATAGATTAAAAAAGAAGTTGAATATGTGCCTCAAATTTTCTGTTAGAATTCAGAAAAAAATATTTAGTTATTCATTCAAATAGAATAAATTCTATATAATAATAATCAGAAAAGAGAGAATGAGAAAATAAAGCTATAAAATAGAAAGTTTTAAATAAGACATAAGATTAAATCTATTAGTTATGACTATACAGGAATCAGGTAAAATTACATATGAAAATACAAAGGTAATCAATCCAGATTGTATTACAAAGTAAAATTTAACTATATTACATTTATTAGAGATAAAGGGGAATAATCAGTTTAAAAAGTAATTTTTAAAAAATCCTCTTTGTAACTCAATATAGACATTTAATATTGAATAAAGAAAAATTTAGGAAAAAGTAAATAAAATGAGGTGTCTTACAACTTTAATAAAGAAAAAATGCATGGGAGCTATAACAAATTATAAACCAGTAGGTGAAACAGATAATAGAAATAGAAGAACATTAACAAGAGCAAGTATTATAGAGAATTCTAGTTCGCAATATTTCAATCCTTGACAGATTAAAAAAAGTAGAGAATTTGTATTATGTAATTATTAAAGGCCATTTAATATATATATTAAATTTGCTGTGCTGCACATATAGAAGAAACGTTTTCTTTTCAGAAGCTACAAAACTTCTTCAAAAATTGGTCATACCAATTTAAATGTAGAAATAATACATCACAGTTTCTGACATTGTGATAAAGGTAGATAATAACACAGTTTTAAACAAAACAGCAATACTTTGTGTGTGTGTGTGTGTGTGTGTATTCATGTATATTCTATGTATAAAATCATTTTCTGAAATAACTCAGGTCAAAGAGAATCTTAAAACTACAATTGCAAATTACAGACGGTCCCCAATTCACAATGGATCAACATATAATTTTCAGTTTTAGGATGGTTCAAAAGCAATTTGCATTGGATAGAAATTGTAGTGTGAATTTGAAATTTTGTTCTTCTCTTGGGCTAGTGATATGTGGTAAGATATCTCTGGTGATGCTGGACAGTGGCATGAGCAATAGCTCCCAGTCAGCTACAGGGTTGTGAGAGTCAACAATCTATGCACTTACACCCAATCTGACCCATAAACCCATTCTGTTTTTCACTTTTAATATGGTTTTCAATAAATTACATGATATATTCAACGCTCTATTATGAAACTGGCTTTGTGTTAGGTGATTTTGCCCAGCTTAGGCTAATGCAAATGTACTGAGCATGTTTACGGTGGCTAGGCTAAGCCACAATATTTGGTAGGTATATGTCTTAAATGCATATTTGACTCAGGATATTTTCAATTTATGATGACTTTATTGGGACCCAACCACATTGTAAGTCAAGGAAGATCTGTACCTAGAAATAATGGCAAAGACAAACATTTCAAAACATGTAGAGCTATATTAGAAGAATAAGAAAGAATGAAAGTCCAGCCTAGTAAGTTTCCGAAGTCCAAACCAACACAACATTTTATTTAAAATATGAACCAGAGTTTAGTGCCACTGCTACATTTTACAAAGGAGTGTAAGAAATGAATGCAAAGAAATTGAATGTGGTTGATTACATATTAAATCAATCAAAATCAAGCGGATCACAAGCCTTCTCATTTTTTAAAATGTTTTCATCTGGGGCCGGAGTGGCTAAGTCAGTTAAGCTTCCAACTCTTGATTTGGGCTCAGGTGGTGATCTCAAGGTTTGTGAGATGGAGCCCGGTGTCAGCACAGAAGCTGCTTGGGATTCTCTCTCTCTTTCTCTCTGCCCCTTTCCTGCTTTCTCTCTTATTTATTTATTCATAAAATAAGTAAACAAATAAAATGTTTTAACTACTAAGAAAACCAGGGGAATGGCCTAATTTTTTTTTTTTTTACTTTTGAACATTAAAATGATAAACGGGGCACCTGGGTGGTTCAGTCGATAAACATCCAACTTTGGTTCAGGTCAAGATCTCACGGTTCTTCTTCTTCTTCTTCTTTTTAATTTTTTATTGTTTTATTTACTTGAGCGAGAGCGAGAGCGAGAGCGAGAGCGAGAGCGAGAGCGAGAGCGAGCAGGGGAGGGTCAGAGACAGAGGGAGACACAGAATCCAAAGCTGGCTCCGGGTTCTGAGCTAGCTGTCAGCACAGAACCTGACGCGAAGCTCAAACCCATGAACCGTAACATCATGACCTGAGCCGAAGTTGGACGCTTAACTGACTGAGCCACCCAGGTGCCCCATGATCTCACGGTTCTTGAGTTCGAGCCCCGTGTCGGGTTCTGTGCTGACATCTCAGAGCCTGGAGCCTGCTTCCGATTCTGTNAAAAAAATTATAAACTATTTTTCTCATACTGTCTTTCTATGGCCATTTGAGTTCTGCCTATTGCAATGGGAAAAGTGATATGTGCTGATTCTAGGCCTGGCCCATGGAACTGTCTATGAGCTTCTCCAATTTTGTGTTTTCTTTCCTCATCTGGATGTGAAGCTTGGTAAGGACTGATAAATGACTTGTCCAGCCACACAATAAAAGGACTTTGGGACCCTGCTTAAACTCTTTAGACTGCCACTCTGCAGACTTCAACACCCAATTAGGCTTCAAAAACCTTCTGTAATATTGGGCTAGTACATACTTAAAACTATATTTGTCACAGGTCCTTGTTATGCCCTAAATAATGAACAGGAAACACAATACTATATTAAGCAAAAAAAAAAAAAAATACAGATAAATAATTTCTTTGTTTAGAAATACAGAACTCAAAATTCTAACTTAAATGCCACTACATTAAATAAGGCACCAAGTAAGAGAATCATATGCAATGAGCAAGTAGAGTTTATTCTAGAGACATTTTTCTAATATCAATGTAAATGTTTAATTGACAGCTCCTTTTATATTTGTAACAGACATCTTAATTTAATCGTGTTCATAACTAAACTCTTTTTTTTTTCCTCTTAATATCTGCTCCTCCTTCAAGCTTCCCCTTCTCTATAGGTCTACTTACATTCTATCAATTACTCAAACAAAAGTGTTGGTTTCAATCTTGACTCCTATAGTTCTTTCACATCTTACATCTGGCAATAGGCAACGTCTGTTCTACTTGCAAAAGACATCTGGATTCTGCCCATTTCTTATAACTTCTGAATCCAGGATACTTCCATATTTCTTCTGTACCACTTTGTATTAACCAGCCCTCATGTTTCATCTCTTGCTTCCTAGAGCATGTACAGTAGTTAGAATAATCTTCTAAATACAGGTTAGATTGTCATTCATCAGGTCAATGGTTGCCCATCTTATATAAAATAAAAGTAAAAATCCTCTGATGTCTGCATGGATGTATGAGATCTGGACCACTCCTCCATTCTGTCTCTCAGACCTGATCTTCTGCATCTCTCCCTTGACAGGTAGGCTACAGTAACTCTGCTCTCATTGCTGTTTCACTAATAAGCCAAGAATGCTCCTTGTTAGGACATTTGAATTTGCTTCCCTATCTTGAATGTTCTTGTACCAGATATCCACATTTCTTACTCCTTCTCTTTATTCGTATATCCAGTCATGCCAAATAAGACAGCTACTTTTTCTTTATATTCCTCCTATTATGCCTTGTTTTATCTCTGAAGGAATTACCAGTATCTGACATACTTCCTACTTACTTAGATGTCTTCTATGGTATATGTTCCAGGAGGCAAAGGACATTGAGTAAATGAATGAGGAAAAAGTTTAACATTAGATATCTATTAACATAATTTGCCACAACAATAGGTAAAAGATCAAAGGATAAAAACGTTCAGGAAGTTAGAAAGCTGAAAAGATATTAGAATTCATTTCAATATTAATGACAAAGACTGTATAAACTAGACATCAGAATTCTCTAATACAATAAAGAACATCAATCTTAAAATAAAAACTGATAAACCAAGAACTACTGAAACAGAAGTGGAGTCCACTTTAATTTCAGAAACTAGCTAAAAATATCCCATCTTATGCTAAATTTAACACTTGTCAGAAAGTTATAACCAATGTAATATGGATCAAGAAACAAATAAAAGACAGCTCACTACTTTTAAATGATATGTTAATCTAGGAAAAACCAAAAGTATTAACTGAAAATATAGTGGATATTTTGGGAAGACAGTAAGACAGTTGGAAAGATCTTTACTTTCTTCCTTTTTTTCCATTGACCAGGATTTTGTCACCATAACACTGTTTAAACTGTTATCAGAATCACCAATGGCATCCACAATTCTAGTTAAATGGCTATAACAATTTCAGACCACACAACACAACTACATTTCATACCATGTAAAGTCAGAAAGTGTCTATCCAGTTAGATTCCAGAAGTATCCTATAAATACTGCTTCATCAGCATTCAGTAGGTCAGGAGATTTCTGGACAAATCCTGATATCAGAGTAAATGGGGTGTGCTCATTGATATATGTAAGCTGGATTCTACTAGTAGAATTGAAACATTTGTTGTTTTTATAAAAGTTTGGGTACTTGAAAATCAAAATACTTTCTTTTTTTAAACAAAAGGGGATATTAATCTATGGGTTATGAAAATTGGTGATGTGTGCTATATATTTAATAGTTGCCTTTAAGGATAAAATTATAGCCCCCCCTACCCCTCCACACATAAACAAACCTGAGCAGAGAGATCATTCAATTTTATTCCTACAGTCCAGTGGATATCTGGTTTCTGAGCTTGTATGTTTCCTTATTGAATACTTTTCATCAAAAATGTCAAACACTTAAAATTAGTCTTCAATAAGATAATGAGCTCGACAATGTCAGTTCTGGTAAATAAATATTAGAGAGTGTTATAACAAAAATAAAGAAATAACCCTACATGAATACATATTAATATGAAGTATAAGAAATATGACAATGGTAAGAGCTCATGCTCTCTTTCTCTCTCAACTAATAATAATAATAAAATAACAACAACAGAACACTGAATTTCTTAGGTTAATATCAAAGAAAAATAATCTCTCTATAGTATTCAAATGGGAAACACAAGGAAATGCATTCCACATTCAATACCAGCGGTTACTTGCATATGGTATCCAGATAAGGATATCCTCCAGGGTTGCCTTATTCTTTATTAAGAAAGCTAGTAGAAATTCATAATAAAAAAGTAAATATAAGACTATCATATTAATTTAGACACTAGCAGAAGTAATATTCTTAATTATTTTTTCTTTGAAATAGATACTGATTTTATAATAATATATTCAGTATTTAATATTAAAATTTATATTAATATCTAGATATAATGTTCATTTTAAATTTATAAAACTACAGTAAACTGGTCAAAATATCCCCCATTTGAATTAAACTTACTACGAAACTAAAACTATATTGTATTTTGTTTTATTTTTAATTTTTTAAACTTTTATTCATTTTTGAGAGAGAGAGAGGAGGAGCGTGAATGGGGGAGGGGCAGAGAAACAGGGAGACAGAATCTGAAGCAGGCTCCAGGGTCTGAGCTGCCATCACAGAGCCCGACAGAGTCTCGAACCTGCCCACTGTGAGATCATGGCTTAAGCCTAAGTCAGATGCTTAATCAACTGAGCCAGCCAGGTGCACTCCAGAACTAAAACTGTGTTTTAATTTGAATAAAACATTGAAATAAAATTTGAATGTTGCTGCAGTCAGTATTGCCTGTTACGATTATTTTTACTACCACTACCGCAAACATCACATCTTTACTATTATTACTAGTACAGTACTACTATTCCTATAGTACTTGCTGTTTTTTTTTTTTTTTTTTAATGTTTATTTTTGAGAGAGAGAGAGACAGAGCCCTGGGTTGGGAGCGGGGGAGGGGGTGGACAGAGAGAGAGGGAGGTAATGAATCCAAAGCAGGCTCCAGGCTCTGAGCTGTCAACCCAGAGCCTGAAGCAGAGCTGGAACTCAACGATCTGTGGGATCAAAACCTGAGCCAAAGTCAGGGCTTAACTAACTAAGCCACCCAGGTGCCCCAGTATCTGCTGCTTTTGATGCACGTATAAAACTGTGGTTATTCACTAAACAATTTAGACTTTTTCTTAGTTCTGTAGTGATTTCTCTCAAGCTTCTTACATATTATCATTCATCCTTTTATGTGGTAGAGGGTGCAGAGAAAAAAGCAGTGTTAGGAATACACAGATCTGGACAATTACTAGCTAGCTAGTTTTGTTTTAGTAATAAATTCTCTCTGAGCATCAGTTTATCCTTCTATAAAATATAACTATGGATCTTTTAATTTGACAAAAAAATAATAGGATAATGTATATGGAATATCTATATCCAAGAAGTGGTAATATAGTATGCTTAAGGATCAGTAAATACTCATTTTTTTCTTACTCAAGTGGCGTCCCTTATCTTAATGGGCCTTTCTAAAGGTATTCTTAATATGGTGAGTTTTCCAATTCTTTCATAATTGTCTATACCCACATTTGGGTATTTCTATACCACATTTGGGTCCATTACATTTTTCTTGAAGCAAATAATCTGAATAATAGCTGATGTAATATATATTCTTTCGTTAAAGACATTGTTGCAGGACATTTTGCAACAATTTGAAGTTATAATGAATTTAGCAATTGTTCTCTTGTTATATAGAAACTATTTTTTCTTTTCTATTTTTTAAAAAGTTTTTAATGTTTTATTTATTTCTGAGAGAGAGAGAGAGAGAGAGATAGCATGAGCAGGAGAGGGTCAGAGAGAGAGAGAGACAGAATCTGAAACAGGCTCCAGGCTCTGAGCTGTTACCACAGAGCCTGACGCGGGGCTCGAACCCACGAACCTCGAGATCATGACCTGAGCTGAAGTCGGACGCTTAATCGACTGAGCAACCCAGGTGCCCCAGAAACTATTTCTTCGATAGAAATCATTTTTAATATTCTCCAGAAAATTATGCTGAAATTTCTTAGTGAATTGTCATTGGCTTCATGACACTTAGCCAGCTTTTGAAGTTTATCTTTCCAGATTCCTAATTCTTTACTGAGATATTTNACACCACAACTATTAAGAAAATAATTTAATTTGAAAAAATAAGCAATGTGGGCTATTTATTACACATAGCTAAAGTTTTGGATACATTAATATTGTAGCTATAAGTAGTATTCTTCAAATAAAAATTATCATGTGGCCTATTTAATTCAATATGACTTAAGCCATATAGTACAATTTCAAGTCAGGACAATACTAAAAAGGAAATAAAACTATATGTGGTACAAACGCTAAAAATGAATCATTCCATGATTTCTTTTTGGTTATAATAAGTTGATCTCTCTCTGGACAGCTTTCCACACCAGGTTATTTCAACAACTTCCAGTCTTGCAGGTTTCTAAATCTTTATTGTAATGCTTAATTTTTTTTTAAATCCTTGTATCCTGAAACTAGTGTCAATGCATTAAATGAATACTCCATAAATACTTTCTGATTGACTGGCTGGAACATCTGAAATAGTTGCTTTATTTGGAGGCAAATAGAATAAGTAACTTTTAATGGAAAGGAATAGGTAGCTTCATGCTAAGTAGAACTTTCTTTTTGTCAATATAAATTGATTCTGAAATTCAATAATGTTTGGACTTTTTTTTTTTTTTTGGCCTGAAGTTCCTTATTGAACTTTTATCCTAGAATAACTCTTCTTCTCACCAGTTTTTCTACAATGTAATGAAATATATAAAACAATTACAGTATTTGTAGAAACTTTCTTATAAGTAAAACACAAATGAAAAATTGTGTTAAATGCTATTATTTACATTCTCAAAAGCACTCCAAATCGCTATGTCAAGTCCAATTACATATTTATCTATATGTACGGCACTGCCCACATTTTTATTGTCTTGATAGACCCAGTTTTTGTTGTTGTTGTTGTTGTTGTTGTTTGTTTTTGTTTTTGTATTTCCTTAGTTCTGAGACAGAGTGACCTGTTCTCCACAATTTCTGCTTGGAGAATTATCTGCTGACTATCTGAGATCTAAGTGCTTTTCTAAGTGTGTAAAAGAAGTGCTTTTATTAATTGTTTGTTCCATAGTCAAGTTTGCACAATTTTGTATAAAATAAGTATAGAAAAACATGAATGCCAATTGATTTATGTTCAAATTGTGATATTAATATTAACAGTAATCTTAACAATATTAATAGTGATAAATTGAAAGAAGCTATTTGACACAACATGGATTAATACTAGAATATATATTAGGTACGCTAACAAAACAGAAGATATGTAATAGCATTTAGGAATAGGAAATGCAGTAGCAAAATAGAAGAGTATTAATGTGAAATCAGCTGGAGGAGAAACCTAAATGGCTAACATGCATACAAGGGGTATTCCATTTACTATTAACGAAACAATTAAAAATTAAAACAATAATAACACTATACTGATAAAATCACCTAAATTTTTCAAAATATTTATTGGTTATTTTGAGAGAGAGAGAGAGAAAGAGTAAGGCAAGTGTAGAGAGAGAGGGGAAGAGAGAGACTCCCAAGTAGGCTCCATTCTCAGCATGGAGCCCAATGTAGGGCTTGATCTCACAACTGTGAACTCATGACCTGAGTCGTAATCAAGAGTTGGATGCTCAACTGACTGAGTCATTCAGGTGACCCTATATCACCATTTTTTTAATTTTTTTAAAAAATTTAATACTATCAAAATTTGGGAATATTTGAAACCAATTCACTTCATAAACTGCTGGCCAATATGTATATTGATGTAGCTTTTTTTTGTAGAAAATTTGGTGATCTTTATTTAAAATACATATATGTACACTCAATGACTAGAAATCTTCTGTGTGGTCTTCAGAAATGCTTGAGCTCAGGCCCTTGAGAAAGTGTTTATGCAGCATGGTTTTGGTAGCAAGGCACTAGATTGGAAATGGCTTAAGTGTCCATATATGACAGAATTGAAAATGTTATAAATGCATGCTTTCTATATAGCAAAATTATTCCTCAAAATCATATTATAGGATTTATTTCTATAAAATTTCCCCAGAATGCAAATTTATGTAAACAGAAATTAAATTAGCAGTTGCTTAGGGCTGGAGGTAGAAATGGGTAGTGACTGTAAATGGGCACAAATTTAGAGTTGATTTAAATGTTCTAAAATTAAACTGTAATGATCATTGCACAACTCTATAAACATAGTAAAATTCATTGAACTGCTCAGTGAACATGGATAAATTTTATTGTATGTAAATTATACCTCATTAGGCTGGAAAATTTGAAATAAAAAAGACAGTGAAATTATAGCGCAATAGTATTTATCTCTGCAAATATATACAAAGGCAAATATATACAAGAGCCAAACAAACCAACGACTCTAAGTAGATTTTTATAAAGAGAACGAAAATAGAGAATTGGGGTTGGCCCCATATAAAAGTATGTGTATGACAGTAAGGAAGCCTTGTATGCAAAAATCAGTGCCTTAATGTCACGATGATTAAGTCAAATCTTATCTCTGGGGAAAGAAATAAAATAAATAAACCAACTATCAAATACAGTATTTGAGGAAAACCCAGGAGAGGATAAAATATTGTTAACTTAAGGTTTTGAGAATTCAGAGTGCTGTGCTGTTTTACAATCCCCAGGAAGATGTGATCATCTGTAGAGCAGCAAAATCAACAAGAAGTCTAAGCTGCGGGGAGGAGAGGGGAACAAATCATTTTATACAAAAACTATACATTCTTTATTGTTTTTGTCCTAGATATGTTCTCTTTTATATATTTATCAAAATGTCAGAAAGACTCAGAAGTATTCATCTACTGGGGCGCCTGAGTGGCTTAGTCGGTTAAGCGTCCGACTTTCGCTTAGGTCATGATCTCGCGGTTCGTGGGTTCGAGCCCCGCGTCGGGCTCTGTGCTGACTGCCAGCTCAGAGCCTGGAGCCTGTTTCAGTCTGTGACTCCCTCTCTCTCTGACCCTCCCCTGCTCACGCTGTCTCTCTCTCTCTCCTAAAAATAAATAAAACATTAAAAAAAAAAAGAAGTATTCATCTACTTAAATGACATGTCTTTCTTTTTTCAATATCTCAGAACATAGCCTTTCACCTTAAAGGTCATAGAGATCCCTGCTTTTTAAAAATACATTATGATCGGAAATTGATTTTATTGATTTTATTTTCTAAGGTTTATTTATTTATTTTGAGAAAGAAAGAGCAAGCAGAGGAGGGGCAGAGAGAGAGAGAGAGAGGGAGAGAATCCTAAGCAGGCTCCCTTCTATCAGCACTGAATCCCAACGTAGGACTCGATCTCACAAACCTTGAGATCATGAGTTGAACCAAAATCAAGAGGCAGATCCGTAACTGACTGAGACATCCAGGAATCCCATGAAATTGATTTTCAACTTTATTTTATATCCTTGGCATAAAAAATTAAATTTGCTTACATTATCTATAAAGAAACTCATAGGTGTTAATTACAATTATTCTACATTCTACAAAGAAAATTCACCTGTTTCAATTGTTAGCTACTATTCTATACTGTATATCTCTTCTTCCTTCTTTTTTTTTATACATAATGCACCTGAATCTTTGGCTTAGCAAATCTGTGTAATTCTGCTAGTAATAAAATACATATCCAACAGATTCTCATCAAACATATGCATGTCTCTTTCTTCTATACTTACCATCTATTAGAAAAAAAAATGGCAGACAATATATACTTATAAAGTACAGATTAATTGATTTGCTTATTTTTGTTAGATTAGCTAGCCTTTTGATTTTATCTGAGAGAATTTCTAGTAGAGAGATTGGGAATACATACTTAGGCATTGGAGTAGTCTGGCACCCATTCTTACTTGTAAACGAGGACATTGCTACCTGTGCTGACTTCTAAACTTTTGGAAGAATTTAGAAAAAATGAGTTTATGTGAAAGAGCATTTGAAGATATTCCCCTAATTGAAAAAGTGCAATAGTCTAGATGGACAAATTATTTTCCTTATATGCTCTTGCATAATGTCTAAGCATAATCAGGGTTACTCTAATAGAGTCATAAATAGAATAAATCCGTGCTTATTATGCTGAATTATTGTGCATATTATAATGCAGGTTATTCTGTAACTACCTATGTTGACTTCTCCCTTTGTAGATGGATTCAGAATATTTTAATGTAAAAGAAGTTGGAATTCACAATGAAAAGTAAAGTTTGTGCCCTAATAAATTTTTGTTAATAAACATTTAGATAAGTAAGAAATATGAAGCCTACCTAGGTAGAAAAAATATGAAAGTAGTTTATTAATGATATTACCCTGGGTCTTTTGGAAGGTACATATTCAACTAGGAAAAAGACAAAACAAAGTGAAACTTTGCAGAGAACTTAATGATATGCAATTTAGATCCTAAATCTAGATTTTATTCCAAACCAAAAAGATTATATTCCCAATTTTATTTTGCTGTATAATATTTATGAGTAACACAAAAAGTTTAAATGCTGTGTTTGGATTTTCCATTTTTCCTAAATTTAAGAAGAGAAAGTAATATGTAATAAAATAATTCTTAATTATGTTACATATAACTATGTAACTAAAATGATTGTGACCATTTTTGTTTTCAGTTATGATAGCCTCTGTTTTGATTCAAATACTATTTTGCTTCCTAACATTCTTGCTGAAATAATTCACGAATGTAGTTCCGAAAAGTAATATTTTCTTTGGTTAACCAGTAGTTTTCATTCTATGTTTTTGTTTGGATAAAAGTTTTTCAAAAACATTATGGAAGCATGTCACTTTGTTAAAACCTACGTTAACTTCAAAATTTTAGCTAACATAAATTTAAAGTTGTAAATGTTTTGTAATACCCAAATTGTTAGATAGAAAAATGAATCCTTTTGGGGCACCTAAGTGGCTCAGTTGGTTAAGTGTCCAGTTCTTAACTTCGGCTCAGGTCATGACCTCACACTTTGTAGGATCGAGCCCTGCATCAGGCTCCATGCTGACAACACCGAGTCTCCTTGGGAATCATTGTCTCCTCTCTCTCTGCCCCTCTCCTGCCCCTGCTGCCTCTCAAAATAAATAAACATTTTTAAAAAAGAGAGAAAAGAAAAATCCTTTTTTATGGTCTGTTTTTTGTTGTAATTAATGTTTATGAATTAAATAGACCCTCACTTCCCCCAAAAGTTATTAAATATTAAATATTAATAAATGCTTATATTAAATATTAATATATATTATCTAAATTTTTAATCAAAAGTTTTTTGTGTCTCTGATGGTAGTATAGCTCATTTTTCCATTTTTCTCATTTTTACCCTTATTAATGAAACTGGTAATCGTTTTGGACTCTATGCCATACTGTCATGTAGTTACAGCTTGCCCTTTTATAAAAGAAAATTAAAAAGTGCTGAGTGTAATAGATATTAATCGTTGTTAGAAAAGTATAATAAAAGGCTCTCTTTCTAGAGCATTGCTAAGCTTTTATGTCATTATTCATGAGTGACTAATGCATTCAAAGGAGAAGAGTGCTGATTTCCAAGGCTAGGATGATGGACACTGGAGAGGGAGAGAGTAGCCGACAGAAAGCCATTTGTCATATGTGAAGATCTAATAACGGGCTTGTCTACATTGAGATGTTTCAGCTGAACTTAGAAAAAGAGACTTTTATTACATGTGAGGCTATCATTCATGGCATCTCAAATCATCAAGGACAAATCTACTGGACACCTTTGGATAATGGAGTATTTTTAAAATACATTAACAATCTGAATCTTCAAAAAGTAATAAATAGTGATGCTATGAACCTATACTTTTTGTTCTGCTTTGTTGAGAAACAAGTCTATTTCTTTGGCTAAAAACATGCATCCTTCTCGCTGGGCCAGTGGCCCTCCTCAGGCCTACAGCCCTGAACCTGGGAGTCTCAGGATTCCATCCCTGAACTGTATATGTGTATGTGTGTGGAGGGACACCTGGGTAACACCTGGAGGCAGCCCAGGTGTGTGTGTGTGTGTGTGTGTGTGTGTGTCTGTGTGTCTGTGTGTGTGTGAGCTTCTCACAAGTGCTCCATCACAACCTCTAGAGATGGGCACAGTGGTGGTAGCGTGGTCAGAATTTGGTAATCCAGATGGGGCTGACAAGGTACACTCTAGGGGTTGGAGGGCAAAGAGGAGAGCATCGTGAACAAAGGCAGAGACGCTGCTTACTGATGGATGCATTGAACCAGTGCCCAGCCTCAGGCTGGGCAACCACAGGGATGTTGCAAGTGGCCATATACACTGCCACCTTGATCTCCCAGAAGTCACGGAAAACATTTTTGGGCTCTCAAAGCACACAGTCTCCACGAAGGAGAGGGCACTCAGGTGCTGGACAAGGCTACGGAAGTCCAGGCTCAGGGTCATCAGTGTGGACTGAATTAAGTAATGCCATGAAACTACACTTATTATTTCCTTTCTCTTACCAGCTCACATAACTACTCAAGTTGTGGACAGTAAAATGAATCATAGATAAGGCTTCTGCATGTGTTATTCTTTGACTATAAGCAATGAAAACAAGCTCTAGGTTAATAAAACACAACATGAGTTTATTAGAAGGATATGGAGAAGCTTTCAGAATCCTAGGAAAGACTGGAGATCAAGGACAGGATCCAAAAAAAGTTTCTGGAATCATGTTAAAAGGAACTAAGGGCAGTATTATTAGAATGACACCATTTGTAAGAATAAGGTTCCAATATTTTTGGCTTTTAATGTTTTTCAGTTTAAAATTAAAGTCTGGAAAGAGACAGCCATGTGATCATCAGAAGAGAGAATGTATGTAACTTCATTTGTAAGGTTTCATGCAAAGGCTAACAGATGTAATTTATCAATGAACTGTTGAAATCGTATTATAAAAGGGAGGGGGAGATAAATGCTGGGAAGATAAAAAGAAATTTAGGAATGATTCTTGGACCCTGACTCTCCTTCAGATTTATTTGTGTGTGTGTGTGTGTGTGTGTACAATAATTATGAAATACACTACATTGTGGCCTAAGCTTTGCGCCTCATGGTGAGACTGATTAGAATCTTGACCTCACAGAAGGTCTGTCTTGTCTTTGGTCTAGCAGCACCTTAATATGATGTAGAAATATATTAATGTACTAACAGACAGTGTGTACTTTTCAGATTTAGGTGATCTATCAATACACTAGGCCGAGAAACATCATTGCTAAACTGAGTGGAGAATCTGGACACAAATTGTTTGCCAAGTAAATGCTTGATGAGTTTCTGCTGTGACTTGCTTGGCTTAGGAATACAATTTAGGTATAGAAAAATTGTAAAAGAAAGCAGTTTTTTTCATTGGACTAAAATCATAGTCCTGGATTCTTCAAAATAATTTAAGAATTTGTTTCACTATTGGAGATCCAACTTTGACTTAATTTTTTCAGAAATGTAATATACATAGGGAATTTGATTCTGCAAGCAGTATTGTTTCAAATGGCAATAAACAGAGTCCATAAAATAACCACCCTGTAAGCTTGTTGGATGGATCAGTTATCCATCCATTCATTTACAATGTATTGGTTTGAGAAGCTAAGAATAGAGAAGATTTGTAAGCAGAGTGTAAGCTGAGGAGGTTTGGAAGCTCCTGACAGCCTGGTGGCACAGCCATCATAAAGAAGGGGGAAGTCTATGTACCAAAGGAGCCCCGTTGGGCCCCTGAATCTTCATGGTTCCTAGACTGTCATCCAGAAGCTCTCCAGTGCCCACATGGTGCTCAGGAAGAGGCTGAGAGATGATCATCCTTCAGGCCAGACAGGAATTCTCTACAATGGGGGGTGGTGGCATGGACTTGCTACACTGGGGGATTGTTGAGAATGAGGGACCATTCGAGAATGCCAGCATCAGGAAACTAGGCAGAGACAAGTCAGGGCATTTAGACCAGCAGTGGGGCAGACACACATCTGATGCAGGATGTGGTGAGTAAAATGAAAAATTTGGCACCGCTTTCCCATTGCTGCCAAAATGGCATTTACATTAGCTTCTGTTAACTTAACTTAAAAAGGAGGTCATTAGACTGACATAGCTCTAATGCTCTGTCAGACTACATGAGCAAACCCAAATGTAAGGTTACAAAATCAAAACGCTAAAGACAACCAATCACAAATAATCATCTAGTCTTTAAGCTGTAGCAAATCTGCCATCTGTCTATCTATCTATATCTATCTATCATCTATCTATCTATCTATCTATCTATCTATCTATCTATCTATCTATCTATCTATCTATCTATCTATGTATCTATCATCTGTTTGCTTGTTTCTCTAAATCTTTCTCTTGGCTCATGTTCCCAGAGTGCTGCTAACTACTTTTGGTTTGGTTCTGCCCCATTCCAGTCAATTTTTCGTAAAAAAAAAAAAAAAATTAAAAAGACACATTGAGTCAGTATCATGTTCCAAGAAGCATTCTGAAAATGGGGAACATATTTGGTGGTGTATTTGTGAGAGAGGAGAGTCTATCTTCATGGGGCTTTTATTTTACTGGAGAAGACATAAAGTAAATATACCCATGAGTATATGATATAATGCCAGCTAGTTGTATGTACTATGAAGAAAAAAGGAAAGTAAGGAGATAGAGAAAAATGGGATTGGAGGTGGGACTGAAATGACTAGCAAGAACATCACCAATCGTCATCCAAATAGAGGTTTCAAGAAAGAGACCAGAAAAACAGTAAAATTACAAAGATATTACCTAACCTGAAAGAATTGGTCAATTAATATCTGATATGACCTTTCAATTAATCAAACCTTCTATAACCCAGGATTCCATTGGCTTATTTCATCCTTACCCTGGAGTTTCTTATCCTCTCATTTATTTAGCTATGATAATTATGATCAGATAATGATGTGCAAATTTCTGTCTGGTATCCTGATCACCCTTCCAAACTTCAGACTTTTATGTTCAGCTGCCTGATAGCTAGCTTGACAGAGTGTTCCAGAGGCACATGTTATACATCTTATTGAAGTTGAAATAGATTATTTCCAGGATCTTTCTCATATTCCTCTATTAACTAAGTAGCCAAATATAGAAACCTGTAGCCATCCTTGACTGACTTTGTATGGAGTCATAATATTTGTTTATTTTGTCTCTTAATATAAAAGGCAACCTCTATCCATTCTTACTACTCTAAACCTTTATAATCTCCTACTTGAACTTTTGCAGCAGTTTCCAGAACGTTTCCCTAGGCTTCCATCAAACATCCTCAAATATTCCTTCACTGAAGATAATTATTGTTGTGGTTTCATTATGTTCTCTCTTAAAACCATTTAATGGCTTATTGCTTAAAGGATAAAGTGAAAGTTCCTTATATGACAATACTTATCACGTAGTCAAGCTTAAATTTAAGCATGCTCTCGCAACTAAGCCTAATAGATACTTAGTTTTTCAGAGTTCACCTTAATTTCTCAAGAAAAGTTTTTAGTGAAAGTTACCATACCTTAAAACTTTTTCTTTGGATTCTGTGATGCCGTATTTAGTAGACACTTATAGGCACTACAACCAGCTTCCCTTGGATGGCTTTAACCATTCTGTGCACCATTCCTTCCATCCTGTTATCTTTGCTGCTAACTTCCTGCATCTGCAATTGTATGTTAAGGACTGTCCGCATGCAACTGCAGCCCATTTGCCGAGAAGAGGAGTATCTAGGGGCCAGTAACTTCGTGGAACACACTTTGGCAAATATGCTATGGAACTATAAAAGTCCAGCTCATTTGCAATGAGTAGGGAAGAATTCTGAGTAGAAATTCATCCTCCAGCTCTTTCCTAAGGAATCAGGATACAGTTGAGACTTGGCTTGAAATTGCACCTATGCTTAGTTTCTTTCTACTCCCTCACTAGTTTCTTTGGAAACACTTTCCAAATAAATCACTAGATTTAAATCACTTTACATAAATCACTTTACGTAAATCACTTTATGAATAAATTCACTAGAATGTGAATCATTATATCAAGGTCTGCCTCTGAATATGTGACCTGAGATATCCCTTCTCCTATTTTCCCTCACACCTTTAGGTTCCTCTTCATCACTCTTTATTGCTAGCTTTCCCTTCTCCATCCAATGCAAAAATGTGTGAGTTCCTCAGCATTCAATCTCAGATGCTTTTCTTATTGCACCCTATACCTCATCCTGAGGAGATTTCATCTGTCCCTATGGCTAATGTTAGAGTCAATTTCCCCCCCCCCCCACTCACCTAGACTTTCCTCTGAGTGTTAGACAATATTTTTAACACTGTCCCCAACATTCGCACTTGGATGTCTCACAAGTAACTCAAACTCAATACATCTCAGAATGAAATCATAATCTATCGCAACTTCTAGTACATACATCAGGTAATTGGTCACATTTTTGAAGAAACTCCACCAGAGAATTGTTATCATGAGAATCTATTAAAAAGTAATAAGTATGAGAAGTCTCCAAAGGAATACTCAGACTCAAGGGAGTAGGGTAGAAAGTTTTATTGGACTACTTTCAATAAACTTTTCATGTGGCTTAGCAGTCACTGGGCAATCTGGTCTGTATCCATAGGAATGGAGAAGATCAGAGAGAAGATACTGTTACATGTGAGAAGATGTAGGGAGGAATAGCTGAAAGAGCAAGAATACACACAGGCCACATGGAAAATTCTCAGTCCTTCAGAGCCTCTCACATAATCTTCCTAGGTCCACATGATTTACCTCTATCTCATTTTCCTCACCTTGGAAATATTTATTATATTTATCCTGGATTACTCTAACAACCTTAAAAATGCTCTCTATACTCTGACTTTTCTATGATCTATTTTATAATGTTTTGTTAAATATTTATCAATTATACTCAGCCTTCAAAAAGAATGAAACCTTTCCATTTCCAATATCATGGGTAGAGCTAGAGTATATTATGCTATGTGAAATAAGTCAATTAGAAAATGACAAATACCATATGATTTCACTCATATGTGGAATTTAAGAAACAAAACATATGGCATAAGGAATGTAAAGAGAAAAACAAGGAGGAAGGCAAACCATAAGAGACTCTTAAGTATAGAGAACAAACTGAGAGTTGATAGGGAGGAGGAAAAAGGTGGGCGAGGGATGGGCTAAATGAGTGATGGGTATTCAGGAGGGCACCTGTTGTGATGAGCACAGGTGTTGTAGGTAAGTGATGAACCACTAAATTCTACTCCTGAATCCAATACTACACTATATATGTTAGGTAACTAGAATGTAAATTAAAAATTGATACAATAAATAAACAAATATTTTGGCATTATAAAAATATTTAGTAATTATAACAAATTATAAAAGGCTGTAAAATGTATAAGGCTAAAATACTAAAATACTCTTCTATTCATCAGCTAGTTTGCAAAGCCCCTTATGTGCCTTTACTTGATCCTATTCAATTTTGTCTTCACTTAGGACCAACATTGTGACTTTTAGTTGCCTCATTATTCTTAAAACTTTATTATTTATGCATTTCTAAAAAATTTTGATTTTTCCTGTGCTTCAAGAGTTTACTTATAAAATAATACTGTAAGGATTCTTCTGTGAATTGCTTTTCTCACTCAAAATTATATTTCTGATGTTCATGCATGTTACATAAAACTTGTTTTTAAATTTTCACTGTTATATAATATTCCATTGTATATGAATATAATACAACTTATTTATCAAGTCTAATGCTGGCAGATTGGGAAGTGTTATCTCTTTATAAAAATCAATTAGTTATCTCTATAAGTGTCATTTTATCAAACATTTCTATATATGTCTTTTGATGTATATATGCAAAAGTATCTTCAAAAACTTGAGTAGAAACATGAGGTCTTTGGCGAAGTGAATCTTCAGCTTTACTACAGAATGTCAAATAATTTTACAAAACATTTGCACCAATTTCATATTCATAATCTCACCATTAGTATATGAGAAATTCAGCTGCTCTACATTTTCTTCAAGACTTGATAGTGTGGTCTAATCCATTCCTCATCTTGCTGCTACTGTGACCTTTTACAAATGTAAATCTGTTTAAGTCACTCAAACCCTGCCTAAAATCCTTTAATGGTTTATCATTGATCCCAGAATAAATTCCAAAGGTTTAACATTGTCAAAGGATTCTTTTTGCTCTGACCTCTCCATCATTTATATCTTATAATACCCTCCTTACCTCTATCTCTATACTGACATTCATTTCCTCTTTTCTGCCTAAAGGCCTTTATGCATGATAAACTTTTTCCTGGAGCTTCCCATTTGCCTGATTAACTTTGCTTCTTTAGTCTCATGTTAAATGTTAATAACTCAGGAAGCTTTTCTTGACTTCTTAGATTTATTAAAACACCCTCCTAATTGACTGCCATAATTGTACATTGTGTTTTCTAGATATATTATATATCACAGACATAATTTAGAAATGAAGAATGTCTTTTTTAATATATCTGTGTATCACCTTTATCTTCAAATCTGATGAATTTTTGCTTCTGTGATGTTCACAAATTTATTTTGAGCAATTAGCAAGTACTTGACTAATAGCCAATGCTCACTATATGTGTTGAATGGGAATGACTAATCTCTACACATACACACACACACACACAAACACACATCCCTTATATTTGTTTTTTGTTCAAAAAGTAGTAGATTATTATTCAACAAATATTCATGTCTTCCCTACACTCCCAATTCCCCTAACTTCTAAGTGAGGGGTATATTTTTCTGTGCCACTGATACTGAATGTTAGCCATGAACTGCTTTGATGAGGAAAGCAAAAATTTGGAAGTGTTTGTCTTTTTAGGCATACCATCTTGCCTTCCATCATCATGATGAGAAGAATATGCTCTAGTTAACTTGCTAGTACCTGGAGAATAAGGGAGTCACATGAGATTGAGCTGGGGCCACTATGAATCAACTACCATCTGATCCATGGATTAAGATAGAAGTGCTTCTTTTTGTAAGCCCCTGAGATTTGTTGGCTAACTGTAGATAGCAAAAGGTAACAGACACACTAGATAAATTTTAAAAAGAGATGAAATTCTTGAAAGGACACAAAGTTAACCTATTTAAGTTTTCTCAAGTAATTAGCAATAAAATAAAAAGAATCCAATTTAAGTTGAAATATAAATAGCTGCTCAAATCCATTTTTTTCCTTCAAAGTAACTTGGATGAGAATAAAATATAAATTGAAACATTGGAAAATTTGACTGGAAGACTTCTTTATTTTAAACTCTGATTATAAGCCTTTTGCCACATAAATTCTTTCATGTGTCTGGGCATAAAACAATAAGGACCATAGCCATTATGAGCTATAACTGACAGTTTCTCTGAACATTTTAAGGGCTAGCTTTAAACTGAACATTTTCCATTAGCTGTACAGAAAGGGTTTTATAATCCTTTTCTGTGATGACCCCTACTTTTCAAAGCTGAAATATAAAATACTCTTAACCAATTATAAGCTATACCTAATGTTCAAGTTTAGCTTTTTAGTCATAAAGAAAAAGAGCCATTTAAATTTCACAGGTAGTGAGTATATCATAACCAAAAGCATATAATTTAAGTCATGCAGATACTACAATTTAGATGCAATGTATACCTGTTCAGACTATAACTAGTTAAAATAGCTTTTACAATATGGAAGTTTCTCTAAACTCCTAAGCTTAAGAGAGGGAGACTAGAAAAAGTCTACTTTACCAGAGTATAAGGTTGATGCCAGAATTTGCTCCTTTATTAGGAGAGTCAGCATCCCCTTCTCACTGGTTGGTGGTCCTATGCTAGGTTTCAAACAGCACTCACACACAGAAGCAGAGATTCTATGGAAACCTTATAAATATTATGGCCTGCCCCCTCAGCAGTAGTCAATCCTACTAGGAACAAATTTCTGACCCAAGCCAGGCTGGTTCTCGCTCTGAAAAATGAGAATTGGAATTCAGGGTTAGATAACTAGATCTACTGTGATACACTGGAAGGAGTGATATAGGCATGAGCCTCTTTAATGTTTCTGTGAATGCTAACAACAAAAAGTGAGACAATGCACAAAGAGAACAAATCAAGCCAACATAGCAGACATACAGAGATTGAAGATGATGCTTCCTGTCTGGTTTCCACTTCTTTTTACTCCTTTGACAAGAGGCGTATGTACACATATATCTTTTCATGAAATGGAAGAAAGACTCAGATACTAGGTTGCCTGTTTGCCTGTCAAACTCACCTGTGACCACATAAGATTTTTCTCATCAAACCTGACATTGGAAATGTCAACAGCAGGCTGCTAGGACACGTCTCTGTATATTCCAATTCTGATTTCTCTTTTTCTTTTAGCTGAACTTCTCTGTACAAAAGCCAACCTTTCTCAGCTAAACGAACAGAAGAGATTATATCTATATTAATGGTTATAACTCTGTTGGTAGAGATGTTAAACTCCTAATACCCAATGTGACTGTCTTTGGAGATAGGGCTTATCAGAAGGTTATTAAGGAGATAGGACCTACAAGAAGGGCAAGAGCAAGGCACTGATCCCACAGGATTAGTGTCCTTATAAAAATAGATACCAGAGAGCTCTCTCTCTTTCTGTCCATTCACAGACAGAAGAAAAGCCGTATGATGACACAAGCAAGAAGCCAATCCTCTATGAGCTGGAAAGAAAGATCTCTCACCAGAAACCAAATCTGCCATCACCTTCATCATGGACTTTCTAACCTCCTGGATGGTACAAAAATAAATGTCTGCTGTTTAAGCCATACCACTCTATGGTATTTTGCTATGGCAACTTAGTCTAATACAAATATTTAATAAAATCCATGTGTGAAGGGGGCCTATTTCTATCTGAGAGTCCCTAAATATATAGTGATGTTAATAACAGAACAACATATAAGCTGCTATATCTTATGAAACATTTCCACTGGGATATAGGTCTTTCATTTAAAAATAAAAAAAGGAGGGAGAGGGGAAACACACACTACTTCCATGGCATGCTTAAAGGATGACATTTTTCTTGGACAAAATCAATTTACATTTAATTGACCTGGGAGATATTTCCATGCAGGAAGAGAGGGAAACTTGTAAACAACAGCTAGTAAAACAAAGTGAGTACTCTAATAGAGGTATGTATAACTTGCTATGAGAGAACAGCAGAGAAATTAATTAGAAATAAAGGAAAATTTATATTTAGAATATTTTTTAAAAATTTATTTATTTGTTTTGAGAAAGAGAGAATGAGAGAGCAAGAATGCACGGGAGGGGCAGAGAGAGGGAGAGAGAATCTCAAGCAGGCTCCACACAGAACTCAACCTCACAAACTATGAGATCATGACTTGAGCCAAAATCAAGAGTCGGACATTTGACTGACTGAGCCATGCAGGTGCCCCTAGAGTTTTTTGTGTTTTCTTTTTTTTAACTTCTCTCACCTGAAAAATAGGACTTGATGGCATTTAAAGTCCTTTGCTGTTATGAGAACATTTTTAAAATTTTATTCTATCAGCATTAATTTGTTAGAGGGAAAAGCCAAAGACAAATCTAGATAATCCAATAAAAACAGGTGTTTGAAAAGATGGGTAGAAGCAAACAGAGGTAAGAAGCAAAAGAAGAAACAGCAAGTGTCATTATCAGAAAATTTAATTACTAATCATACTGTTATAGCAGATTATATGTATTGCTAAATCCAGTACATGAAGGCAGCAGGAGCTAGTGTAAAAAGGGTGAAGAAATCAAAAAGATCATCGACTAGGGATATCACTGTGATAGAAAATAATTTATGTAACTTGCTCCCATGGTGGCTTATTCCCAGATGGGAACCATGTTGACTTCTCTTTTGTGACCTCTAGCCCTGACGATAGTAACCGACTCATTGATACATATTCAATAAATTCCAGGGACGAGACTAATGAGGATAATAAATTTCAATTATGAGGTTTATTGAAGAGGGAGCCACTAAGATGCACTGGGAATCCAGGTAAGATCATGAGAGAAAAATGTAAATAAAAAAGATCCTGCATGTACTGAAGACTTTTCACATAATGTTTAAAGTACATGCAGGTCCTGCCCCATATGATATCCTACTCCATACGATGCCTTAGAAATCAGATTTTCATTTCATCTTTCATATACAGCCACTGTAGGTCATGTGAGTGAATGTTCTTCTATTTCAGTGAGTGAAATATTTCATTTACCAAAAAGCTATCTGCAGTGAAAATTCTGATGGCTTTCTCTAATTGAAACTGCACTGCTGGTTATATACCCTCAAGTATAGGTCTTATATCTACTCATTCTGTGATTCTAAGAATCATGACACTATTATTAAAATAGAGACAAAATATTCTTCAGGTCAGGAAAAAATTGGTGTCTGTGACCAAGGGGATTATGTATTACATTTCATCACAGAGTTGTCACTCTTGTGATATACTGTGCAGCACTAAAAGCTATTGTTCCCATGAATTATAACCCCAAACACCTTCACTCTGAGGATTCATTTTATCAGGGATCTCAGTATATTATACATCACCACTGTAATGTATAACATATTTACAGTGACATATCTTTATGGAATGCTATAGGCTAAAGTGGAGTAATTATCATTATCAGAAAGTTTTAACAGAGACTTTGTGCTTTAATTCCTAGGTTCAAAGTTATTTAAGTTGCCTCTATAACAAGAATGTTAAAAATATTCATAGGTTATATTGTAAAATCAGTCCTTAGGGATTTTAAATTAGTATCAATTTTAAGAGATCTTTTATGAGAGAAAAATATATCATCAATAAGACAGTAAAACTTTTCAATGCATGCTCTTCATTTTACATTGTTTCAGCTTGTACCAAGTGGCTGTTTTGCAGGAAAGAAAAAATAAAGAAAGAAAAAAATAGAGACTCAATTTTGCTACACTAAAGTCAAACATAAGTAATTGCCGAAACAGAAAATTGTTTAAGTGCAAAAATCTTGCTAAATGATCTGTCAAGACATACAACATTTAAATGGGGTATACATATTTTAAACTTAGGAAATAGATCTCTCTAACTTACAGGGCCACCTACCTCTAGCTCCTGAGTTAAATTCTGGTCTGTCAAGTCATTAGTAGATAATTAGAAGTGACATGAGAGATAGCACATTCAACATGGACTCATTTTTTCAGACTTAAGAACCTAGTTACTTCATGCAAATTGGTAGGAGACCATTATCATGCAGCCCTGGTAATCAGTGTTTAATTTGTTGATAACCTTGACAGTTGTGGCCAGAGTATAATTGACATGGGCCCTGGTGCAAATAAATAAATAAATAAAATAAATTGGGTTGTGCCCAAAACTAAACAACATAATTATCAGCAATTAGACATTAATTACAAGATAGCAGATTCTCAAACCCTTCTGAATTTGGCCAAAGCTAGATCTAATTATATTTTAATGTTGTGAAAGCATATCTATGTTTGTGAAATAATCAGGTATTCGGAGGGCTCTTCCTGTCGATTTTGCGTTTTGTAACAAATTATCACTTCAGGAAATTAAATGTGTTTATATTTGGGGATGATCTAATAGTCACAGAGGTGGGATTTATGCTAATCTGGTTGTAATTTATCTACTTTACCTATTTGATTTGATCACTTATTAAAACACTGATATACAAAGAAATGAAAATTTTAGAAGTATAGGCAACAAAGTATTTTGACAATTATGGTGAGAAGGAGGAACAGGAAGAGATGCTCAAGGCAAAAACAGAGCTTCACTAATTACTTTGCACCATAATGAAGAAATTCTGTCCAATATTAGAACCCACAGGGGCACTGCCATAACACATTCCCAGCCACAACCTTGATGATAAGTTTGTACTATCAGGTGGGACATGAAAAAATATTTCTATGAAAAACATTTTAGCACATTAAACATTTCATTAAAATTATTAATTAAAAAAATCCACAGCATCCTTTTGGGACAAGAGATGTCATTTCTTATTAGAACATAAGGAATATTACCAAATACCAACAGATTAGCAATATCTGAGTAAACATTTTCTTATTCTGTTTCCTGTGATCTGAAGACTTGAGGCTGTGATCTACAAGTTTTCCTACCAGCCAGTCATGGAACAATCCATCTATTCTATTAGGTGTATTTTCTAACTACTTGTGACTGACAGGTAATTCTGTGCAGAAAACTACAGGTAAAATGAACATCCATACTTGCTTGGAGAAACCCTCCTGTTCTGTCTCATTTTATCACTTCAATGCATATTAATTTGTTCAACTGGCTAGGGGTTGTGTACTCTATTCTCTGAGTGAAATGATACATATGTACTTTTTACATTAGTCTTCTTGATTTCTACATCTCATATTCACTCTCCTGGATTGATAATTAGAAGTTTATCTATCTATCTATTTATCGACTTTGAAGCTATTTTCACAGTATTTTAAGTAAAATGCTATTTTTGTTTTTTAAGTTTACTTATTTTGAGAGACAGCGAGAGAGAGAGAGAAAGTGAGAGAGTGTGAGAGAGAGAGAATTAGTGAAAGGGACATAGACACAGGGGGAACAAGGATCCAGAGGGGGCACTGTGGTGACAGCATAGAGTCCCATGTGGGGCTTGAACTCATGAACCGTGAGATCATGACCTGAGCGGAAATCTCATGCTTAACTGACTCAATCACCCAAATGCCCCAGTAGAATGCTATTTTCTGACCTCTGATTATGTTGTCTTAAGCCATTTAAAACTTCTCACAGAATCTGCAAGTTATCCAAACCTATGGTCTTTCTAAGTCTTCATTCGAGACGATGTAGCACTGGATATTTCTGAGCATTTCCTATTTCCTAAAAGCTTCTCATAAATTTTATGATATTATTTTATTAAATGGTTAAAATTTTGGTGGCTTCTCAGTATTTTTCAGCATAATTTAAAAGTCACTATCATTGAGATTGAGGGCCTTTAAATTTGACAGTAATCTACCTCAGTGGATACTTCCTTTGTAGATTCTAAACTTTATTCAAGATTATAACATGTACTTTTATATCTATTTGCCTTTATTCTTTTTGTTTCCACATCTTGAAATATCTTATCTTAAGCTTGACCTACTCTATAATATTATAAACTCTTGCCTACCACACACCACTCAACAGAAAGACTAAAACATTGGCTCATCTAAACAACTGTAGATGGATTTTATCTTATCTTTATAATGCCTAGCAAAAAAGGCTTAGCATATCAGAAATTATAAAATGTGTTCGCATGATTTTTATTTGTTTTCATCTTGAATTTCATATGTGTCTTGGACCCAGAGAAAGGTGGTCTAAATGTTGAAATGTCTGAGATTGGGTGAGGTGAGGGTAGAAAAGAAGCCAGAGAGCAGAAATATATAAAAAACAAAAATTTAATACTACAACTTTTCCTATTACTTAAGATAGCTTTTTTCCCCCTCCTACTTAGCATATGTCTGGACCAACTATAAGTCTGAATGGGACACCAGAAATATTTATAGAAGAAACTTGGCTCTCCTCCTTCCAAGCTGGAGAAATTGCTAAGGCATGGTGAATTACTAGAGAATGGGAAACATGAAGATCATATTGAGTAAAAGTTTTCATATCTAAGCTCTTAAACCACTAGTACAGTGACTTTTAATTACACTGAAATTATTAATTTAGGGAGATTATAATATGTAGGATTATATAGGTAGGATACCTGTTATTTGGACAGTGTAGAAGCACTTACAGAAACATAAAATGGTTTCCTTAATACAATATTTGAAAATCAAAACTAAGGCTCAGTCTCAAGTCTCTGGATTTCAGAGTTTTGTTTCAAAAGATAATATTTACTGGGTTCCAGTGAGAGCAAAACAAAGGAGAGAGATACATTTGAAGAACCAAAAACAAAGGAATATAAACAATGACAACAAAATCCATTTTGAACCATTTCACATGGAACTACCAGTTTTGAAGAACATAATAAAGTGAATGACTAATGAATGTATCCAATTTTAAAGGACTTCTGGCAAACATTCCATTTTTGATAATTAAAAATTATATTCTTACCATAATTGCTTGAAACAAATTGTATATGCAAATCAGTGTCTCTGTAACTGGTTAAAAGCAGCAGTCTGACCATTTACATTCCCAGAGAGAAGGGTGTGGAGCTAATTGACCCCACCAGAGACTAAGTGTACCTACTGTGTTTCAACTTGGGGTGCAATTATATGTCTATGTAAGTTTTCACATGCCAATTATTGCACTTCAAAAAATCTGCATGGTACTAATATCTCTGCAACTGAAGAAGAGGAAGAAGAGTGTTCTCCAAACAATGCAATTAGAGCAATATAGGCAATTAACTTTGCTATTTAGTATAAAGTTAAGAGCACTAAAGACTGAAGTAATAAATATTCACAAACACTTCATCACTATACAGAATCACAGAACAGCCACATATTTTTAACACACAATGCAGGCAGTCATATTATTAAACTTAATGGCATCTGAGAAATGATGAAATGCTCACAGCCTTGAGCTTGTAATGAGATAAGCTTGTAGACTGATCAGCTTGCATACAAATCATCTCATCTGAATAAAATTAATGTTTGATTTTTATATCTCTCCTCAAGCACTGCTGAGCCCCCCTTTTTGCTTTGTGAACAATTATAGGAAGGAAAATAAAAGTTTAGCCATGAAATGATTTATCAGTGGGAGAGTCCACAACACATGACATTTTAGCTTCTTGATTCTAGTGCTGGATGTAAGATTTCTTGTATGTTGTAAAAATAAAGAATGGGTGTTGGATGCTAAATACAATGTGAGAAATATTTTAAAGATTTCAAATTAACATAAAATGTTTATATTTTAAGTGCATTTTTACATTCAAAATAATAATAGCATGCCAGCATTTAATGTCGAAAGGATTGACTTTCACAGCTTTAATTGAATTTTCTTCTGCAAATTTGATCTTCAAATACTCATTGTAAGATTATAATATTAAAGGAGATAAATGTGTCATAGATATGTCCTTTTAACATCAGTAAAACTAGGAAAATTATACGTGACTAAAGTTTACATTCAATATTTTAAATTCCAATGTAAATCATCTCCTTAAATGCTTTTTGAAGTGAATTAATTATAATAGATTTTACTTAAAGCAGATTTTAAGTATCTCATGTAGGTCATTGCCCTCTTCCCTGAACATCTTATTTGATGTCTAGTAACATGTAGCATTCCATAGCTGTGAAAGAGTAAAAAGCACACAATCTTGATTTCCATTTCCAACATGTATTGGGAAAGAAAACTACAAAGAAACTATCTAAAGTAGAAACTCTTTGTGGGATGATATCTTAGACTATATTTCTTGAACAGAGATCTCATTATATTGCATTTCTTCAATATATGATTTGCAATTATTTAGAAATGTAAGGTATGAAGGACAACCATGATATTGTCACTAAACTGGCTATTAAGCCACCCATAAAATAAACATAGTAATTAGGAAATATTTCATAGATAAGCCAAGTTAAAAGCTCAAACTCTCTTTCTTGAATCATCCTAACTTGCTAATTACTATTCATCTCATTGTATCCACATAGATATCTCCTAAACGACATCATTGAGGATTAAATGTGTATAAACCTAAACTGCGTACAGTAAGATCTTGCAGATAATATATGCTCAATAACTGCTCATTATTATTCAAGGAGAATTATCCCTGCATTTTAACTCCCTCTTGTTCTTCTGTATGCCCATCAAGAGTCAATTGTATTGCTTCTCATACATGTTTTTGCAAGTTGAACTTTTCCTTTAACTCAAAATTCATAAAATGTGGGATGAATCTCCACTCAGCTCCCAGGTGCTATTATGTTCTCCTTCTTCCAAGGAACAAATTCCAGAAATCACAGAAAATGCATTAGAGGTGTAGTTTAACAGGAAATTGTGTCAGAGGATCCCAAGACAACGCCCAGGCTCAATAATTCTCTAGAAGAACTCACAGCACTCTTAAAACTATCTTACTCACAGTTATGGTTTATTACAGAAAAGGATGCATTTTAAAGTCAACAAAGGGATAAAAGGTGCATGTGGTTAAGCCCAGGAGAAACTATATGTAAGTTTCATGTGTTCCCTCCCAATAAAGGCACATGAGGACACACTTAATTCTTCTATCAATGATATTTAACAACCCATGCAAAATGCTTCCAATCAGGGAAGTTCACTTTAGTGTTGGTATCCAAATATTTTACTGGATGTCAGGAGAACAAGTATATAGCCCTGACAGGAATAACTGCTACAACTCAGATTCCAGCCTTTCTTAGAGCAAAGGTAGTCACCACCATACATAACAGTATTAGTTTAAACTTCTGTGATTGAACTGGTACAGCATGGACCAAGACTTCAGGCATAAACAAACAAACAATCAAACAAACAAACAAACAAACAAACAAGGTGTTCACCTTAAACACAGAGTGACCGAAGGCCTCAAACACATAAAAATATTCTTACCAAGCAGCATATTCCAAGGGTTCAGAATTACCTACCACAAAGTCAACCAAAGGCTGTACTTAAGATCAAACTTTATTTGAAATATACAGAGTTTGAACAGCACAGGTCTGTTGAGTTAACCCTTTCCCGTCCTTCCATATAAGGTGGAATTCAAATCAATGGACCAATCTACACAGAGGAAAAGATCTTGGCACTAGATGAATAGATTTGTGAATGTATACATCCATGTATTTTTTAAATTAAAATCTAAAGTTACGTAATTTAACCTGTTTTAAATTACTTTTCTGATTAACTGACCAATTTCCATAATTTGAATGCCTTATTCAATAGCAAGCACAACTGATAGTTGTAGTTTATATTCTGGTTAATAATTTTATGCCCTGGTTCCTTAAATGAGGCCTCACCTTGTTTTTGCCACTGAGGCTATTCTCTAACCTTGTTTTCCTGTATAAAATTCTGGGCTCAGGGACCAGACCTCCCAGCTCTGTCCCCTGCCTAGTATGCTCCAATCTGCCTTCCTAAGCTCACACCTACCACCACGTTCACAATCAAGTGCAGCAATCCTGCTAACACACTGACAACCTGCTTGAATTTCCGGAGACCCAGTCTGCCTGAACCGTAACTCTCACTTCAGCTTCTGGATCTCCAGCTGCATCAGATGGGGCTTTCTTTCAATTCCCTGTAGCTTTCTCTGAAGCATTTGCCCTACAATGGTGAGTAAGCTTATTCTGTTTCTAGATCTTTACATGGCTTCCTCATGTGGTATGGTAGATCACACAGGGCTACACTCCTGAATGCTGAGAACAAACTGAGGACTGATTGGTGTGGGGGGGAGAGGGGGATGATGGGCATGGAGGAGGGCACTCGTGGGGATGAGCACTGGGTGTTGTATGGAAACCAACTTGACAATAAACTATTTTAAAAAAGGAATATACAAATAGCTTTAAAAAAAGAAAGAAAACATTAAAAATAAAATATTAATTTTTTTAGAAAAAGAGATACATCTCTTATTCACAAAAACATGCATTTAGCAAGTTATTTAGGGATTTAGTGAGTGGCCATTAAATACCAGGCACTGTAGGCACCTGGGTGGCTCAGTCAGTTAAGTGTCAAACTTTGACTCAGGTCATGATTCCTGGTTCATGGGTTCAAACCCCACATCAGGCTCTGTGCTGAACAGCTTGGAGCCTAGAGCCTACCTTGGATTCTGTGTCTCCCTCTCTCTCTCTACCCCTCCCTTGCTCACACTCTGTCTCTCTCTCTCTAAAATAAATAAACCAAAATATTAAGTGCCAGGCGCTGTTCTAGTATTTAAAATATGTAAATATGTAATTCAAATGATTGAATGTCTATGTTGATGTATGCATTTGCATTAACACACACACTGGTCCTAGTCTTTTCCTTAATAAATAAACAAGAAAAATCAGTATATAAAACTGACTTTTAATTAGCCACTCATTATCATTCTTCTTTCCTTTCATTGTCTCCCAATGGATCTTTTGGTGATTTGCTAATGCGTCTAATCTAGGTCAGCTCATTTTTCAATCCTGCTAAAGATACTATATGCTGACTCTGACAAAACTGGTATATTTGCCACTCCACAGCTTCTAATCTGCACTACTAATTATAAAACCTATACTCTTCCTCCTGCATGCCCCTATAGGTGGTGAAGAATGCCATAGTACTATAGGTGTTTTGACATTAAAAACAAAGAATAAAAAATCATATTGCCCTCTCTCAATACAAACAGCTGTAAATCCAACAAGTACATGACCTTTAGTTTCCCTCTTCCTGGAGGGAATCTCTTGAATTCCCTGATGTTCAGATAACTGGACAAAAAGAAGTCTATCATCAAATTAGTATATCAGTACACGCTGGACAAATATAACAAAATAAAATACTGAATACACTGTCTATGAGATAAAAACATGGAAATATAACCCCCAAAACACAAAGCAGACATAGTATTGAATCCTCTGTTTAGATTTCTTTTCACATGCTCAGTTTCAAGTCATAAGAGTAGGTATCTATACAATTGTTGCTAAAAACTCAAAACACTGTACATGTTCTGTTCTCATTGTGAGTGTTCTTCCTTTTTTCTGAGCATAAATTTGATAGTAAAGAAGAGATTCTGACGTTATAAATGAAAACATTTTGGTAATGTGAAAACCATTATCAAACCATGTAGAAGGAAAAAAGTTAAGTTATTGGAGTCATATTTGTACAAAATATGTCACATTTACTACCAGAAAGCCATACTTAATGATATAGACTATCTCTTGAGCAAATTCCAAACCGCATCATGACAAATAGTAACTGACAAAGCAATCTATTGGTTCTGACAATATATTTGAATTTAATTATAATTTTAGCTATAGGTAGAACTAGGAAAAAATAAATAAATGAATTTAGCCAATCATTTTCTGTAAGAAACTCACTTTTGTTGTGACCTTAGCTTATCTAGCACTTCATCTGTGTCACTTATTCAGTTTTTTTTTTTTGTTTTTTTTTTTTACAATAATGTGTTGAGTGTTTATCGTGTGGATACATTTTCTGGATACTAAGGACACTGTGCTGAATCAGATGGTAAAACAACGGTCTCATGGAGCATATATTCCAGTGCACAAAGAAACAACTAGTAGAAATGTGTGCTGTGTTATATTCTGAAGAAACTAAACCAGGGTGGCATGTCAAAGAGTAATGTGGAAGTGCTAATTTAAATTTAGAGATCAAGGAAGTCTCTGGTGAGAGGTGATATTTAAGCAAAGATTCAAATAAAAGAAGATGATCCTAGAATGAGCATTATGAGAAGAGGGATAAACTATTGTCAAAGTGGACAAGAGCTTGGAGAATATAAGAAACAAGAGCAGTGTGGCTGAGGGCACTGAGTGTGTAGCAGAGAAGTGGATAAGGTGAACCTGGCAAGTTAGCCCAGAGCCAGATCACAGAACCTTGTAGACAGGAGTAATACTTTTGTATCTAAGTGTAATGGGTAGCCATTGGATGGTTTAGTGGCATATGTGTGGAATGGATGGTAAGAAGTAAAAGTTGGAAGCAATAGTGACCTGTTAAGCAGCCACAGCAGTGATATAGTTGAGAGATGATGGTATCATGCAATAGAAGAGGTAGTCATGGAAATTAGTGCAACATGGATACATTTATAATACCATTTAAGTACTGAAAACAAGACAAGATGGTGGCAGTATATGCTAAAGGAAAAGGAATAATCAAAGTATTCACAATGCTTAGAATTGAAGTTTGAATATATGGAGAGGTGATAGCATGATTTCCCTATGTAGGAAACCAGGAAGGAACTGGTTGAATGTATGTGTGTTTTTCAGGTAGATTTACTATGATGACATTAGTAGACATCCAACTGGAAATGTCAACTTGGTTAAAAAAAATGTCTACATATATATTATTGTTATATAATACAAAAATACATTATATATAATAATTATATATGATAATACATATATCCATAAATTATGCCAAACTTGGAAACAGATGAAGAGATGACTTTGTGTTCTTTTACAAGACTTTCTATTAACTAGGTGCCTTCTCAACTCTACCATAGGGGTTGAGGTTAATTTATAGATTTGTTACTGTTGAGTATATATAATTTCTGTCTGGTGGAATAGAAAAAAATGATTATAGTTTCTTGCCCTATGAGACATTAACTAGTTTTGGCTCTAACTCAGTAATTTTACCTTAACATTCCTTTATTAGATTATATATATGTATGTATATACATATATATATACACACACATATATATACATATATACACAATTGTATTTATTAATTGTATTTATTAATTATATATACAATTTAATAAAGGAATACATATATGCATATACACACATTTAAACACATTCCTAGAGCTATTATTGCACATGCTCTTCGAACCAATTTTAACATCGTCATTAATTAGTGAGTTAAATGGAATCTTTGGTATGTGTTTATTTTATATTTATGTGAAGTTATTGAATTTATCTTTCAGAAAATTATAATGTAATAAATGTAACCGTTAAAGCTATATATCTGGGAGTCATTGTCATGTAGATGATAGTATGAAATGGGTGAGACTATTTAAAGAGATAATGCAGAAAAATATGTGTGAATGGCTCTGATTCCAGAGTGCAGAGGAAATATGTATCAATTTTATTACATGCTCAGAAAATCTCTCTGAGGTTTTGATATCTCCATTTTTATATTAAGTAAATTATGGTTCAGAAAGCTTGAGTAGTTCTCCCAGAGTTTCACAACTAAAAAATGTTAGAAAGTAAATGTAGTCCTGGTCAGTCTGACCCAAAATTGTGTGGGTTTTTTTTTTTTTTTTTTTTTTGCACAAGAGCTAGATGATAATTCTCCAGATGAAAATAGTTTATTATTTTTATAGAGCTAATGGGCAATTTAGACAATCTCCCTTCTCTTTATTCCCATCCCCCTCCAGGTGTGTGTGATTGCTGTAATTTAGGCCCTGCATACTGCAAAACTACCTCTTAACCTATATTATCTACCCAAAGGAGTTATTTCAAAATTGGTAAGTATAGATCATGTAGGATATGCAAATACTATCACAGTATGAGCCATTTTAGTATAGGCAAATATAAAAAGGAAGTTTACACATATGGCAAGATTTTTAACAAATATAATTGTAAAATTTTTAACTGAAATAGGATTCATGTACTAAGTAGATGATTAAACTTCCCTATTTTTAACTTATGACTTTCCATTGTATAATTATATGAATATGCATAATAACCATTGGTTAATTCAGAATCTAAAATTATAATCAATTATATCCATATGAATTTAAAATATGATAATTTTTCAAGTATTACTTCTTCAAATGAAAACATGTAACTCACAATGAGATTAAAGGCAATGCATACAGAATATACTATGTAATGCAAATTAAGTAAATGTCATTATTGCTTTATTATTCACCACACTTTTTAATATGTATGTTTTTGTTATGCAGGTCAACAAAAATAGATTTAAGGAAGCTTATGAAAATGATAAATCCACTTATATAACTTCAAAAATTCACTGATAAAGAATATTAAGCAATTAGAAAAAAATGAAGCGGCATCAACAGTTATAGGTGATTGAAATAATGATGAACCCATCATACTGACCAAATGAAAGTTTATAATATGATACCAATTTCATTGCCAATGATAACATTTATGGTAGACACTGGATCTTTAATGTTACCTATATATCTTTCTGGTAAACCACAACTGCTTGAGGGCAGGGATAAAAATGATATTCAACTGTGTATTCCCAGAGCACTTGGTGACTTGCTTATACATAAACATTAGTGTATTCATTTAGTATCTATATCTTATAAATCATGACCTCCATCTTTCAAATCTTATTAGAAACCTGGAAATATAAAATTCATAACAAGATAAAATTAAAATTTTGACCATTTTTACCTGCTAGAGAAGTCTACTAATTGATTTTTGAAGCAATTCTCTTTCTTTTAAGGTTTATTTTGAGAGAGTGAGAGAGAGATAAAGAGTTCGCCAGTGGGAAAGGGGCAGAGAGAGAGAGAGAGAGAGAGAGAATCACAAGCAGGCTCTATGCTGTCAGTGCAGAGCCCAATGCGGGGCTCCATTTCAAGAACAGTGAGATCGTACCTGAGCCAAAATCAAGAGGAAGATGCTCAACAGACTGAGTCACTCAGGTGCCCCCGAAACAATTCTTTACTGGAAAAATAAATCAAGTTAATGTTGGAATTTGGCTGCTTTAAACTATGAATAAAATATTGATGTGTAATTGTTAAAAGTATTTAAAAAGTAAACGTTCATAATGATAAATAAGTAAAATGGAAAAAATATATAACTTTATTTCTTAGTACAAGTGTTTTATTTTAAAAGAATCAACAACATAGAACCAGATGCTGAAGGTCTGCAATCCTTTATGCCCATTTCAGAGGACTATAAATAATTACGTGAAATATGAAGAATAAAAATTAGAAAATTTGATGAAAACAATAAATGCAATAGGTTAACTGTGTCATTAAAGACTATTAAATATTGAAAATTTATTCCAATCATTCACCAAAATATCATTGAGGATTATAAGGCCTCTAATGTAAGATGCTAGGTCAAAGAATATTCACCGACACCCAATAATGTATAAGATAAATATTAGCAACTGGGAAAGTGATTATTGTAAAATATAAATTTAAGTTGCATAGAGGCTAAATTATTTGTTTAAAAGGTTTTTTTCAGGGGTGCCTGGGTGCCTTAGTCGGTTAAGCTTCCAACTTCAGCTCAGGTCATGAACTCAAAGTCTGAGTTCAAGCCCCGCGTCTGGCTCTGGGCTGACCTCTCCGAGCCTAGAGCCTGCCTCAGATTCTGTGTCTCCCTCTCTCTCTGCCCTTCTCCTGCTTATGCTCTGTCTCTCTCTGTCTTTCAAAAATAAACATTAAAAAAAATCAATAAAATAAAAGGTTTTTTATACCCCCCCAAATTGTCTGTGTTAACATCCCCCATAATTTGTGGGATATTCTAGATTTCCACAAATGTGGAAACCAAAGTTCCTATCTTGTCTTTAAGTCCTATGTTTTCAATCCTCTAGTTAAATATTTTATAACTATCTTAAACAGCTTGATGTCTGTCATCTACTCATAGAGATTTTGATTCAGCAAGGTTGAGCTAGACCCTAGAAATCTGCATTTCAATAAGCATCTCAAGCAAATTTGATTCAGAAACTCTATAGAGCCTTCGGTGAATAAAATCTCTATAATCAGGGTCTAATCTTGGCAATCTCCTTTTGCAATACTCTTTCATCTGTAGCCCATAGCCAACATCTTCACAGTATAATTCCATCTCAGTGCAATAATTACCGACTCTTATCAGAATTTCTACAGCCTTTCCCCATGGCATTCTAGACTGAAAATTAATATGAATCATGTAATTCTGAAAATTCTTAGAGGT
The DNA here is from genome assembly GCF_008692635.1 of Crocuta crocuta. Taxonomy (NCBI): domain Eukaryota; kingdom Metazoa; phylum Chordata; class Mammalia; order Carnivora; family Hyaenidae; genus Crocuta; species Crocuta crocuta. Next base: position 685,576 of record NW_027529656.1, read on the forward strand.
CCTGTCCATCTCACAAACTTTCACATCCTCAACATTGAGCCTTTGCATGGAACATTAACAGATTTGTTGAATTACTGAATAAATCCATGTTGTTGCTAGATCAGTCCTGGAAAATCACCGGTTTAATCAGATCACCCTCTGCCTAAGAATGCTTCATGGTTGTCAATCAGAAAACTTCCTGGTCATCACATGAAGTCATTGAACTTACATTTGTACCAAGACTATTTTTCATAGTTTCTTAATTTCATCCTTAAGTTCTAAAGTTTAATCTATCCATCCATCTTTATTAAGAATATGATTTCATATAAAATACATTTCTTGTTCATATGCATGATAATTTGATATCTAATTTCAAATGACATATGAACACAAGAAGACAGGAAAGTATGCATGATGGTAAACAGCAAATTCTCAATTATGTATGCATAATTATATATATAATGTAACTATATATAGTAATGCAGTTATATATTTTACATGTACACACACACAATAGAAGATGCTTAACATTTCCCTTAGGTAAGGCTTTGCAGAGCTGAAGGATCTAATACACAGACAGGCTGAAAAAGAAGACTATGGGATACCTTTGGGAGATAAAGTGTAAATCAAGTTGGCAAAAACAGAAGATTTATGTAGAGTTAAAGTATGAGATAAATTTTAAAAGATAACTGTATTTTAGGAGATTTATGTCTGCCAGATTAAAGGATTTGTGTGTTATAGGCTCTGTGTTAACTTGATGATCCTGGTGAAGGAATATGGCCAGCAGAGTGGTATAAATTAGATGATATTCGATGTCTTTAAAATTGAAAATAAAATACTTTGGAAAACCAAAATGCCTCTTTCTTCCTATTTAATCAGATATTCAATTTAGCGAGCACTTACTCTATTCCAGGCACTGTGTTAGATGATGAGAATAAAATGTTCAGCAAAAACACACACATAATTGGCTTAAATTTTAATGGGCAAGATAGACACTAATTGAATAATCACACAACATATTTATAACCCAACACTGTGACCATTTCAATAGAAAAGTGCATGATGTTGTATGAGGATATATATTAAGATTATAGGATGGTTTTGCCAAATAAGTGACTTTGAGCTGAGTTCTAACAGATGATTCATAGGAAGGGGGAGAATAGGACCAGGAAGAAAGTATTATAGGCAAAAGAAAGAACATGTGCAGTGGTCCTGATATGCCAAGGATCAGGGTACATTTGGGGATTTGAAGGAATGTTAGTGTAGCAAAGATGGAGGAAGTAATACAAGTAAAGCATGTAGCTGGATAGGAAGCAAGAGCTGGATTAAGTGGGGCTGTCCAGAACGTTTTAGTGGCATTGCATTGTCTTCAAAAGAACAATGGTGGTGAGGCATTAAAGAATGTTGGAAGATTGAAATTGAACTTAAAATAATTCACTTTGGCTAGTATATGGGAAGGGCATAATGGATGTCTGGAACATGTGGCCTCTGAAATGAGTAATTCATCCAGGTAAGAAATGACATTAACTTTGGAATTATGATAATTTGGGAGATGAGTAAAAGGGAAGATATAAGGAATATTTATTTAGATGGAAACTTAGCCATACTGACTACTGGAAGTAAGAAAAAAGGAGATTTTAATTATGACAACTAGGTTTTTAGAGTAATTATCTGGATGACGGTCTCATGTGTATAAACATATGTACACATACATATTTTTTCAATGTACATTAGTTCACAAAATAAACTGATTACAGCTTCACACTGTTTTCAAGTATGTGGTAGGGAAATTCTTTCTTCTTTATTCCTCCTTTGTAAAATATTTTGTTTTCTTAACTGGTCCATTATTTGAAGCACTGTTAGCATTTCAGAATTATATTGTTAAGTACTATGAAATTCTCTATGGGATTTTGTTTAAACTTAAATCAAAACTATGATACAAATCAGAGTAATTTAATACCTTATAAAAAAAATCCCATTTTCTAAACTCATTCTGATACAAAAATACTATAATTACCAAAAGTAATGATAAACAAATTATATCCAGTCCTTAGCTCTAATACAATGGATAGCTGTATTATCCATTGTAAAAATGTCTACTTTTCAAAGTTTTGAATTGGACATAGTAGCGTTAATTCTGGCCTCATCAATACCAGGGTTTAAAAAAATAAGTTAAGTGCTTATAGATTATTGTATGTCTCAAAAATTAGTAAGCTTACAAATTCAGTAGTATCTAAATTATATACTTAAATTTAAAGGTGCACTATGTATGCGAGAAAAATAGCATGCTTAAAGACCTGTATGCTACTTTGCTGTTTGCAACTTCCTTATTTTTATTACCTTTGTACCTCAGCCAAAATTATCTAAATGTATTGGAGGTTGAGAAGCAAGGGCACATAGACATAGAATCACAATCAACTATAATGGATTAGGTGCTCAGCTGAGGATAAGTATATCTTTTGACAGGCTGCAAACCATTTACAAAATTATTAAAGTAATAAAATGCAACTTAAATCCCAAGCTATTACTGATTCCAAACATGGTATAGTATTTTCAAGGATGAACTTTACTTTTGAAGGAAGAAAAACCCCAACTCTGTACTTGAAATAAAATTAGACTATTAAGTAGACTTCAACTACCAGTAGGCCTTAATAAACATGATATAACATTATTAGGAAATCTAAGTAACCTTTACCTTCCCTCCATTCGTCTATAGTATAGAAACAATAGTATCTATAATATATAAGAAAAATCACTTAAAATAATAAATAAACCAAAATGACTCAAACATATAAAAGAATGGAGAATTCTCATATTAACTCAAAATATAAAATAAAAACCAGGCATATTGAAATATTAATCTCATATTTGGCAAATTCATATAATTATTAAATAATTGATTTAATTTCCTTTGCCTATTTTAAATTAAAATTGTGCACCTCACAATTCGAATACATTATCTCATTTATATTAGTTCTCACAACAATCCTGCTTATGAAAAAAAAAAGCTTACTAAGTTTATGTGAAGTACTGAATTTGACATTTCTAGAAAGACCTAATTCTACATACTGAAATGAGACTTTTTACGCTAACACCAAAGCCCATAGTCTTCATAATTACTCTATGATTCAAAAAGAATGAAACCTCACCAATTGCATCTTTATGGATGGAACTACAGGGTATCATACTAAGTGAAATAAGTCAGCCAGTGAAAGACAAATACCATGTGATTTCACTCATATGTGGAATTTAAGAAACAAAACAGAAAAAAAGAGAGGGGTAAACAAGCCATAAGAAACTCTTAATGATAGAACACACTGAGGGTTGATGTAGGGAAATGCGTGGAGGGGTGGGCTAAATGGGTGATGGGTTTTAGGAGGGCACTTGTTATGATGAGCACTGGGTGTTGTATGTAAATGATGAAATCACTGAATTCTGCTCCTGAAACCAATATTTCACTGTATGTTAACTAGCTATAATTTAAATAAAATTTTGAAAAAAAATAATCTATAGTAACTTTGGTATTGAAAATTCATTTCCATGAGGTATATTCAAATTGGAAATGTAAAATATGACAACTGGCACATTAATACAATAATCATGATGGTTATCATACAAAATTGTACACTTTTAAGGTATGGGATCTTGTGGTACTTTTCAATTCACAGTGTTCATTAAAAAGATTTTGAGAAGCAGTTAATAATTATTTACTGAATTAGTCAACACAATTAAAATCTCATTACTGAAAAACAACTGGAAAGCTTAATCTGAATTAGTGAACATTTAGAATTCAAGGATATCTTTTTAAAGTATAACTAAATTCTACTAATATTTATTTATAAATATCTATGAATTAGCCCTTGACCAAATGGTAAATAAGTTATATTGTCCTCAGTGGACTATGGTAAGTGCAAATGACTCATCTAATAAAGAGTTAGTATCCAAAATATATAAAGAACTTGTAAAACTGAACATCCAAAAATTGAATAATACAATTCGAAAATGGGCAGAAGACATGAATAGACATTTTTTCCAAAGAAGAGAAAAAGATGACCAACAGAAGTATGAAGAGTTTCTCAACATCACTCATTTGGGCAAATACAAAACAAAACTGCAATGAGATACCATCTTACACCTGTCAGAAGGACTAGTATCAAAAAGACAAGAAATAACAAATGTTAGTGTGTTAGCATGCGGAGAAAGGGGAACCCTCTTGCACTGATGGCAGGATTGCAATCTCATACTGCTCCTCTGAAAAGCAATATGGAAGTTTCTCAAAAAGTTTAAAATAGAACTACCCTGGGGCGCCTGAGTGGCTTAGTCGGTTAAGCGTCCAACTTTCACTTAGGTCATGATCTCGCGGTTCGTGGGTTCGAGCCCCGCGTCGGGCTCTGTGCTGACTGCCAGCTCAGAGCCTGGAGCCTGTTTCAGTCTGTGGCTCCCTCTCTCTCTGAGCCTCCCCTGCTCACGCTGTCTCTCTCTCTCCTAGAAATAAATAAAACATTAAAAAAAAAAATTAAAAAAAAAAATAAAATAGAACTACCCTACAATGTAGCGATTACACTACTAATTATTTGCCCAAAGAATACAAAAACACTAATTCTAAGGGATATATGGACCCCAGTGTTTATAACTGCGTTATCTACAATAGCAAAGCTATGGAAACAGCCCAAGTGCCCATCAACTGATGAATGGTTAAAGAGGTGGCGTATGTATACAATGGAATATTACTCGGCCAAAAAAAAAAAAAAAAAAAAAAAA
>NW_027529656.1:690333-799491 GCF_008692635.1 Crocuta crocuta
AAAAAAAAATGAAATCTTGCCCTTTGCAATGACATGGGTAGAACTAGAGAGTATTATGCCAAATGAAATAAGTCAGAGAAAGATAAATACCACGATTTCACTCACATGTGGAATTTAAGAAACAAAACAAGCAAAGAGAAAAAAAAAAAAAAAGAGACTGAGGGACACCAAGAAACAGATTCAGCTATAGAGAGAACCTGATGGTTATCCGTGGGGAGGTGGGTGGAGGAATGGGTTAAATAGGTAATAGTGATTAAGGAGAGTACTTGCACTTGTGTTGTATAGAAGTGTTGAGTCACTATATTATACACCTGAAACTAACATTACACTATATGTTAAGCAACTGCAACTTAAATTAAAACTTTTAAAAAATTGCATAAATAGATATCAGGACTAGAATGGCCATTCATAATAAAATTGTAATTGGATTTAAATATTCAAAATCAGGGGGACCTGGGTGTCTCAGTCTCTTAGGCTTCCAATTTCTGCTCAGGTCATGATCTCACAGTTTCTGAGTTCAAGTCCGGCATCAGGCTCTGTGCTGACCATTCAGAGCCTGGAGCCTGCTTCGGATTCTGTGTCTCCCTCTCTCTCTGCCCCTCTCCCACGTGTACTCTGTCTCTCTTTGTCTCTCAAAAATGAATAAACTTTAAAAGATATTTTAAAAAGTTCAAAGCTTATTGGTTATTTTATCAAATTTTATTTGTGGTAATAAATTTGGAAGTTATTCAAGAAATATTCAACATTATTCCAGTGTTCTTTCACGATTCTAAATGTATTTTGCTTAGTACAAATCCCTGTAAGTATTCTCTTTTTCAACATGTGTCTACACAATGGCACAAATTATTCCAAGTTTAGTCTGATTAACTGGAAACTTAAACTTTAAGTCACAGCTTTATCATGTTAAGTTATTTTGGTGATTTATTACATTCTTTCTTGAACATTATCATCAGTAATTTAAAAAAATCATAGTATGTGCTTTCCTGTATAATGTAAAACATCCTTATGAAGTATTTCTGCCAAAAGGCTATTAAACTAAAACTCATGTGGTAACATCACATCCCCTCCCTGAAATTAATTAATATTTTACAAAGTAACTAAAAACTTCAAAAATGTCAGCACCAAGAAAAACGAAGATGAAGGAAAATGAAAAAAAATGGGGGAAAAAAGGCTCAGGAAGGATACCAGACTGAGGGACCAAAAAAATATGACAAATGAAAGCAATGGGCAATTCTGGATTTCCCTTTGCAACAAAGAACATTATTGAGACAATTGAAGACATTAACAAAACCTGTAGATTAGATAACAGTATTATAAAAGTGTGAGTTTCCTGAATTCCATAACTGTACTGTAATTACGCTCTTTCCACTGTTCCTGGGGCTTGGATCATAAGGGAAGGAAGTCATGTGTGTCGATGGTAAGAAAAGCCAACCTGAAATGCAGAATCTGGTGTAATGTCTTTTTTTGTGTCAGCCTTTTCTTTTTGCTACTGCCTGGGCCCTATGTCACCATGGTTCATTCTCTATGCTGCCATTCTTTGCTGGGTACAATCTTATATAATCTAAGCCACATCAAGGCTCTTTGGCAGCGCTTTTAATTTGTTTTACTTTGTTTTTAAATGAATTTTATGATGGAGATATGATTATGAAAATATTAAGAAATACATTAGTCAAAAGATAAATGTAGCTGTCAGCAGTTTTTACTACTTTTTACTGAGTGTCATACTCACTGATTTTTAGTAATGATAGAAAATGGAATGCATCATTTTCTCTATTTCCACTCAATTCGTTAAACCTGAGGACCACAAATGGATCAGCAGATATGCACAGTATAGCTAAAGACAAAGAAAAAAGTAATATTCACCATGTCTTGGGTTTTCATAGTCTTGCCCTATCTAATTTCTAGCTTAATTTCTGGTAAATGCTTACCTTTCCCTTTAGGGTTCCTATTCTCGATCAGTTCTGAATCACTTGCATTTACCTGAATACACCAAAATGTTTTATAACCTCCATATGGTTCTCTCTGACTAGGGATGATAATTTTTACTCCCCAAGCCTCTCCTAATTGAATGAAAGTTATTCATTTTTCTTTTTTTAAATGTTTTATTTATTTCTGAGAGAAAGAAAGAGAGCATAAGCAGGGCAAGGTCAGAGAGAGAAGGAGACCCAGAATCCTAAGCAGGCTCCAGGCTCTGAGCTGGCTGTCAGTACAGAGCTGGACGCGGGGCTTGAACCCACGAACCGTGAGATCATGACCTGAGCCGAAGTCGGACACTTAACCGAATGAGACACCCAGGCTCCCTGAAAGTTGTTCATTTTGCAAGGGAAGCTAAAGCTTTGCTTCATGTGAAACCTTTTTTATTCTTTTCCCTGCATAGCGGACTGAACCGTAACAATTTATTCCATTCTTTTGTTGTTTACTTTTTGTTACCCTCATTGGTGCTCATCTCTATACTTAGGCCTAATAAAAAGCCAAGCACATAGCAGATGTTCAAAGAATAGTCAAATAAGTGAGACTGAGAGGCATAGATCACATAGAGAAGAAGAGATAAAATACACATAAGCAGTACAGATTCATTTTCTCTGCTCTACTCTTACTTTTGAGTGGGGAGAGATTTAGAGTGTACTTCATACTCAAAATGACCAAAGCTAAGAAACAAAGAAAGATACAGAGAAAGAAACATGGAAAAATTCACAGAGTGAAAATATATTAAAAAGAAATGAGTCATATCTCTAATGTTCTCCCCGTTTTGCAAGATTTTCTCATATCAGAACCTAGCACAGGAAATAGAGACAGCAAATATGTGTGCAGTTGTGTACCAGGCCAGAAGTGTTCCTTGAGAATTCAGTTATTCCAACAACCAACATGTGATTTAGAAGGGAAGATGAAATGGGGGGCTCTTAACTACCTGGACATAGGATCAGTTACTTGCCTAGAGGATTCCTGTGTGACTAGAGTTTTTTGAACAGCGGTGGTTGACTCTCTTGTTTTGCCGAGATTTTAGGGGTTTTCTCAAATGAGGACTGTCAAGTTTTGAAACTGAAACAGTCCTGAGAAAACCAGGATGTCTGGTCATAAAACAAGAATCGTGAGAGAAGCTAGACTACAAACTCAGTGTGTTTATAGGGTCATTAAAAATGGTCCTTTAATCCCCAAGTTATGCCATTTAAACCCAGACCATTTTAGAAAATCTTTTGAGATTCTATCCTATGTTAATGTGCAGATTTCCTGGGAAAGCCATTGTTTAATCCCATTAACATGTTTTAACTTTTAATGAATATATGCTTCACTCTCTGTAACGTTTATTATGCATTTACTATGTGTTACTGGGTTGCAAACATTGTTTCAATGTCAGATTATTTTAAAATTATGTTTATTTATTTTGAGAGGAAGAGAGTGATTTGGGAGAGGGGCTGAGACAGGGAGACACAGAATACAGAGCAGGTTCCAGGCTCTGAGCTGTCAGCACAGAATGCTACTGGGGGCTCTAAATCATGAGTGTGAGAGAGATCATGACCTAAGCTGAAGTCAAACACTCAACCAACTAAGCCACCCAGGCACCTCTCAATGTCTGACTTAAAAACCTGATGAAGTAGTCACTGATTATATATTATAATATATTACATATAATTATATTACATATAATATATTACATATGTTTTTAGATGAACAATGTTAAGCCAAAGAAATGTAAGTCATTTGCCCAAGCTGGCAAAGCTAAAGGATGAACTATTTCAGTGGAATGTTTACCTCTATCAGAGTTTGAACACTTGGTCATTTTGTTCTTTAGAGGAAAATCTAAGTATGAGATATTTGGCTGGATATTCTGAGCCTTTCCAAGACGTGTGATGCACTGTTCTTAGGAAGTTTACTATCTTGGGTTGCTGGGTGGCTCAGTGGGTTAAGCTTCTGACTTTGGCTCAGGTCATGATGTCTGATGTTGCAGTCCATGAGTTTTAGACCCACTTCCGGCTCTGTGCTGACAGCTCAGAGCCTGGAGCTGATTTCAGGTTCTGTATCTCCCTCTCTCTCTACCCCTCCCCCACTCATGCTCTGTCTCTGTCTGTCTGTCTCTCTCTCTCAAAATTAAATCAACAGTAAAAAAAAGTTTAGTATCTTACATGGAAGTTAAATGTAAACAGATCATTAGGATAATACTGAAAATTTGCATAGCACTTCCTGTACACAGGCTTCTCACATAAACATTAAGTCAACAATTATTCTAATAGCTCATTAAAGCAATCATGTCAGGAGTTTATAATCCCCATTTAACAGATCAAGAATCTGAGAGTCAAAAAAACTAAATGTTCAATGGCTATTGATTTTGTAACTGGTGATTAGAATCCAAGATTTTTTTTTTTAATGATAGGCTGGTCCTTATTTTACTTAATTGTGCTGCTTGAAATGCACATTACCAAGTAACAATTACATCATGGGAAATTCTTAACATTATGAACTCAGTAATCTTTATGATTTGTATAGCTCAATCTTGTGTTGAAATTTCACAATGTTTGCTGATTGAGTGAATCTTCATCTTTTTATTGAAGAAATGTTTTTATTTTCTTTCTTTCCTTTTATTAGAGAGAGAGAGAGAAAGGGAGAGAGAGAGAGGATTAGTAGGGGAGAGGGGCAGAGGAAGAGAGAGTATCTTAAGCAGGTTCCAAGCTCAGTGCAGAGCCTGAGATGAGGCTTGATCCCACGACCCTGGGATCCTGATCTGAGCCTAAATCAAGAGTTAGACGCTCAACCAACTGAACCATTCGGGTGCCCTATGAATCTGCATTTCTGGAGTTTTTGCCACCCCTAGAATATATGTACTCCACATCTAGTAATTATTTAGAGTTGATTTACATAGGCACCAAGTTGCTTCATGAGCAGAAATGGCCATTCTGAAAAGCTATGATGCTTAGTGTTCAAAAGAAAATTCTCAAACCAGACTAGCTCTATAATTCCAGCTCTTTAACTCTCAACCTATGTAACTATATGAATGTTATTTATCATAATCTCTCTCTGTGATATGTTTTCTCCTTTGGTACAATAAGAGTAATATCCTACCTATTTCAGAGGTGGTTATACACAGTAAATAAGTTCATATGAGTTAGAACTTAGAAAATGTCTTAGTTACTATTATTATCATTGTATTAATTATTATTATTTTACTTAGAAATCTTAAATTGAATACAGGCTTGGGCACTTATTTGATCTTGGAAACATTACTTTGTATCATTGACCTCAATTTCATCATGTGTAATATTTGATAATATTTTCAAATTAACTTACCGAAAATTCTTAGTGTTAAATGCAATATAATTGCCCAATAAAGTTTGTATGTTTTTTATTTTATTTAATAAACATCAAGTAACTATAGAGTATCAGGTCCTTTATTAGTCTCTGAGGATGAAAATGTTTTTAAAACAGCTAAGAGTCTTGTCCTCTGATTTTCTGATGTGGGATATAAATGTAATAAATTATTTTCATAAATATGTAATTACATAAAAGGAATCCATGCTCAGCCAGAACACTCAGTTAGACCTAACATATGCAACATATAATCTATCACCTACTTGGCTTTTGATTTATGCAATTTATTTAGTTGTCTGCTCATTCCTTACATTTGCTAAGGGTACACTTTAGATTTTCAACTCAGAACAAGAGGACCACCCCCATGTATAACATAGATCATGTATATATTTTTAATGATTAGAACTTAATTGATTCTTTTCTTAGATTAGTGGTGAGAAAGCAAACAAAAGATCACATCTAATGATGCTGACGAAGTCTCAAATCTCAAACCCAATGTTCTGACTCAATGTATTCTTCATGTCTTTAAAATAATTAATATTAATAATCCAATGTATTAAAGTTATTAGAACCACTGATGACTTTTCCAGGTATAAAATTATGGAGTCATTACATTTTAAAATATAATCATAAAATTATATGCATACAGGGCCATGCATATACAATTTTGAGCATGAAACTGTCACAGAGAAAAATGTTAGCTAGCAAAATCGACATTAATGAAAGCATTAATGTTCTGTAGGAGACTTCCAGTTTAGGCTGGGATAAATTGTGATCATGGAGTAAATTGCTTAGTATAAGAAAGAGAATAACCTAAACAGGAATTCATATATTTCTTTGAAGAGCTCCCTGAGTCCCCTCACCTAATAGTGATTTTTATTACTACGAGCACTCAGTTAAACTCTGTATCAGCAACTTTCATATTGGGCAACTAAATTTATTATATATGAACATTCATATATTCTGAAGATTGCTAAAACAATATGACTCATCAATTTACTACACTCAGAGGATATAATTTTGGAAATGCTGATGTTAGTTTTGTAATTATTATCATACCTCAAGCAGTATTACCCACAATAGAACAATTATTTAAGGCTATTCCAATTAGCTATTTTATTTTTATTCAAAATGTTATTGTTTCTTGTATTAAAGAATATGCAACAGATCAGCAGAAATTGGTCACAATGAGTTATAATGTTTTATACAATTATGAATATATCACATTTATTTGCATTTGCAAAAATACATTTTTGCTCATGGTAACAATCCAATATTTTGTTTCATATTGGATCATGCTGTTTCATCTTCCATAGTATTATTTCTTTCCTTTTTTTTTAAGTTTATTTACTTTTGACAGAGAGAGAGAGACACAGCATGAGCAAGGGAGGGGCAGAGAGAGATGGAGACACAGAATCTGAATCAGGCTCCAGGCTCTGAGCTGTCAGCACAGAGCCCAATGCAGGGCTTGAACCCACCGATTGCGAGATCATGACCTGAGCTGATGAGGACGCTTAACCCACTGAGCCACCCAGGCACCCCATCCATGGTATTATTTCTAAACAGCAGAATATCTTGCTAGTTATTTGATAAGAAAATGTTAAAATATAACTTAGTAACATTTCATATAAATCAGGGTGATGTGTATTCTAGGATAAACTTTCCTCAAACATAGTGATCCTCAGGAAAAGCAAAAACAGCAACAACAACAAAAAAAGAATTTCATTGACATTTCTATCTTTGTGCCTTTTTCCTATTTATGACTTCTCTACATTTAAGTTTTGGAGGCTAAGCTATGTTTTATGATCTACAATATTGCATTGATCTTTCTCCTTCTTCCTCCCTTCCTTGTGTTTATGCTTGCTTGTACTGTGATATCATTTATTTATCTCCAATAAATAATGTTTTCATTGTGTAGCTAGAACAGTGTTGTCCATATTCCCTATACAGACAGGGAAATACCAGTATTACAGTGTTTAATAGATACCCCAAATGTCATGATCTATGTTTTTTTTAAGTAAAATTCAAAGGTGGTTATTCTCACCACCAACACACACACACACACACACACACACACACACCCCACAAGCAACTAATGCTAAGTTCATCTTCATTTTGGATATTTTTATTTCCTTTGCTTTATTACACTAGATTTACCTTTATGTCTATGTACTTTCCTAGCTACTTCTTTTTCATTTATTATATACAAGATTGTAAAGAATAGTTAAGAACTCAGAAGCACACATATATCTGGATATAAATTCTCTAGTTTTTATAAGAGGGTAAATTTAGTAAGTTACTTAAGTCTTAATTTAGTTATTTGTGAAAATTTAGATAATAATTATTGTTTCCTAATTTATGGTTCACTAGAAGGTTAAATAAGATAATGCATATAACATTCTTATAGTACTTAACGAGAAGATGTTACTGGATATATGTATTATCACTGACTTGTGTTCCTCTTTCCATTGTTAAAAAATAAATTTTTCTAAAGATTCTGCCCTTCATTACTCTCTTTAATTTCCATGACTCAAGTTTGTTGGCTCCACTTTATAGTGAAAGTATTAATAATTCCTATAACCTAAATATTCTTTTTTTAAGTTTTTAATTTAAGTAATCTCTACACCCAACATGGAGCTCAAAATCACAACACTGAGATCAAGAGTCACACACTCTTCTGACTGAGCCAGCCAGGTATATCTAACATAAACATTCTCAATGAAGTGATATTAAAATAAGATTTATAAAACTCCACCATAGAATAAAAATGTTATCATTCATTTTAAAAAGTTGAGAAGTGAGAATAAATTTGTCATTTTGGAAATAAAAAAGGAGAAAAAATGTATTGTCTTGTTTTCACTCTTATTTACATTTTCTGTAATAAGCTTAGAAGAATACACTTACTCTGAAAGGATAGTGACAATTTATCTATTTGGTAATTGGAATTGGTAGTATATTAATTATGACTTACATTTTCCCCAAAATATATTCCAGGGAATTAGAGGTGATAAGTATAATTTACCATATATAGTATAAGTCCCTATAAATAGGAAACTCAGTTGTCATTTTAATTATCATATATACTTACATTATTGTAGATATTTGGCTTAAACCATATAAAGAACATACAAAAATTTAGATAGAGTATAATCAATTTAAAAGAAGATTTCCTAAAAAGGAAAATGTAAGTTGATGATATATGCTAATAGCAACTGCGTGCGTAATGTAATTGTTTTACTTAGTTCACAAAAATAGAAAATTAAAAATCGACAAAACTTGTTCCTTTTTCTTGTTTCTGTATCCTCTTGTTCACATCTCAGTTTAACAGCCCACATGTCTCTTATATCTGCTCCATCCTGTTGGTCACCAACTTACTATGATATTTTAGACCATCATCTGTTCTCCCCTGAACTGCCAAAATGTTACTCAACCCGTATTTTGCTTTCATTCTTATCTCCTTATCTTCCATCCTTATCTTCTCCTTATCATCCTTATCTTCCAATGGATCTGCCAGTGGATTATTTTAAAATACTTATCTAGGCTTCTCTCTCAGCTTTGTAAGTTCATGGCTTTGTAGTGCCAGACAAATAACCAAATATTTTAGTGCAGTGGTACTTAAACTGTAGTATACATCAGGATCATTTGAAAATCCTGTTTAAAAAAAAAAAAAGTTTCCCAGGACCCTATCACAGAGTTTCTGATTCAGTAGTTTTGAGGATGTCTTGACAGTTGGCATTTTTCCATGTGATGGTCGTCTTAGGACCATACGTTGAGAACTGCTGCTTTACTGTGACCTAAAATGTTCTCTGTGATCTCATTTGCTTAATTCTCAAGTTTAATCTCTCACCATATTCTCAAATTTATTCATATTCCATTTGGCCTAAGTACTATGAACTGTTTCCATATGGGATATATCCATTCTTTCTGAAACATCCTTTATTCAGAACTCTATTGTTCTGTAATCTGTATACTTGGCTTATTGATGACCCCATTCAAAATCCAGCACAAACAGTTTTGTCTTGGAAACCGTCCCAGATTCTCTTCTTGTATAATCTTTCTGTAGCTCAGACAGTACCTGTGCTTGATACCAAAATGTATGAGATTGCTGGTCTTGAACTCACAAACTGTGAGATCATGACCTGAACCAAAGTCACACTCAACTGACTAAACCACCCAGGTGTTCTTTTAAAATTGTTCTTATTTTTTTTATATAAATAAGGATAGCTTCTTGTGTGTTGTGACTTTTAACAATTTCATAAAATATTGGTAAAATTATATATTATACCCCACATAATTAATTTTAGGATGAAACAATATATTTTTGCTGTTTTCATTTTTCTTATGTAATATGTGCTAAAGTGTAAAGACAATGTTTGTAATATATTAAGTGACTGTTCATTATAACATTAGGATAAAGAATATTACATTATGATAAAGAATATATATTGTCATGTTACTATGTGGCAGGCACTATTCTACTTTATGTAATTTCCTAAAACTTAGAGATAACAGTACACAGTGAAGGAGCAGAGTGCATATCTGACCCTTTACTATTCCATCATGTCATCTTCATCCCATATAGTGTGGTTAAATTTGTGTCAGAATGCCAGCTAACTATGCAATAAAAGTGACCTATAGCTCTCCCAAGATGTATTTGCATCAAGTGTAGGCACTAGCAAGGGGATGCTGCTACTGAGTAATTCTCATCAACACAGAAGTTGGAGGCAGGACAGAAGACATCATTGAACAGCCTAAGTAGAAAAAGCAACCAATATACATAGTGTGATGATTGACATGGTGGGATTAACTTTCCTGGGCTATTTTCTGGAACTAACTCACCATATTCCTTCCCCACCCAGCTTTATTAACGTATAATTTTCAAGTAAAATTTGCACATATTTAATGTGCCCAATATGACTATTTGATTTATGTATAAATTGTGAAGTGATTGCCAACAATTAGGCTGATTAACACATCCATCATACCACAGTTACCTTGTTGTGCATGTATGGTGACAATGCTAAGATCTACTCTGTTAGCAAATTTCAGGTATAAAATACAATATTATTAACTAAGTCACTATGCTGTACATTAGATTCCCAGAACTTAATCATCTTCTAACTGAAAGTTTGTACCCTTTGACTGACGTTTCTCCATTTCCCCCACTTAGTAGCCTCTGGCAATCACCATTCTACTCTCTGCTTCTGTGTTCAATTTTTTAGACTCCACATATAAATGAGATCAGACAGTATATTTGTCTAATTTCACTTAGCATAATGCCCTCCAAGTTCATCCATGGTTTCGGAAATAGCAGGGTTTCCTTCCTTTTAGGATTACAAAATATTCCAATGTGTATATCTACTACACCTTATCACTCATCCATTGATGGGCACTTAGGTTCTTTCCATATTATGTCTATGGTGAATAATTCTGTCAATGAATCAGATTGCATATCCTTTAGATATATATACACCTAGAAGCTGAGATTGCTGGATCATATGGTAGTTATATTCTTAGTTTTGAAGAAACTCTATACTGTTTTCTATAATAGCTGTACCAACATACATTCCCCAAAGCAATGTACAAGTAATTCATCCATTTCTAAAGATGACTAGATTTTTCTAGCTGAATTAATGCACAAAATCTTTAACAAAATAACAAGATAGCAACTGTTGATGTGTATGTACATTAAAAAACATGTTGAGAAAGGAACTGTCTTAAATATACAGAAATATTATTTCAAGTCTACTGGAAACTATAACAATTATCTTAATGAATACTAGATTTCCCCCAATATCTAAAAAAAAATGTAGTTTGGTCAAAACTCCTCATGCATTTAGAATTTATAAAAATAAAAGACTTCTGTACTGTATCACCAACAGCCTAATATTTAATATAATATATATGAAAAAGATTTCTTTGAGAAAAAAGAGGGTTCTAGTCATAAAATAATTAAAACACTGTAAAAGGATTTGCAAAAATGTATCCTATGATTACATTGGATATAATACATTTTGGTATACATCTCTTTCTACTGATCATTTACATCTAAATGTTAGCCTTCCGTTTTCACATTTTTAAGGACAGCTTCTTATTATATTATGATTTCCCACTGGATCGATATTTATAATTTAATATTAAATGAGAATGCTAGCCTATTAGGAACAGTCATTTAAAAATATATTTAGTTGCTACTAATAATATAGGAGGGAGTTTGCTTATATTGATCACTGAGTAAGAATTTTGTATTTAAAATGATTAGAATTTATGAAGATAAAATGTAAGTACAGTGAATATACTCATGGAAAGAAAATTAACTTGAAGTTGCATAGAGCATATTGGCTGAGTAGAACGTTTGTATACTCTGTACTTCTTATTGCAGACATGGATGTTCAGTTATGCTGATAATTTAATTAAGAGCAGAAAGTTGACTTTTTCTCCTTGCTTTTACTATTCTCAGAAGATTAAATTGACATTTCTTGCCCTACCACATTTTGTTTATTCATCACATTTTTACCGTTACTGTTTTTGTTTATAGTTAAGCAGCTTTAGCAGAAATTTCTCTCCAAAATTGCTCTCCCTTAAACAGAAATGCCTGCTCGTTCCCGCTTACTAGTTAAGCAATGGCTGCCTGTCACTAGATTTGGGCCTTAGAGAAACATATATAAGACTCTTGTTTTAAACACTGTATTTTAGGGGTGTCTGGTTGGCTCAGTCAGTGGAACCTGCAACTCTTGATCTTGGATTTGTGGGTTCCAGCCATGCGCTGGGTGTAGAGATTACTTAAAAATAAAATCTTGGGGCACCTGGGTTGGTTGTTGAACAACCAACTCCTGATCTCGGCCCAGGTCATGATCTCACAGTNAAAAATAAATAAATCTAGTACTTTAGTATCAGGATACATACATTAATATTAAGACTACTTTGTTGGGGCGCCTGGGTGGCTCAGTCAGTTAAGCATCCGGCTTTGGCTCAGATCATAATCTAATGACTTGTNTGGTTGTTGAACAACCAACTCCTGATCTCGGCCCAGGTCATGATCTCACAGTTCCTGGGATCAAGCCCCAAGTCAGGCTCTGTGCTGAAGGCATGGAGCCTGACTGGGATTCTGTCTCTTCCTCCCCATCTTGTGCTAT
The DNA here is from genome assembly GCF_008692635.1 of Crocuta crocuta. Lineage (NCBI taxonomy): Eukaryota > Metazoa > Chordata > Mammalia > Carnivora > Hyaenidae > Crocuta > Crocuta crocuta. The sequence goes on from NW_027529656.1 coordinate 702,771, forward strand.
TTNCATCCGGCTTTGGCTCAGATCATAATCTAATGACTTGTACCTTCACACTCCATGTCAGGCTCTGTGCTGACAGCTCAGAGCTTGGAGCTGCTTCGGATTCTGTGTCTCCTTCTCTCTGCTCTACCCCTCTTCATGCCATGTCTCTCTCTTTCAAAAATAAACATTAAAAACATTTCTAAGATGACTTTGTAATTTCATTCCTAGTCTTGATATGTCTTTTCTTTTCTTTTTTTTTTTACAGGGCATCCCATGTCCCTCAACAATGCCTAGCTTATCTGACTCAGCTCTATTCCAATCTTCATAATCAACACTGAATTCTATCTGGCCTTAATATCCTACCTCTGTTATGAACTTGCTTTCGGATTTTATTCCAGCTCTTTAGATTCAACCTATTTCTCTGCTACTTACTTTTTCCTTATAATGCCTAAGAGTTATATTTATCTAGATTGAAGTCTATTTTGACAGTAATTTAAAATTTACTCTGTCTCATCAGAAGTAGCTACCCAATCCTGGCATTCACAGTGATATCAAATTAAGGTTTGGAGGAAACAGAGTTATGGCAGTATGTAGAGTTGAGAAATGGCAACACTTGCACAAAACTCACCAGATAAGCAGTCAATTAGGACAAACTCCATCATAGGGACCAATATTAGAGTTATCAATGTATATTATAAATAATATTTCCATGAAATCTTTCAGATGTTTCATGAATTATAAATATATTAATCTATATAATGTAAATTTTAACAACAGATCTGACCAATTCTACCTCTACCATCAAGAATGTCTATCATGACTAACGTCACTTCTATCATGAACAATTAGAGTTAGTTAAACTATGACTAAGAATAGATTGTGGAAGAAATCTTCATAACAAAAGCAGTTTTTTAGAATTTTGCTCCTGTGTTCTTTGTAGCAAATATGAGCAAAGTGACTTCTTTTTAATTTTCATTGCTCAATATTTTTAACTGACTTTGATATATTATGAATTATTTTTCTAATATAAATACATTTTCCCAACCATTGTCAACAGTCCAATTACACTTCTAAATCTTTTCTATCAATGATATTATTCATTATCAGTTTAAATCACCCACTTCTAGTTTAATCACCCACTGTTTGAATATCTTTAAAAATGAGAATGGCATTCTTCCTACTGCATTGTACAGCAGGATTTCATGTCAAACATTTCCCATCCATAGGCTAGTCTAATTTATGCACTGGAATTCCAAGATTGTCTCTGATTTGGCTTTGATTTAATTCCATACAGTTAGAGCCTCCATTGATATAAATTTAATATTTTGTAAACCTTTGTTTTTGCTTATTAAAATAAATATCCTTTGGGTGTACAATTTAATGAATTTTGACAAACCTCTTTGGTGGCATCACTAAAATCAAAATAAAGCATATTTCCATTGCCCAAAAAGATGTTTTCATTACCCTTTCTTCCTTTCTTTCCTTCTTTACCTCATTCTCTCTTTTTAATTTCCTTCTTTCTTTCTGTCAAGTATGAGATAGAATGAGTGAGTAAGAAAGGGAGAGGCAGAAAGAGAGTCTTAAGCAGACTCCATGCCCAGGGGGCTCAACATGGGGCTTGATGGGAGGCTCCATCTCACAGCAGTGAGATTATGACTTGAGCTGAAATAAAGAGTCAGATGCCTAACTGACTGAGCCACCCAGGAGCCCCTGTAGTATTTTTTTCGGTCTACCCCCAAGTCCTGGCAACCACTGATATGAATATAATTCTTATAGATTTGCCTTTCTTAGAGTATCATAAAATATTTCCTTTTTTACATGATGTACTTCACTGTTATTTCAAGAGAACCTATAATGGTCATAAAACGAAAACAAATCCACAAAAAAACCCCACAAAACCTTGTTGTAATGAGACAGTATTATGGTTTGGACCTTAGACATTGTGTCTCCCTGTCTTCTAAGTGCAAAGAAAATGGTATTTCTCAGGGCTCTAGGCTTGGAAATATTAAAAGAGCTATTTATCTAAGTTGCATCTCATAGGAATATTTCATACAATTTGAGTTTGGGGGATCTCCTGATCCAAAGATATTCTTGATAGAGGAGAAAGTTGCCTTGACAAGTAAAATGATAATTTTACTGATGGTTTCCAAGTAAGACAACCAAAGCATTTACTTTCAAAATGTAATGTGATGGAAGATGAGGCATTGTGTCCTGCTGTGATAAGAATGTCTTAAAGTACATTCCTTGGGCAAACAGGGATTGGATTTTCCTTGTTGGGTGCAACTTTTCTTCTCAAGTTATGCTGGAGTATTTTTCAAAGAGGAGCATAAAACAACTAAATGAAAGACAATGAGAAATGATTGAACATCCCAGTGATTTTAGTGGAATGGAGTTCATGTTGCCCATTTAAGTATAGTGATGATTTTCTAGTGGGAAAAATGGAACTGAGAATTGCATACTTTGTGATAGTTTAGTGGCAGAATGCAAAAGAAATTCTCTGAAATAGCATTTAAAATTTCCTCAGGAGTATAAACATTTTATCTGCATTGCCTGTGGGTAGCAGGGTGTAGCATATGGAGAATATATACAATATGAGGGAAAACTGCCAAACACAAGGGACACACTCATTCCTTCTCTGTGATCCCAATTTGGTCTACAGACTCTTAGGCACTATCTACTCTAGACATGCTGGAGACAGATTTAGGGTGCATAAACATATGCATTAGAGAAATACCTGTAGAGAATCTGAAAGTTCAAAAGAAATAAATTACATAACCTCTAATTTGCAGAGAAGGAATACCTCTCTCTATTTATTTTAGTTATGACATTCGGGAAATTTGAAACAATTGGTTTGGCATTGTAGTTTATAATTATGGCCCAATGGGGAATTAATTAATGTAATTTTAAAATCCCATAGGCAGCATAAAAGAACAAGGGACACCGAAGACTTTCCATTCACTTCAATTTATTGGCAGGAAAAAAAAAAGGCACTGGAAGTTCATTATAATGTAATAACTTATTGAATATCATAATAAATTATATTTTAAGTTTTATATAAAAATGTAAGTTTCATAAGTAAATAGTTTTTAAATTTATTTTATTATTTTTAAATGTTTATTTTGAGAGAAAGAGAGAGACAAGGAGAGGGACAGAGAGAGAGAGGGGGAGAGAGAGAATCACAAGCAGGCTCCACACTGTCAGTGCAGAGCCCAACACAGGACTTGATTCCATGAACCTTGAGATCATGACCTGAGACAAAACTGAGAGTTGGACGCTTAACCAACTCAGCCATCCAGGTGTCTCTAAATAAATTTTAAAGAATATCACTGAAAGGAAGTTAGTTTATGGTGACTGGACAGAAATTGATGGGGTTTATAAGGAGGTAGAGGAACATATTTTAGAAGCCAATCACTTATTCCTTAAACTTGAATCCAGTAATGACCTTAATTTTTTCTCTTTTTTTAAATTAAGACTCATAGGTTTTTATTTATACAATTGGGGTGATTTTAATTAGTTTTTCTATTTGAAAAATAACACTCCAAAGAAAATACTAAACTTTTCATATCATTATTCAACATTCCAATCCACTTCAGAGAGAATTGGTATGGTAAAATTATTTTAGTTTCTCACTACATTACTTTTCACACTTTTATACAGTTGGACTCTCATAAAAATATTTTAAATATAAATAAGTTATTAAAGTAACTAAAGTTTTCAAGGGTGTAATACATTCATTTCCAGTCTGCAGCCTTTCATATGCAGTAGTGGCACAGTACAGTAGCTGCGCCTTTAAAAAATATCACAATAAGCTGTACAAAATGAACAAAAAGGAAGTCTGTATTATGACAATGACAATAAACGTAGTTGGAAAACAAGAACTCAAAGGATACTGAAAAATATTGCATTAGAAGAGTTTCCTCTTCTAACTCTTCTTAACATATGTAGAAATTAAAGTCACTGGATTCTTTGGAAAATGATGCTTTCCAAGACCTCCTACCAACTGAAAAATCTTTTATTTCTTGAAAACTCCTCACTCTTGAAAACACCTTCATAGGCAAATGTGTAAATCCCACATTTCAAATCATAAATCCAGGTTCTTCCAAAGGAAAACAAAACAAAACAAAACAAAACAAAACAGTAGTCAATTGTGGAAACCATTTGTAGTTCACTTTCTAAGCTCTTTTGAAATCTCTCCAAAATCATTCTTTGTGTTCATGGAATCTGTGCTTCTTCTGATGGTACAAATTAGTGATCCTCAAAAAAACCTTCAGCTCCCCTTACTCACACTTGTCATTTATGCATTTACCTAGTTTTTGAATGCTTAACACAATTCAAAAGGAAGTCTAATAATTTCATTCTCATAGGATTTCAGTGTACTGTAATTCTGATTTTGAAAAACAATTGAGGGTGCCTGGGTGGCTCAGTCGGTTAAGCGTCTGACTTTGGCTCAGGTCATGATCTCACGGTTCATGCGTTTGAGCCCCGCAACGGGCTCTGTGCTGACAGCTCAGAGCCTGGAGCCTGTTTTGGATTCTGTGTCTTCTTCTCTCTGACCCTCCCCTGTTCATGCTCTCTCTCTCTCAGAAATAAATAAAACATTAAAAAAATTAATAAAAAAAAACAATTGATGACATCTTTACTTTTCATGTCAAAATTGAGCCATGATCCATTGGTGAACTCTTATTATAATTGGGGGGAAATGCAGAAATAGTAACAAAATCAAAGGAAATCAAAAGTCCTAAAATCTTAAAAGATTGATATTCACTTTGTTGTTACTCCAGGGATTATTGAAAGGGAAGGCACTTTTTTCTTTATTTTCTGTTTTTCATTTGCTGCTGTTCTTTCTTAAAAGAGTGAAGTTTAAGAAAGGTCACTCTTAGCCTAAAAAATATGACATACTTCCTTGACTTAACATATTTAGTGTAAATCAGTACTTCTTTCATCTGAAACAACATAAGAAGGTTAGAACCGCTCTCTCTCCTACCATTTACCCTTCCATCTCATCCTACCTTTCTAGTGGCAGTGATACAGTATCATGCATTTTACTTATTTATGTATTTATTTACTCTTTTAATTGATATTTACTCCTTCCTGTATTGTTGTGCTTCTAACTATTATTATTTCCCTTGGTTTGAACAATTCCATTTAGTTGGATCAGCAGATAATAAATTCTGTTTTTTGTTTGTTTGTTTGTTTTTATAAAAACCCTTTAGTATATTTTCATTTTTGAAGATATTTCCACTGGCTGTAGAATTCTAGGTGGGCAGGCATCTTTCTCAGGCTTTGAATAATACACTCTTATCTTTTCTAGTTTCAATGTTTATTATAAAACCTACTGTAAGTGATATTGATGGTCCTTTGAAGAAAATCATCTTTTTAAATTTAAGATAAGCTTTCTGTTTTTGTTTTTGTATTTTTAGCAATTTAAGGTCTTATTTTTATATATTATAAAGTACATAGTTTTCATTAACTCTAGAGTTTCTTGTCTTTTCATTCACTTGGGGAAATTCTTGGCCTCTGTTTAACTTATTGCTTCGCTTCGCTTCTCTTCTCTTCTCTTCTCTTCTCTTCTCTTCTCTTCTCTTCTCTTCTCTTCTCTTCTCTTCTCTTCTCCTCTCCTCTCCTCCTCTCCTCTCCTCTCCTCCCTTCCCCTTCCCTCCCCTCTTGTCCCCTTCCCTTCATTCTCCTCCCCTCCTCTCCCTTCCCTTCCCTTTTATTTCTTCATATTGCCTCTTCTCATCCCACTTCACTTCACCCTTTCTTACTTCCTTTCTCTGTCTCTCTCTGTCTGTCTGTCTCTCTCCTTTAATTCAGGGGATCTAGAAGATATGCTAGGATTTCATCATGGGTGCATCTTATGTTTTACTGTATTTTAATATACCTTTCTCTCCATGATTTAGGCTATTTCTTAGTGACCTGTCCCCCTATTCACTAGCCCTTACTCTAGCTATATCTTAAGCTATGTTATTAATGCTAATTCCAGAATTATTACATGATTCATTTTATGGTTTCCGATTTTCTGCTGACATTATCTATCTTTTTTTTATTTAAAAAAATTTTTTAAAGGCTTTTCTTTCTTTCTTTCTTTCTTTTTTTTTACAATTAGTTTATTGTCAAATTAGTTTCCACATAACACCCTGTGCTCATCCCCANTGTTCCTCATAGATTATCTATCTTAATATATATTCTTGTTATTTATTTATTTATTACTTTACATATTTAATATTAATATGTAAATATTTACATATTTATTACTTTGTTTAAATATCTATATCTGCATCTGATCAATCCAATAAGAATTGTCTTTTAATCCCCTTGGTGTTCAATTATTTAGTACTACTTTTTATAAATCTGCTTATTTTTGATTGAATGTTGAACACTCTGTGTCCAAAATTATAAAGATAATTTGTCATTCTGAATGTGATTATTTTCAGTGAGAGAGGATTTCTTTTTCTCTTAAATTTCTGGCAGGCAGTAGAGTAGGGGCAGATCAATTTAATCAGTCTAGGATAGAACTGATTCAAAGCTGGTTTTCAGCCTTTATGAGAGGATTTATTTGGGTTTGCTCTCATCCCAGTTGAAGCCTGAAGTATTTATCAGAGCCTAACTTCTTTGGCAGGACCTGAACTAAATGTTTGTCTTCCCTACCCATAAAATTGGCAAAAGCTTCCTTCAGCTTCTTAGCATTTTGGCTAAAGTTTAAAAATCAGCATTTGCTTATGAAGGTGCCAAGTATTAGTCTCCCCTCTCTTCATTCCTCTTTTCTTCTGTGATCTTGGCATCTCTAGTTCTGGCTCCCCTGGTTGACATCAATCCTGATTTTCACTTTTCTAGTCCCAAAAGACTGCTCAAAGCTCTGATCAATTTCCTAGCACCTCAGTCCTGTGCAGAAATCAGTAAGGGAAAAGTGGCAGAGAAATTTGGTTTCTGCCCAAAATAGTTACCTTTTCTGTGGGATCTTGGCTCAACTGCTGGTTACCGAATTAGTTTTCTTCAACATTTTTAAATGGATTTAAACTTTTAAAAAATTTAGCTTTCATAGTTGTTTTCATGATGTTTGCTATCCTATAATTTTTCCTTATTAGGTTTATAATGAGTATATTAGGATATTAGTACTATTTTATGAAGGGGATAGTGAGTACTTACAAAATACTAAAGAAATTACTTTAAATTTTTTTTAATGTTTTGATTTATTTCTCTGAGAGAGAGAGAGAGAGAGAGAGCAGGGGAGGGTCAGAGAGAGAGGGAGACACAGATTCCGAAACAAGCTCCAGGCTCTGAGCTAGCTGTCAGCACAGAGCCCGATGTGGGGCTCAAACCCATGAACCGTGACATCATGACTTGAGCCAAAGTTGGACAATTAACTGAGCCAAGAAACTATTTTTGATTAATTTCTAATGAATTTGTATCTTTCAGTTCTTAGCACAATAATCATCTTAGAATATGATAATAGGTATTTGAAAAAAATAGACTAAAATATTTAAGATTCATTGTTTCTATCTTCTGAAAAAACATCATTACATCATACATAGATATAAGTATCTATCCTCATCATTATATAAGAAAGTTGAGGGTACCTGGGTAACTCAGTTGGTTAAGCCTCTGACTTCAACTCAGGTAATGATGTCACCAATAGTGAGTTGGAGCCTCTCGTCCAGCTCTGTGCTGATAGCTCAGAGCCTGGAACTGCTTCAGGTTCTTTGTATGCCTCTCTCTCTGCCCCTTCCCGGATCGCACTCTGTGTGTGTGTCTCTCTCAAAAATAAACATTAAAAAAATTAAGAAACAAAAAATGGTTAACAATTTTGACAGAAAACAAATGTCTGAAACTGCTCTCACTTTTGAACCATGCATTTACTACAGCCAGATGAAAATTTTTTTACCCTGTCTCCCACCTCACTCTTTTTATACATACATACATACACATATATACACACACACACACACCCATATATAACAAGAATTATAAGTGTTTATATGCTGCTATATATACACACACACATCAATACATATACATACCAACAAGAAGCATATAAAAGATAAAGAGGCAGTTGCTTGCAACAAGATTTTTCATTTGAATAAACAACATTTTTGTCATGGCTCCTCAAACTAATATTACCTGTTCTTCTTTAGTCTCTTCATTTGAGACTACTGTTTAATTTGAGGAATTTTTCTTTCAGTGTCTGATGTCAAGTTCCTATATTTTGTGTATTACTACTGCATATTGTTTTAACCTATATCATCGAGAACTCTAAATTCATATTGCTTAAATGGTCCCATTGTTAACTCTATATCTAAGAGCTAAAATATTTCATTAAGTTTGGAGAAGCTAAAACATAAAAACAGAATTCTGAGAAAAGATTTGGAAATAAATAACCTTTTCAAATATTCAAGTGTTAGGGAATAAAGATATCAAAATAGTGTTAAAGTTTAAATAAATAACTTTTGGCATGCAAATCTGATCATATATCTTCATTGACCATAATTTGAATATTGCTTATAAGAATTGGAAGAAATCTGAAGATAATGTATTGAATAAGTTATACAATTCAGTAAAAACAGCAGTGACAAAGTCTACTAATTATTTTATTATGTAAGCTGACTAACAGATTATGGACAGTTTCTGATAAGTTAATCGTTCTATCCATGTAATTGTTTCTAATTATTTCAATTATTGAGTACTTTGGTTCATTTTTCAACAAAATGATTCAAGATGTCCAAACTTTAGCACTTTGTGCACATCTATGATTAGTAAAAAGCAAAATAATAAAATAATGACTTGATTAAATTGGCGAAATAAAGCATTCAGTAAAGTAGCTTTAAAAATTTTGTTAAATATAAAACTATTATTTGAATTAAGAAAGTTGTTAATTGGGCGCCTGGGTGGCTTAGTCGGTTAAGCGTCTGACTTTCGCTTAGGTCATGATCTCACGGTTCGTGGGTTCGAGCCCCGCATCAGGCTCTGTGCTGACTGCCAGCTCAGAGCCTGGAGCCTGTTTCAGTCTGTGACTCCCTCTCTCTCTGACCCTCCCCTGCTCACGCTGTCTCTCTCTCTCTCTCTCCTAGAAATAAATAAAACATTAAAAAAAAAAAAAGAAAGTTGTTAATTATGCAGACTGTCATCATTCAAGCAGTTATGAACTGATAAACAGTAGATTGAAAAAAACATCTATTTTGTAGATTTTTAAATCAATGTCTTTAATTCAGTTATTAATATGATCCAGGACCAAAGAGTGTCAGACTTATGTTTTGTGGGTTTTTTCTCTAAATTTTAAAGTTGTGATGAATATCTTTCAGTAAAATTAACAATAATCAGGGTGCCTGGGTGGCTGAGTTGGTTACGTGGCCAACTTTGGCTCAGGTCATGATCTCATGAGTCATGAGTTCGAGCCCCGCATCAGGTTCTGTGCTGACAGCTCAGAGCCTGGAGCCTGCTTCAGATTCTGTGTCTTCATTCTCTCTGCCCTTCCTCTGCTCATGCTCTGTCTCTCTGTCTCTCAAAAATAAGTAAGCATTTTAAAAAATCAACAATAATCTTTTATATTTAACTGGAGGTTTTACATGCAATCAGCCTAATTATTCTAAAATATAACTTTCCACATATTGCACACAAAGACACACCCACACTCATTAAAAAACTCATATTTTTAATAGATTATACAAATATGTGTATACTACTACATAAAGGAGTTTATAATATGTATCTATGTCTAGATCTCTCCCTCTCTCTCTCTCTCTCTATATATATATATACACACACACACTATACTATATGTGTTGTCAATTTACAACTCTTAACTTTGCAAAGGGCAAAAGTGGTTTGCTTTACCAAGTATAACTAGTTTTTATATATTCACATTACCTATTTAAATAAGAAATATAATTTGGATAACGGTTTTGGTTCTTCCCTTCTTTTAAAGCAGAAATGATTGATAGATTAGAGATAGATAGATAGAAAATAGACAAATAGAAGATACCGATGTGGCAGATGATAATCTGTTTTGACTGAAAAAAGTAGATGAAATCTTAATAGAATTACTGTGAAACACAGGCAGGGCACATTGCTGTATCAACTGAAATGTGAAATGTGTAAGTGTAAGAGTAAAATCTAATTAATATCAAACATAATTTGTTTGAAAAAAATATATTTTATTGATTGAAAATTGGATGAGAGTTACTTGGGTGGCTCAGTTGGTTAAGCATCTGACTCGATTTCAGCTCAGGTCATGAATTCAAGGTCATAGGATTGAGCCCCACATTGGGCTCAATAATGAGCATGGAGCCTGCTTGAGTTTTTCTCTCCTCTCTCTCCCATTCAGTCAAACTCAGTCTCTTTCTGTCTCTCAAAATAAATAAATAAATAATTAAAAAAAAAAAAGAAAATTGTATGGAAACAAAGGCTCAACATAGATAAATTAATATATTGTTAGAATAAATATCTCAGTAGGGACACCTGGGTGGCTCAGTCAGTTGAGTGTCCTACTCTTGATTTTGCAGGTCATGATATCAGGGTCATGGACTTAAGCCCCATATCAGTCTCTGTGCTGACAGTGTTTGGATTTCTTTGTCTCCCTCTCTCTCTGTCACTCCCCCAGTTGCACTCTGTCTCTCTTTCAAAATAAATAAATAAACTTAAAAAGAAGAAGAAATATCTCAGTAAATGAGAATTGTGCATCTCAGAGCATAGCTCCGTATATATCATTTAAATAAAATCTAAATTTTATGGGAAATTTTAATTTAAATTATGCATATTCAAAACAGTCTAATGCCATTAAGGTTGGTAAGGTATTTTTAATTTTTTTAACATTTATTTATTTTGAGAGACAGAGACAAAGAGAGAGCAGGGGAAGGGCAGAGAGAGAAGGAGACATAGAATCTGAATCAGGATCCAGGCTTTGAGCTGTCAGTACAGAGCCCGAAGCAGGGCTTGAACTCAAGAACCATGAGATCATGAACTGAGCCGAAATCAGACGCTCAAGCAACTGAGACACCTGGTCACTCTGGTAAAGTATGTTTAAACATGAAGTTTCCAATATGTTTTCATTGTGATACATTCAAAACGAAACAAGCATTTAACTGAATTATATAGTCTAATCAGATATATAATAAATATATAACCAATCACAAAATCCTTCAACCAAAAATATTTTCTTTTGTCAGTAGGATCCAACGACCATTGAGCCACTTTTTATTTCCTTTTCTTTTTCTGTCTTTCTTTTTCCTGTTTTTTTTTTCAATATGAGCTCTATTACAAAATCCAAAATGCCTATTTTCCGTCATCTAATTTTCTGTTTGAATGGTGTTTGAATTTCTGATTTCTTTTCCTTTTTTCTGTTTTTTTTTTGGTTATAAGCTTCTCCACCATTATAAAGCATTATGTATTTTTAAAAATGCTTTACTACTATTTCTTTTTTGAGAGAGAGAGAAAGCGTGCATGCAAGCAAGGAAGGGGCAGAGAGAGAGGAAGTTAGAGAATCCTAAATGGGCTCTGCACTGATAGCACAGAGCCTGATGCAGGGCTCGAACTCACTAATGATAAGATCATGACCTGAGCCAAAGTCAGATGCATAACTGACTGAACCACCCAGGTGCCCTGAAATGTATTATGTCTTTTTAGATGGATTATAAAAATTTTAATGAATTCATGTGATGCATCTTTCTCACATTTTCACTGTTCATGTGCACAAAAATTTCTTTCTATCCCATCAATTCTTCTTATTGTACTGGGTATTTTCAAGTCAGTTTGAGTGACAGTTTATAAACTTTTATTTTTATCAGTTGTGGCACTCTTGAGGGTAGAATTTATACTTTGATTAGGAATGGTAGTTCATAATGGGACCGATACTTTTATAACACAGTTATGATTTGAGAGCATTTCTCCGTGTATTAGCTTTCACTCCACCCAATATGCCTCCTTGTTATGCTCAATGTGGCAGCTCCCCTTCATTCTCAGGCTGAAATTTCCTGTTTCCAGGGCACCATGAATGTACTACAGAGTATGCCACAAAGAATATTGGGCTTTCGTAAGTGTGAACATCACATATGGCTCCAAACTAGACAAAGACGGTTATACAGAGCAAATGCTCAATTCTCTGCCAGAATCTGTTCATTTTACTTTGCTGGGACTTTCAAAGAACAAATGCCATCTGTGTGAAATAAAATGCTGTTGAAAGATTGAAGAGCATTACTCATCATGGCTATATCTTAATGGTCATGCCAAAACAATCTGTTCCGAAACTTATTCAGGATTAAAACATCCTGATAGACCCAGGCTGCTGTTGTGTCTCCACAGTTTTAGATAGTACCTTTGTTATGCCCATAGTGACCATATCATTACCAGAAGAGTGAGAATATTTGTGAGAACCTCAGGGATAAAGGAACAGTGAGTAGCAGTTGGAGCATCAAGACATATGATAAAGGCAGCAGGGAATGGAGGCAGAGAGAAAAAGGAAGCAGCCCAGAGAGGAATGAATTAGTGGTAGAGAAGACCGTGTTAAGAAACAATTTAGGAGAGGAAGGTGGCATTTTGCTCTAAATAACCTACATATTCTGATCAGTGTTGAGGCTACCATAATTTTGTAAAAAGTTTGGTTTTTAAATTTTTCAAGTCATATTTCTTCTTTTAAATCATTATTTAGAAAATGAGGGGGGAGGGGCAGAGAGAGAAGGTAGAGAGAGAATCCCAAGTAGGCTCCTTGCTCTCAGTGCAGAGCCTGACATAGGGCTCAATCCCAGGAACCATGAGATCATGACCTGAGCCAAAATCAAGAGTCTGATGCTTAATTAACTGAGCCACCCATGTGTCTCAAATCATATTTCATTTCATTATTCATTCTGTCATTCATTCAGCATATATTTAATATGATTTTATTATATTGCCTGGTTCTGTTGTAGACATTAAAGATACATTAGTGAAAGCAAAATGTTTTTTAAAATATCTTCATTTATATCTTCATTCAAGGAGTTTGCATTCTTCCTGTGAAATTGGTATGTGATAGAACAGGTATTATATTTGTCATAATCACTATTATCCAGACACAATATTTAGTAAAGTGCAAGACATCTCAATGTTGATTTCTAAATAAATGGAACTTGTTCTTTTTGGAGAATGTATGCCATTAGTGCTATATGAGAAAACTACAAACTCAAACACAAAACCACCTGCTAGAAGTTACCAATTAATAATTTTAAAAATGTTTTTAAATTGAAGTTAAAATTTATATACAGCAAAATGTACAACTTGTAAGTTTTTGTTAAGATGAGTTTTGGTCCATGTAAACACCATACAACTAATCACCAAATCAGGATATAGAAAATTTCTATCACCAGAGAGTTTTCTAATGAACCCTTTCTATCAAATCCTTCTCTGCATAGGTGATTTATGTTTTTATTTCAGTCCTCTAAATTAATCTGTCCTGTGTTTTATTTCTTTTTATTTTATTATTTTTTCTAATTTTTTAATGTTTACTTATTTTTGAGGGAGAGGGAGAGGGGGAGAGGAGAGAGAGAGAGAGAGAGAGAGAGAGAGAATCCAAAGCAGGCTCCAGGCTCTGAGCTGTCAGCATAGAGCCAGGAGGTGGGGCTCAAACTCACGAACCACGAGATCATGACCAGAGCAAAAGTTGGATGTTTAACCAACTGAGCCACCCAGGTGCTTCTGGCCTGTGTTTGTGTCTGGCTTCCTGGGTTCATTATATTATTAAGATCCTCCCATGGGGTTAATGTATTCATAGTTCAATGCTGTATGTACTATATTAAATTTTGCGAACATGTTATAATTTATCCATTTATCCTGTCATTAACAATATGTTTGGTTATTACTGATAAAGCTCTCTACACATCCTTCTACAAGTATTTTATGGACATTTTCATTTCTCTTTGGTGTACCTCATGGCATAGGTGTATAGTTTACTTTATTAAAAAATTACTTTTCCAAAATGGCTGAGAATTTTATGTATCACCAGTATATCTTGAGAGTTTATTTCTATAATTTTGTCTGTTGTCACTCTTTTAATTTAAGACATTCTGGTAGACCGACACTCATATCTCATTTCAGTTTCAATTTGTATTTCCTTAGAATGATACAGTTGGGCACATTTTCATGTTTTTATTGGACATGTGTGCAGATTTAGCCATTTTCACCATGTTTGACATTTCCTTATGCATTTTAAATACAATTCTTTTGTTAGAGAGATGCATATCAAATGTTTGCTCCCAGGCTGTGGCTTGTTTTCACAGGATGTAAAATTATTTTTCATAGGTTTTCTTCTCAAAACTTCAGGATTTTAGAAGCTCTACATTCACATAAAATTCATCTCAAAATAATTTTTGTATATGATGTAAGATTTTTATATTTCCCATTGAATTGTCTTGGCCCCTTCATTGAAAACCATTTGGTTATATATGTGTGTATCTACTATAGTCAACTATGTGTAGACTCTCCTCTGTTCCATTGTTCTACTTGTCAATAAGGAAGCTATATAACAGGTCTTGAAATCAGGTAGTGTATGTCATCCAAATTTATGCCTGCTTTTGGTGTTGTTCTGACAGTTCTAGGTCTTTTTAATTCTAGAGTAATGAGACAATAGGTGAGTTAATTAGTAACAATTGGCTGTTGGGATTTTTATAGGGGTTCTTTGAATGTGTAGCATACCTTGAGGAAAACAAACAGTTTAACAATATTGAAACTTCCAAACCATGACTATGATTTATCATGGCATAGATTTTCTTTTTCACAGAAATGTTTTAGTTTTAAATGCAAAAATATTGCACACTTTCCACTAAATTTACCAAGATTTTATGATTTTAATGCTATTGAAAATAGTATTATGTTTTCATTTAATTTTCCAACTTCTTGTTCTTATTACACACAACTGCTTTTTTAAAAATATATTGACCATATATCCTATTAATTTTTAAAACTTATTATTTATCATATCTTTGGTATATTTCAGGGTTTTTCACATATTAAGTCATGGAATGTGTGAATAAAAACATATTTTACACGTTCCTTTTCAGTCATTTTCTCCTCATTTCCTTGCCTGATGATGCTAGCAAAACATCCAATACAACATTCAAGAAAGCAATCACAGGTCACATCCATGTTTTCTTCCAAATCTTGGGGGCGGGGGGGTAATATTTTGTCATTAAGTATGATGTTACCTATAAGTTTTCAGAAATATGCTTCATCAAATTGAAGAGTTTTTCATCCATTCTCATTTCATTGTTATTAACATGACTGAGTGATAAAGATTGTTGAATGATGTATTCATATGGTATTTCTCTTTATTAATGTTGTAATTTAGATTAATTGTTCTTTAAATTTTAAACCAACCTTGCATTCTATGAATAAGATCTAATTAGTCATGGTGATTGACACTTTTATTTATTAATAAATTCAATTTGCTAACATTTCCTTTAGAAATTTTGCATCTTTGCTTTGATTTCACTGAATTTCTAGATATATAGGTTGATATTTTTCAAAACTCACATATTTTAAGCTATTATTTCTTTGTTTTTTTCCCCTATCTTTCTTCTTCTCTCCTGGTAGAACCACACTTAGTTTTGTTACTTGATATTTTCCCACATGTCAATGAATTTACATTTAACATATTTTTTGTTTCTGAATCTTCAGTTTAAAAAATTTCTATTGAGAGCTCGGGTCTCTCTTTCTTTTACTGTAAGGACACTAATCCTCTCATCTATACCCATTTACTTCCCAGAGGCTCTACCCTCAAATACTATCACACAGGGGCTTCAAAATATAAATTGGGGTGTTGGGGAAGACACACAAAACTTCAGTCCATAAAAGTCCTTATGTGTAAAATATTGGTTTTTTTTTTTTAATGTTTTATTTATTTCTGAGAGAGAGAGAAAGAGTGTGAGCAGGGGAGGCTCAGAGAGAGAGGGAGATACAGAATCTGAAACAAGCTCCAGGCTCTGACCTGGCAGTCAGCAGAGAGCCTGACTTGGGGCTCGACCCCACAAACTGTGATGTCATGACCTGAGCCAAAGTCGGACGCTTAAACAACTGAGCCACCCAGGCGGCCCTGTAAAATATTGTTTTTAAATTATCTACAAAATAGTCTTATTTTAATAATATAGACTAAAACTTTTACTTTGATTTATTCTCAGTCAGGAAAATTATTAATTATGTACTATTCTCACAATGGTCATTGTGTAATAGTGTTTAATTCAAGCTATATTAGTGACAATCTTGAATAAAAGGTTTAGCGGATTTGAAAATATTCTAAATTAGTTTTAATATTGAAAGCAGAATTTGTCATTGAGAAGTTCTTTGGTTGTATGCACCTGTGTCTCTTTTTTATATATAAAATACATGGTGCATATAAAAATATACATGCCAAATCACAATTGTTTGTATGTAATATTGTGCATTAATTAATTCTAGGATGTGAACATACTTCCTAGTACCAACTATGAATATTATGACTATTTAGCTATTTGTGTATTCAATTTATATTTTCAGTACTTATTACAATTTTTTGAAATAATGACAGGGTAGGAGACAGGCAGTGAAAAGGCCCAATGTGTTTAAGAGATTCATAAGGCTCTATTTGGATTAATAATGGTTTTACAATATACTGAGATATCATTGAACAATATCACACTGAAAGAATGGGTTAATAAATAAACACAAAATTGGATAACACAAAGAAGAAAAAACTAAATTAGACAAGTAAGGAAAATAATAATTACCAAATGGGTGTTCTATATTTATGTGAAATGCTACACTGGACCATAGTAATAAGTAAACTGTAGTCTGACTGAGCTATGTAGGTGATAGAGGGCATCAGGCTTTGAGGGCAGAAATGTTGGCAAGAGGCATGAGTTTTTATCATAGGGAAAGGTGATATTTAAGTCCAAACCTTTTGGTGTTTCCTTCCTTCCTTCCTTCCTTCCTTCCTTCCTTCCTTCCTTCCTCCCTCCCTCCCTCCCTTCCTCCCCCTTCCCTCCCTCTTCTCTTTGTTTCCTTCCTGTCTTCCTCCCTCCCTCCCTCTCCTCTCCTCTCCTCTCCTCTCCCCTCCCGTTCCCTCCTCTCCTTTCATCTCCCCTTCCCTTCCCTCCCCCATCCCCTTCCCTCCCCTTCCCATTCCGTTTCCCCTTCCCTTCCCTCCTCCTTTCCCTTCCCCTTCCTCTTCCCCTTCTCTTCCTCTTCCTTCACACTGTTCATGTCCTCTTTGGACTTCTTTTGCTACCTTTATTCCTTGGTCTCTCTTTTCCCTCTCCCCTCTCTCTCTTCTCTACCTCCACCCACTCCCTTCTCCACCTCTCCCCTCTTCCTCTCTCCATTCTACACTCCTTTCTTTGTTCTTTCTCCCTGACTCCACACCTCCTTCAGAAATCTTTACTAACCATATATTATAAGGAAGACAAAAAAGAGTTCACAGACAAGTATTATTTCTAAAGTTTTATATCAGCATTGCCAATATTCATATAAAAATCTGGCAAAAGATTCCAAAACTATATGGTCAAAGAATAAATTAAAAAATAAATGTTCCCTTCATCTCCCTTCCTTCCTTCCTTCTTTTGTTCCTTTAATCCTTCTACTCTTTTCTTTCCTTTTTTCTTTGCAACATTTAACAAATATCTTCCATATGTCAGAGACTTTTCTGTGGTACTGATATCCCAATCAAATGGAAAAAGCAAGGGTATAAAGATAATTAAAAATTAAATTTTGAGTATTTACTAAGAGAATTAAATTGTAATGTGGAATCTAGGAAAGTCTTTATAAGTATGGAAAAAAGAAGGAAGGAGAGAACCAGGATTCATATAGAAACTCTATATAAATTATTTTAATTATGAGCTCTATTTGAAAAATTTCTTTTCCTTAGCTTTTTTAATCCTCACCAGTCCGTGAAGTAATAGTATTACAAGTATTACTATTACCCTTACTTTTTTTAAAAATTTATTTTAATTAATTTAATTTTTTTAAGTAAGTTCTAGGCCCAATGTAGTGCTTGAACTCACTACCGAAGATCAAAAGTCGTCGCATTCTCCACCAATGAGCCAGCCAGGTGCTTGGTACCCTTACTTTAGATGTGGAAAGTGAAGAGATTTAGAGATTAAATTACCGTTTCCAATGATAATTCAAATTCATTGAATGCCAAAAGCTATTTCCTTATATTACTTTATGTTTAGCAGTTTGAGTACAGATTTCAGAAGATAATGATGATGTTATCTACAGCAGTGATAATAATAGGAATAATGGGGAAGGAGAAGGAGAACCAGAATAACATGTACAGGAAGAACAAGATTTGCTAACACTTATTATAGCATATACCAAATGTCAGTTCTAAGTAATCTAAATACAGTAAATCATTCTTCACAATCCTACAGTAATCTTATGTAGCATGTTAGATAAAAGGTGATAAAATTAGTGTATGTCCAGTTTTAGGGAAAAAAAGGTAATGATAAAAACTTCACTTTTCATTCACCCCAGGAATGAAAAATCAATAAACATTTACAACTCATCAAACTCACCAGCAAATGTTTAAAAAAAATGTCTATACAAAATACAAGAAAACATATAAGGTAAGACATTTTTCAGGCTGATAAATTATATTCTCAATATAGTTTTAAAAAATGAACTACCTAAAATCAAATCAAGTCCAATGGACTTCAAATCCATTCTGGTCTTTTCCTACAAATCTTATAATTGACCAAGATGAGATGTTTTCCTCTGCTTGACTAAACTTTTAGAAAGACTTCTTTCTGCCTGCAGGCCCCTGCCCTCCCTCTCTCTCCCACCCTTACAGAAATCAAAAGGCCTAATTGCAGAGATATAATTCTTAGACAATTTACATCAGAAAAATTGTAATTGTAAATCCTTTCTCTGTCCCTTTGAGATGTAAAGTTTTAGATTCTTGCCAAGTTTACACCCCAGGATTGTCTTGTTCAAGGACCGGGAAGTCTTCCTTTGAAATGTAAACATCAAGGAGACTGTCTTTCATATCCCAGTCTCCAGGAACTGCCTAATGGACTTCAGGTGGTCAGTGTCTGACTCCCAGTGTAGAATTACTTTCAGTTATGAAGATAATGAGGAAGTTCACCTTTTTCTTGGATAAGGCCAATTTACAAACACAGACGGTTTTTACCCACTGCACCACATCTCTTAAAAAATTCTCTATACTTTGTTTCAGCAAAGTTAATTTCAGACTGGGTTCTGAACTCTATCCTCCATTGTAATAGCATAGAATACAATCTTCCTTACCTATTTAACCTTGCAATGTGAAGTTTTTGCCTTTAACATAGTTGTAATTCCGCCCCCCCACTCTAAGATAGTAAGAATTTGTAGAGTAAACCTCTGGATTCAATTTAACTCCCAAATTCCAAATTCAACTATGTACTTCATGCTTTTGAAAGAGGACATCAGCTGCCTCCATTTTGACTTCAAATTTCCTTATTGGATTCCTCTTTCCAGCTGGTCTCTTGGCTCAGACGGAAGACCCTGAGGGCAAAGCACCTCCTGATGGAAAAAGAAAACTACTCTTTCAGACAATAAGGGCTGTCCTGGCCCTTAAGACCTAGTCCACCATCACGTCAAGACAATCATCAGTATAACCTTCACTGCCTACCTGCACAATCCCACCCACTTTTGCCCCACATTTACCTGTAATAAACTTGGGAGTTTTTCCCAGCATTTTGGTGACAGTTTTTGAGATGCTAGCCAGTGTTTTCCTGGTGTTGGCCTCACTGAAATAAATTCCTTTCTTGTTTCACCAACACTCATCAGTCACTCTGCCTTTGGATTTTCTAAGTGACAAGTGGCTGAGCCTCGTTTGTTTGGGACCCCAAAACCAGGTGCTCTGGTGTTATGCCCAGATCGCGATCTCCCCAAAATCCCGAGACCACCAAGGAGTCCGAGTCACGTATGCAAAAGCAAAGGGCTTTATTACTGGCTTAAGCTAGGACTCCCACACTTCAGCGTATGGATCTGTGCTGAGAGCCTCGAACAAGGGCAGAGTAGGGTTTTTATGGGGTTTGAGACGGGGTAGTTACAGNCTCTGTGCCTTAGCTTCACTCTCAAGTAGTAGATCTATTATTTCAAAACTGTATCTATTCATGTAGCTAATAGAGGTTATGTAAGCAGAAAATAAACTTAATAAGGACCTATAAATTCACTATTTGCTTCTTTAATGAATTTGTATATTACCTTCAAAAATGACTTTTAATTTTTCATTGGTATAGACCCTTATATTCTGAATTTTGCATTAGAATATGACATTACCTTTTCCAAATGGTTTTGTTATTATTAGTATGCATAAGAACTCTGAATTAATAGATTTTTATTAGATTCTACTTATAACTGAAGAAAATATAGCTAGTGAAAGCCAATGGCATTCAGTACATATAATTATTAGATGATCTCATATTTCATATTCACCAATACTGTCCAATATTAATAGCACACACATTTTTCCATGAATGTAGATAATATTTAATGAAAGTTGAAAGAACTATATAGTTAAAATTACATTATCTTTCAAGTCAGATACATTTCAGAAAAAAATCATAAAAAAGTACAATAAAGATTGTTCTACACTATGATTTATCATTAGTAACAACTTCAAAGCCATTATCTTATCAGTATTCTTTAGCCTTTGGAATTATTCTCTTCTAAGAAAACTATGAACTGAACAATATTACAACTTATGACATAGTTACTTTCATATGATTCTTACATTTAGTTTTAAATTGCAACAATTTTAAGAGCTTTCAACATTTATAATACTCTTAGCAGCAGCATCAGGCTTTAGGACACATGAAATTCTTCCCAATCTTAAGTTTAATTAATTTAACCACTCTTAAGCAAATCAACCTTTATTTGTAAACTTGATTTTAATAAAAATGGTCAGTATGTTCCATCTTCCTGTGGGCAGAAGATTCAAAAGGACATTATCAAAGGAGAGAAGAATAGGAATAAGGGATTTAGCGTGGCACAAATGAGAAGGTGAATTTTCTTCTTCATCACTCCATAACTCTCACAAATTCTCAGTTCTCTATTTCAGTTACCAAAGATAAAGGTGATAAAGTGCTCTGTTACTCTATAAACAAACAAACAGAGTCCTCCTGGGTAAAATGTCTTGGAATGTTATTATTTTTTTTAATTTTATATGTTTTTCTTTTTGTGAGAGAGACAGAGACAGAGCGTGAGCAGGGGAGGGGCAGAGAGAGAGGGAGATGCAGGAATTAAAGCAGACTCCAGGCTCTGACCTGTCAGCACAGAGCCTGACACGAGGCTGGAACCCAAAAACTAAGATTATGACCTGAGTTGAAGTCAGATGCTTAACCAACTGAACCACCCATGTGTCCCCAGAATATTATTTCTGTGCTGAAGTTAGAAATGCTAATACTATCACTAATCTGCCTTCTATCTTGCTTCTTAATAGTTATATAGTTTATGACTCTGTTGTTCTCTCAGAGACAAAGCCTGAAAAGTTAGGCTCACTTCTTCACTTTCCTTTCTCTCTCTCTCTTTTTTTTTTAATGTTTACTTATTTTTGAGAGAGAGAGAGTGAGAAAGTGCAGAGCAGAGCACAAACAGGGGAGGGACAGAGAGAGAGGGAGACACAGAATTCAAAACAGGCTCCAGGCTCCTAGCTGTCAGCACAGAGTCAAACGTGAGGCTCGAACCCACGAACTGTGAGATCATGACCTGAGCTGAAGTCAGACGCTTAACCAACTGAGCAACTCAGTCACCCCTCACTTTCCTTTCTTGTAAAACCCATTGTGTTCCCCACTTTATCTACCTAGTCCATTCATTACCATGTCCTATCAATTTCAGAATATTTTATTTATGTCAAGGATTTTATACACAGATAAATACACTGAAAGTAAATGTAGTAGGCAATTCATCTTACTTAGGTGTCTACTTTCCTTCAGTGGTATTTTCTGGGCAAGTTGTGGTGTTCGTGTTAATCTTCACTTTCAAGATAATTTTTTTTTTTTAATGCCTGGATCCACCTTGGGGCAAACTCTGACTTGGAGATAGAATGTTCATCAACTCTCCTTAGTGCTTTCTCTGACAACAATGTACAGAACTGATAAAACAGAACTATGAATAACAAATCAGTTAACTAGAAAGAACTGTGTTTCATGATGTCAGCCTGTCTTGTTTCCCAATGTTGGCATATTTCTAATCCTGAAACAGGTGTCATCTAATGTTCACCCAGAAGCTCATCTCTAGTCCAAGTTTGGGAATACTCCAGACCTTGATTTTCATAGATTTCTTAAGTCCTAGCCTACCAATTAAGAATCACTAAGATTACCTAGAAACATTAATGAACTACTTTCATTATTTCAAAATACCATATACACAATTTTCATTTATCTATAAACCATCATTTTACCTATAGGCTAAATAATGTCAAGTGTCTTTGTATTTAATTGGAATTATATCAGTTGTATGTACTTCCACATTACCTCAGATTTTACTCTAGAGTAATATTCATTTTGGTTTTGGATATTTACTTGATTACTTGGTCTCTTGAGGGTAATAATTTTTTTTTTTATATTTTTATTTATTTCTAGGAGAGAGAGAGACAGTGTGAGCAGGGGAGGGTCAGAGAGAGAGGTAGATACAGACTCTGAAACAGGCTCCAGGCTCTGAGCTGGCAGTCAGCACAGAGCCTGACGCGGGGCTCGAACCCACGAACCGCGAGATCATGACCTAAGCGAAAGTCGGACGCTTAACCGACTACGCCACCCAGGCGCCCCTTGAGGGTAATAATTTTAAACCTGGCTCACTGATTTGACATATAGCTGATAAATTATTACTGTATTCCATATCTTGTGCTAGGCACTAGGGATAAAGAAATAACAGACTTCATGTTGCTTTCAGTCTTCTCCTAACCTGATTGGAGAGGGAGATAAGCCAGCAATATATGCAAGTGCTAAGTGTAACAACATAGTTCTCTGTGAACACAGAGAATGATCAGAGACTGGCAATAACATGGCAATATGACTCTTTGCTCCCACTTGTCTTTGAAAGAAAATGTCTTATATTTATTTCTGATCTCAAGTAGGTCTTATTACCCTTAATTGCTTGTGTCTTTAATGCCTTTCCAACTCCTTCAACTAATTTATTTTATTATGTCCTTCCTCCACAGGAGTTGCCCAGAAGAGAATTTCCTCCCTCCTTACATTGACTTTATCTATGTTGGCACCTGTTGAAAAATATGTTCTATTTATGTGATCTCAGCCATTTTCTTTGTCTACCACAGTGGAATCCTTTCAAAGCCTATCCCCAGATCCATGTTTAGTCTCTGAGCTTTTGAGCTGCCATGTGGCTTAGTAGTCAATAGTCCAGGTAGGTATCTTTTCAGAGCTTTGGTCTTCTCAGAAAAGGAGAAAAAAAATGTTAGCTATCTCCTAACATTTTTATCAAAGAAAGACACTTACTACCTTCCTAAATTTAAAAACCATAGCCCTAGAATTCTCATTCCCCTAAGGCTAGTATGGATGTGAGAAAAAGAATGGAAGAATACTTATTTATTTGCATACCCACTAAACCATCCTTTTCAAGTTAAGTACAGGTTACCTCCAACTCAATAATGTTTCATCAAACTACCTATGAAACAACCCTATAAACATTCTAATGTACTCCACCCAAGGGCAGTGGGCATTATTTTAAATTTCTTATAAAATATTTCTGTTGTCACAGTTTCTAGACACAGAGGATATATATCTGTGAACATAGCAGAATAATTGAAAAGCAGGTATAGTCATCTTCTCATAGAAGAAAATAAAATCACTGTGATCTTATTATGCCAGAACCGAAATTAAAAAAAAAAAAAAATAAGATGGGTGCAGCAGAAATTTTAATTTGTATTTGTTTATTGTATTTTATTTTCACCACCTAGTTGATATTTCAGTATCAGTTTATACTGTAGATAGTTACATGGAAGATTTAAATACTTACCCAAAAAGAATGGTAAAAAGGGGACACACTACTTGTTAGTGAGATTATTGTTTTTCTAAATTGCAGCAAATTTCCTTCTATGGACTGTGTTTTTACAAGTAAGCATTAAAGAGTGTGTTCCATGGATTCAGCTTGACATGGTCCCCATGGACTGTAGGGTGTGACATCGCCTTTACCAGCTCAATAGCTAACCTCCTGGAACATTAGCTTTGTGTGCTGAAGGATAAGAGAATTTGTGGCTGGAGGACATTTTTCTAATTTACTCGAGATTTCCTGGTAACTTTGCCTTTCTGGTTTTTGGCATCAGTGATCTAAATTGACAGATCAACTGGGGACAGAAACATGCACTTGTCAAGTTCTTTCCAAAAGTGAGTCTGAGACCTACTGCTGCTTCCCAAGAACTGCTGCCGCTCTTCCTATTCAAGGCTGCTCCTACTGGGAATCACTGCAATAGATTGATTGATTCCCAGATATGGGGCAAAATGACTGCACAGTGGTAAAGTCATGGTGGTACCATATGGCAAATCAAGGAAATGAATACCTCTTTGGGCATTTAATAAAATAGTTTGAAACTTAACAGTGAATAGAAATAGCAGATAATACCACACTGTGTTCTTCTATTGCTCTATGTAACAGTTATATAATTAATCTCCAAACTTAAAAAGAGCAACCATTAAAAGAGTTTATATTTAATAGTTCTCTAGTCAGACTAATTGAAAGAAACTAAGATATCAATCTGAGAGTGCATGGAAACACTAGGATTTTTTATTGAAAAAGTATATGTACCAATATTCATACATTCCATACCATTTTGGTTTGTATGGTATGTGCTTAACAGGGTTTTGCCTCTCTAATCTAAAGTCCAAAGTGAAGGAGAGAGCCCCAACAAAGTAATTTGAAAATGACAACAATAAGATTATTGGAGATATGGAAAGAAAACTTTTAGGGCAAATTTCAATTTTCTCCCATTCTATGTGACTGTCCAAGGTCAAATCCCCAGCATCCCTTTACTAGACTACTGTACATAGTCTTTCTGCTTCCATTAGGTGCTTATGCAATCTATTCCCCACCTGGGGGTCAACATGATCTTCGTAAAACCGGATCAGGTTATGTTGCATCTTAAGTTGCTATTGATTTCCATAGAGTATCCATTCTTTTATGGGCTCCCAGTTTCTACAACCACTTTTCTCAGCCCCAATCTGTGATGTTATCTCCAACTACTTTTCCAGTTACTTACTATCGTCCAGTTATCCTGACTTTTTCAGTTTCTGTCACTCTCCAAGCTTACTCTTCATTTCTGTGCCTTTACATCTCTTGTATGCCCTGCAGACTCCTTATCTTCTCAATCATGTCTCTTATTCTCTGTTAAAATCAAATGATGAGAGATGTCTTCCAACCCTCATTTAGGTCACCTATGCTACTCAGTTTCTAGCACATTATCCTATTTTATTTTCTTCAGTATATTTGTCTCCATATGATTTTTATTTATAACCTATCTCCACCTGCCTTTTAAGTTTTATGAAAGGAGGGGCCTTATCTGTCTCACCCATTGCTTTATTCCTTATATCAAGAACAAAACTTGCAACATATTATATGCACAATGAATATTTGCTGAATTACAAATGTAAATTTCTTTCATTTGACCCTAGTTATTTGCTTCTGAAGTTAGGTCAAATTACATCATATCAGTTTCTTATAGATTCTAGTCTCAGATTCTATGACACAGAAGTATCTTTATGACTTACCTCTATTTCCATGTAATCATGGAAAAACTTGACACTAGATTTTGAGTTATGGAGTAGGGATTATTTTCTACTAAAAATGCTACAATTTATAAGATTCCTCACAATGTGTGTATATTTTATATATTTCAAATTAAAAATAATCCATAGATAAATGGATATCATCACTGTCATGACTTTTCCCACAGGCTGTGCATTTTGTATGTGTTTGTATGACTTAATGTCTAGGTTATGGGTTTTTTTTTTTAACGTTTTTTGTTTATTTCTAGGAGAGAGAGAGAGAGACAGCGTGAGCAGGGGAGGGTCAGAGAGAGAGGGAGTCACAGACTGAAACAGTCTCCAGGCTCTGAGCTGGCAGTCAGCACAGAGCCCGACACGGGGCTCGAACCCACAAACCGTGAGATCATGACCTAAGCGAAAGTCGGACGCTTAACCGACTAAGCCACCCAGGCGCCCCATCTAGGTTATGTTTTAAATCAGTTTCTGGAACTTACTCTGGTTGTATCATAATGAAAAAAGCAAGGTTCTTTTATTACAAATGGGGTATCTTTGCATCCTCCATCTTGTTCAACAGTATATACAAACACGCACATACACACCTGAGAACAGTATTTGCAGTGAACTAGTTTCATTAGAAATTGTTATATGAGGGGCGTCTGGGTGGCTCAGTAAGTTGGGCAGCCGACTTTGACTCAGGTCATGATCTCATGATTCGCGGGTTCAAGCCCATGTCAGGCTCTGTGCTGACAACTAGCTCAGAGCCTGGAGTCTCTTTCAGATTCTGTGTCTCCCTCTCTATCTGACCGTCCCCTGCTCATGCTGTCTCTCTCTCTCTCTCAGAAATAAATTAAAAAAAAAAAAAAAATTTTAAAAAAATAAATTCTAGAAAGAAATTGTTATATGCAGCTTCCTTAAAATGCATAAGTCAGAAATAGGAGTTCACAAAGAAACACTATTCTAGTATACATCTTACACGCATAATCCCCAGTATAAAAAGAAGAAATATAAGCCCTCTGAGAAGGGAAAATAAGAAATCAGAAATACATCTCTCTTTTTTAAAAGAAAATCAGCTCTAATTTAAGAAGAACTATAATTCAGATCATATAAAACTGAGAGTATATTTAAAAATCAGGTGTGGTACTTTAAAAGTATCCCTTTGTGCAGAGAAGAAAACAAAATTTACAAGCTTTTAAACTAAACGGTGATCTTTGGTTAAATGAAAATCAGATTAAGACAAAGGTCTCCAGTAAGATTAAATTTAATTACACTCTGTTCTCCATCAAAAGTGACAGATTTTTCCATTATATACTCCTGACATTGAATGAAATAAAAAAGTCTCTTATTGTCACGTTGTTTTATTGCAAACCTGTTTCTATTCATCTAAATTATACCTTTATATTTGTATGAAAGTCAAAGTCTGAATAGCATGTTTGAGTTAATTATGGAGCACTATAAAAAAAATCTCTGCTAGCTAGGAGATGAATTATACTTAATTTTAATCTCTTCAGAAATAATTGAACTCAGAATGAACTTTTAAGATTTTAAGGGTTTTTTTAAATCATTATTATTCCTTTCTTACCTTTCAGTTGTTTTGGTTTATTTGTTTGTTTTTGTTTCAGTCATATTTTTAAAAAATCTATTATGTAGTGCAGTAGAGATTTGCATTTTTGAACTAGTATTCTCCTTTGTGCAGATGTTAACATGAAACTTAAATAAAATGAAAGTGCTTAATAATTTCTGATTCTAAATACAACATATAATTCTAAATATACATTTACTATGCAAATTTGTATGTACTCATTGAATTAAATTTTTGTGGGAAAAAACAAAACAAAAAAAATCACCTGTGTTTAATAATGAATCTATGATATTAATATGCAATATTTTCCCCATAGCTACTGGAGATATGGTACCATTGTGTGAGAAACACACTGTGTTGGCAGAAAGGAAAAAAAAGTAGATACAATATAATATCATGAATGCTGATAGGAAGAAGTTTAGAATTTGTACAAGAAAGGCTTGCTGGAATTTAAATTGAGGCCTAAAAAAATAATGAAAAGTTACATAGTTCTTTTACCAGAATGAAAGAATTTTCAAAGACTTTGGGCATGAGACATATATGAATAATAAGAAAAAAAATTCTGTATGGTTGGAATAAAGTATATGAAGGGGGTTCCTGGGAATCTATATTTACTAGTGAGTACCTCTGTGTCAACTCCTTTGTTCTTTTTCCTTCCTTCCTAACATTTGGAAATAACTCAGTTCTGGTAAAACTTATATCCGTATCTCCTTAAGCCTCCAACATTTCCTTTCTCTTATCAATCTCAGATGATATCCTTTTTCCTTATTTCAGTAAGAAAATTGGAGAAATCATATGAAAACTTAGATTACTGCCATTCAACTCAACCCAAATCTAAAATCTCCTTACATACTCAACCATATATCTGTCTTTCCCCCGTCAAAGTGTAGGGATCATGTGTCTAAGACCAACTCCTCTATGTAATGATCTGGGTTTCATCCCCTTACACATATTCCTGGGCATCTATTTTGCAATTGGCTTCCTCCCATTTCTCAAGTGTTATTGGTGACTTTTTCCCTCTCTACTGTAACATTCATCAGGATATAGATATTAGGTAACGTCTCCCGCCTCTTAAAGAACCTGTTCAACTCCACAATCCACTCTGACTAGTGTTTCATTTCTCTGCTCCTATTTACACTCTCTCTCTCTCTCTTTCTTTAAAGTCTGATCTAAATTCATTATTTCACTTTCCCTTTTCCCACTCTTTTTAAACTCCTTCCAAACAAGCTTTGTTCCCATTAATCCAGTGAAAACTCTCTAGTCAAGACCAATAATTGCCTCCAGGTTGCCAAATCTAATGACCTTTTTTTCCCTCCCAGTCCTTGATAAACTCCTCAGCTTTTGATACATTTGATCACTACTTCCTTGTTTGTTGTTTTGTTTGTTTGTTTGTGTTTACCCTCTTCTTTTTCTTCCTCTCTCAATGAATTCCTCTTTTTAGTATCCTTTTATGGTTCTTCCTCATTTTTCAACCTCCAAATAATGCAGCAGCCCAGTACTGAGTCTTTAACTAGAACTTGTATCTACATAGTACATCTCAAGTTCAAGTACTTCAAGTCACCTGTGTTTGTACCATTAGCTCATGTTACTATTATCTATTACCTGATTTACTGGCTTTGCTTTGCTCTTTTCGCTATATTCCCAACGGCCTGTTTCTATTTCAGCACATGCTACTTCTAGGCATTTGCTATTTGTGCCTGGAATATTATTATCTAAATATTTGGATCACTTCTTTCACATTTCTGATCAAAAGTCATCAAATCAGAGAGATCTTGATTTAACATCCTACCTAAAATAGCCACTCTCCTCTAATCCTGCTTTATTTTATTTCTAGTACTTGTCATGTGATGTAATTATTCATTTGTTACTTTCCACCTATATTGACCAGAATGCAAAAAACAGAAGAGCAGTTTTTGTATTGTTTGCTGCTGTAGTCCCAGAGTTTAGAACTCTGTCTATAGCGAAGTTGACACTGAAAAATTCTTATTAAATTAACATTTATTTGGGATCAAGGAGCAGGAAAGATGTTTGGTTTTCCTAAAGAGGTAGGGGGTGGGGATAAAACTAAGAATAAAACAATTCTTGGATATCGTATCATGTGTTGGGATTCTAATGAAGTATTAAAAAATTCATAGTCCTTTCTTAGGAACTATGTTGAATTTACCTTGTTTTCTTTTGTTAAACTGAGTTTTCCTTCAACTGGGGCAAGGATGGCAGATGAGAACTTTGTTTCTGAAAATAAACACAACCCTGATGGTAAAGTGTTTTAGGCAAAAAGTAACCACTTTAATACCTATTTCCCTAAATCCCCATCCTTCCCCTTCTCCTCTCCACACTCTGACATGCACACAACATAAATGTCTGAAAATGTTCTGGATCACTTGATGACAAGGTTCAAATGCTCATACTAAGTCTCCTGCAACATTACTTTGCCCAGACAGGCATTGCTGAGCAATGTCAGTTGCTTAACTTCATGGATTTGAGAGCAAGTCAAATTATATCAGAACTTACATTTAAAAATTAAAATAGGAGTGGTGTGCCTGGATGGTTCAGTTGGGTAATAATTGGACTTCGGCTCAGGTCATGTTCTCGCAGTTTGTGAGGTCCAGCCCCACATCAGGCTCTGTGCTGACAGCATGGAGCTTGGTTCCTGTTTCACATTCTGTGTCTCCCTTTATCTGCCCTTACCCTACTCATGCTCTCTCTCTCTCTGTGTCTCTCTGTCTCTCTCCCTCTGTCTCTCTCTCTGTCTCTCTTTCTCAAAAAATAATTAAACATTAAAATTTTTTAAAATTAAAATAAGAGGGATCAAATTCAGTAAAAATATTTAAGACAAAATCCATTTTTTAGTATCAAATAGAGTTGTCAAAAATATGCAAATGGGGTAAAGAGTTCAAAAAAGGGATCTAAGAGAGAATCTATGTTCTTACTGGAAACCATGGCATATTTAGTTTATGGACTGAAATTTGATTATCTGAGAGTTGTCATTTCTTTACCATCAGTCCAAAAAATGAATTTATACTATGTGTCTTGAATCTGTTCCAAATGTTCACACTTAAAATTTCAAAGTCATTGTGCACTCAAAAATCATTCTTTAAGATTGGGAATAATGGGATGGAGAGACAAATAGAAATGAGATGCAGAAGTGGTCAGAGTATACATTATCAAGACCAGGGAGTTTTCACTACCTTCACTGGTTTCTTTAATAAATGTAATACAAACTGCATGCTTGTATTAAAAAGAGAGTGCGCTTTTTTATTTATTTTTATTTTTAAAATTTTAATGTTTTATTTATTTCTGAGAAAGAGAGACAGCGTGAGCAGTGGAGGGTCAGAGAGGGAGGGAGACACAGAATCTGAAGCAGACTCCAGGCTCTGAGCTAGCTGTCAGCACAGAGCCCGACGCGGGGCTTGAACCCATGAACCCACAAACCATAAGACCATGACCTGACCCAAAGTCGGACTCTTAACCGACTGAACCACTCAGGTGCCCTGAGAGTGCTCTTTTTAAATGAGAAAACCAATTTAACCACAGCACAAAACTTTGCAAAATAAAAAAAAAAAATCATGTAAATTAAGCTCTACAAATAAACATTGTTATTGTTTTGAAGTAATTAACTCCAAATTTCCTTGTTTTCTCATGCATTTAAATATATGTATTTAATATATATAGAGTTCATGTTTCTTCTTATATGCTACTGTCGATAATATATCAAAATGCCTTTCTCTGGGTCATCCTCTACTCATTTTAGAACCTCTAGTCTCCTCAAATTCCTTCCCATCTTGTGTTGTTTTCCCCAGGAAATATCTCAAGTGGATTTATAAAAGAGTTTTCTTGTTCCATTTGGCTTCTATTGTTCCATTTTCTTCCTGACCAATATTGGCTTATAATTGTGATACCTTCTGAAGCCTGCCTCAGGCATTAATAAAGCTGAGATGCTGCTGTGATGTCCTTTAAATACACCTCTCCCAGGAACAATTCCCTCTCACAGCTCAGAGAGTGTCTATTTCATATTCCAATGAGCACCAATCTTAACCGTAGGTAGAGATGTAATGTCCTGGTCACCACTACAGTGCTATGCTCTTCTAAATGTCAGCATGTCCTGCCAATGCCTCAGTAGAGGAATTTATAAATACTCCTGCTTCATAATATCAGCTTTTCATTTGGACTCAGGCACAAGTTTCTTCAGGATAGTGCAGCTGATATTTCAAATGACTTAGCCCATCATGTATATGGATTCTTGGTAGGTTAAGTAGGCAGTTCTATTATCATGTACCAGATTTCAGTATTTTGACATGTGTAAGAATAGATGTTCAAATTTAGGTCCTTGTTAAATATAGCTGTACTCATGGTATATTATCCTGATTGTTTTTACTTAACGTTACATAATTAGCATCTTTTACACATCTGCATTTGAATGTAATGTTCATAATTTTAATGCTTTGGCATATATACGTGAGAGGATTCAATGCAAAGACAGGGGTTTCTGATACAAAGGATTCTCTGTTCTGATGCAGAGACATTATTTTGTGTGTAAGGTGGGGAAAGGGAGAGTAGAATAAAGATTTTGGAGTTACTATTCCACAATGTAGTAGCATAGGTAGAAACAGGAGCCTGAATCTTTCCCCATCTTAATAGTAGACTAAAGCTTCATGTTCCAAATTTTTGACGCATGACTCTAATATTCCCCATGTGCCTCTCTCTTTAAGTACAATAACATATTTTAGTAGTGCCTGCCCCAAACCTCCTTGTACAGCTTGCTCACTTCAACAAATATTCTTTGAACTACACTATGCATCAAGCACTGTGTTGGATGTTAGTGATGTAAAGGATGAATAAGACATGGTCCCTGATCTGAGCCACACAGCTCTAGTTTTCTTCAGAAACTGCACATACACATCTATCCCTTCTGTCTACTGACTTTCTAACAGACAAGGAAAAAGAATCTAATAGGAAAGGAGGATACAACCAAAGGGAATCAATTAAATATTCCTAAGAGAAGCTCATGTGAATAGAAACAACAGGAAGATAAAAAAAAATCAGTACACCAAAATTTTATCTAAGCACACTGCCATTCTATGTGTAGATGATTTTAAGATGCTTTTTTATATCAATTTTATACCAAATTTAAAATGCATACAATAAATGCTTTTTTTGTGAAAATATTCCTTTAAACCAGTGGAATAAAAATCTTTGGCTTGAACTAAGAGAGTCTTTTGAACCCTCAAAGAGAACTTCTAGAGCTTTCAGTTAATCAGAGGAAGCATTTAAAGTTGATTGTGGGAAAAGGGTTTGAAATAAGAGTGATCTCACATTCACAGGATTTGTCTGCACTAATAGAGTGAATGCTGTATTATTTCCCAAGTTTCCTCAATGAAACAGGAATAAGGATTTGTGTTTTTAAACACATTTCATATATCCATAAATCATAAGACACACACACACACACTTATGTATTTTTAGTTTATGTATGTAAGACTCCTATTTAAAACAAAATTAGTCAGCAAGGAACAGTTAGGTGTATACCATTACGATACTTATATATTCACCACAGCAAGGAGAATTAATTATTGTTAAGATCAGCAAAATCAAACTAAACAAACAGAGTCTGTCAACTAACTAAGTCCTCAGGGAGCCAATCTTCACCAGCTAGTGAATGTTATCAGGGATTATCAATGCCATTGTTGAGAAAATGTGAACTCTGGCATCTTATGTCTAGAGGGCTCATGAAATATATGCAGACTGGAAAGAGAAAATAATTAGCTTGATGCTTTTCCTAATTTTGCTTCATATACTATAAAAGGTATTATCTATAAATTCGTGAGCTACCTGAATATTAGCTTCTATACCTAGAAGACCAAATGTATTGGAAAGCAAATGGATAATAAAATTATAAATAATGAATAATTAATTATACTTGTACCTTCTTATATGATAATATAGGTACATATCTTCAGAAAATATAATATAGGTGACTTTAGAAATACATATTTCTTAATGATGATGAATTGCAATAATATTTTAAAACATGATATCAATACAATAAATAACATATTTTAATCTATTTTTTCTCTTTTCTTTTGTGGAAAATAGTTCAATTATAGAACTTAGAAACTATAGCTTTGTATTTAATATATTGGGAGAATATGGGGAGCATTAAGATATTTTTGTGGACACAAACACATGTGATTCAAAATGACACTGAAAAGGGGTGACTGCATCGCTCAGAAGTTTAAGCGTCCTACTTCCACTCAGGTCATGATCTTGCAGTTCATGAGTTCGAGCCCTACATAGGGCTCTGTGCTCAGCCTAGAGCCTTTTTGGGATTCTGTGTCTCCCTCTCTCTCTGCCCCTCCTCTACTCACACTCTGTCTCTCTGTCTCTCTCTCTCTCTGTGTCAAAAATAAATAAACATTATTATTTTTTTTCGAAATGACACTGAACTTCAAGTTGGGAATTAGAGACAAAGAATGGAGAATATATTTGTGACTTATGTGTGTTCTTTTTTCCAATGCTTAATTTAGATAGGTTGTATTTCAGCTTGAGACAGTAAATATTTATCAGCATGAGTCATGACCTGGGTTCCAGAGATAATGGAATGATGACTACTAGTCACCAGAGTCATAGTCATAGCTTTTTTCCTGCAGGTAGCTTGAAATTTAACAATGGTGTAAGGAAGTACATGAGTAAACACAAAATGGGTATCATAAAAAAATTCTGTCAAAGGACTAAATTTTTAAGAGCGAATAGACCTCTAACAGGAGCAGCCAGGAGAAGCTTCATGGTACAAGTGATGGAGGAGAATGTGACTTATACAATAGAAAACAGTATTATACTTGTAAGCACAATATGTAATTCATATATATTGTATCATATATATTATACACGTATGTATAATTTGTAGCCAAGCATGGCATTAAAGAAGCAGAATAGGATTGTGTAGAAGTCTTCAGTGTAAACAACACATAATGTTGTCCTTCTTGCAGAAAGGAGAGAATATTTCTGTTTGGCTACCTCCATCTCTGCCCATGCATACCCTGGCAAATTCCCATAGGAATTTTATTGACCAGAATCTAAAACAGTGTAATTGCTCTGCATTAGGATAAAATCTCCCCAGGAGGGAAAGGATTATTGGTGTGTGTCCAGATCCTAGAACAGTACCTGATATTTAATACATTCCTTATACGTGTGTTGACTTTCTTTAAAAGGCACTAAAAATGGTGGCTGTTCCATGTTTTTATCTGATTGTTTCTATCCATTAGACTGTGTACTATTTGAAGGTAGGAAGCATCTCTTAATTTTTATGAACACATAGATATACTGGGCCACGTTTAATGTGTGAGGATGAATGATGTCAGAAAAAAAATATTAATGAAGAGCCCTACAATCTACATGAAAAGGGCAAATGGCTTGGCATTTCATGTAGAATAAATTTAAGTAAACAAGCTATCAAACACTTAAAGGAAGTCAAATAGGTTTTGACCTTTTCAATTTCATTCATCCTTCACCTCAAAGGTATTATTAGCACTTAAATTACAATGCATGTGTACATGAATTTCAGTTCAACTAGATATCTTTGGAAAAAACAGAATGTGTTCAGTGTAAGTTATCTAATTGTAGAGTAGAAAATCAGAATTTGTCACAAAGAAGAAGCCAAAGACGCCAACATATTGTTATTCCGATCAGGGAAAGGAATTGAAAATACAACAATAAATTGCACTTTCATGCGTTTATGTAGGAACACTCCAAAACAAAAGAATCTGAGCAACACAAAAGGAATTTTACTTCTGCCGTCTGCAGGATGAAGGAAAGGATTTTGAATAGTATCTTTCCCCAGAGTTGTACCAAAGATGTCTCTGGATAGTTGACCTTTAACAGATGACTATCTACTTCAAACACTTCCCATTTTTTTTACTTTCTTCCTAATTTATGTGCCAAGCGGGAAAAGTAATTTCCATTACATTATGAACAGGTCATCCCCTCCCTTACTGAATTTTCTCAGGGTCAACACAATCATGAACACTAATGGATGTCTACTACAGTTGAGGGGTAGAAGAGCCTGCTCAAATTAAAATAAAATCCTGTCCAAAAATTTATGCCTGAAGTTTTAGAATCATTGATAGTTCTGGTAATCAGATATAATGTGTTAGAAATCTATAGAGATTATAAATCAGATTTTTCTCACTAATAGAAACTCTGTAAAAATCCCCTGTAGCAAATTATTTGCTTAAGAAGTGGCAGAAATGATATTTTCCACATAGTTTAAAAGAGAAGGTTTTAGGCACCAAGCAATTTTTAAGCTAAAAGATAACTTATCCTTAGGCAAGATCCATTAAAAATATTTTGATGTGTGTGTGTGTGTGTGTGAGTGTATGTATTTATTCTCATATACTTGGGGAAATATATGAAACTCTTGCTTTATTATATGTGAGCGCCTAACTGCTGGGTTATTTCCTGCCATTCTAATCTTCTGCCTCTCTAATTACCTATGTAACATTTAGAAGGGAACCAGGTCATTGTGAAGCAGAATGTTTAATTAACCAAAAAAGAATCTAGTTCTGAAATCAAATATGTATAAGAATCATCATAATTTACATGCTAATAAATAACACCTTTATGTTACTAAGTAGAACTGAAAACACCTTAGAATCTATGTATATGACTTCTGAACATGTGGGAAGTGATTTAAAGAATATTTATATATATCTTATTTGAAATTCTATTAGGTTTGCCTAACTCATATAGACTGCAGACTTCTCATTTTTATTTTGGTAACATTATAATAGTGATATTCTGCATTTGCATTTTGCATTTATTAGAAATATAGTTGACAATGAATGTGCACATCAACTGGATTTATTTAATCTCTAACAACAATCTTCTAACAAAGACAAGTATCAGAAGCTAGGAAATTGAAGTTTAAAGAGTTAAAGTGACTTGCTCATTTTCCAAGTTTGGCAAGGTGGCCCCCTTCTCTATTTCTCTTTGGGGAAATTTTTTTAGTTTATTTATTTATTTTGAGAGACACAAAGAGAGGTGAGGGGAGAGGCAAAAAGAGAGGGAGAGAGAGAATCCCAGGCAGGTTCTGGTCTGTTGGCACAGAGCCTGACTCAGGGCTTGAACTCAAGAACTGTGAGAACATGACCTGAGCGGAGGTCAAATGTAGGATGCTTAACCAACTGACCCAGGTGCCTATATTTGTGGAAAAATTTTAAAGTCAAAAATTCTACATGTTTATTTAATAAATCAATATTAGCTCAATATCCTTTATGTGTGTGTGCTTGACTAAGACAAAATTCACAAAAGGGTTCAAGAAATTTCTTCTGAAATAAATTAGCCTAAGATGTATCACCAAGTACTTCACTTGGGCTGAAATTTGGACAGAAGAGCAATAAAGCAGAGAATTTAGCACACAGCATCGGACTCCAGTGTGTCTTTTTGTTTTTTAACTGTGTTTTGTTTTTTTTTTTTCTGAAAGAGAGAGACAGTGTGAGCAGTGGAGGGTCAGAGAGAGAGAGGGAGACACAGAATCTGAAACAGGCTCCAGGCTCTGAGCTAGCTGTCAGCACAGAGCCCAATGTGGGGCTCGAACCCGTGAACCGTGAGATCATGACCTGAACCGAAGTTGGCTGCCCAACCGACTAAGCCACCCAGGCACCCCTCCATTGTGTCTTAGTTTGAACTCTGATGAGGCTACTGACCTTGGACTACTTATTTTCCTCTCTATTGTTTGGTTGTTTTATATGAACATTGTGGAAATTACACCAACCTCAGAAGGCTGTGGTATGGATGAATGAAGTGAAATATGTACGAAGTTTAGAAGAGTGCCTACCTCTATGCTATTTTAGTCTAGTGAAAAGAAACACCGAGTAAACAATGGCCACCTGCCCATCTAGTATTTAGTTAGTGAATATGTACGTTCATGTTTATGTGTGTCAAGGAGGAAGGCAAAACAAATCATTGACAACTGGATTAGAGGAGAACATGAATTTTACAAAAAAGAAGTGAGAATTTTGAGGAGTGATGTCACCATTCACTAACAAAGAACATCTATGAATGGTCCCTAAGGGATGTTATTTGATGTCATGTGGAGAAACTCACCCTAATCCCATACAGCAGTCAATAGGTGGTCTTGCCTGTAAAGTAAATGATGGATATGGCTCTAATAAACTATAGAAAAGACAGTTGTAATGTATTAGTTGTGGGGAAGGGACTGAATAATAAAGGTAGAAACTAAGAAATGTAGGTTTTTCTGTTACAGATTTTTAGATCTAGAGTTACTCTATTGTAACATATGTGGTGTAATCTTGGGATTTTTTACACGACTAATGCCCTTGCTGCTCAACGTAAACTAAACATATTTTAGAAAAGAAAGTGATATTTTGTAGGGAACAATTTCCTCTATAGGCCACTATTATGCAATTCTATTTTCAAAAAGCTAAGTTTCTATGATAAAGTTTCAGTGCTTTATCATAAGCAACTAAAAATCTGGTTGCTTAGCAAGCCAGGTGCTTAGTACTTAACACATTCAAAGCAAAACCAATACTGTGGGCTGGCAGGCACTTGGATGTGAATGGCACATAGATTACTCCCCAGACCTTTATTACAAGGACTCCAAAAGTGCAGCCTTTGATAGGTGACAGTCTTGCGGTATTTCAAAAAGCAGAACTTTTAATCTCATTTTGAGTTGGTTGATTTCACCATTATATCAGCAAGGCCTTGGTGGTTTGTTGCTAAATTCCAGAACAATGTTTTTCTGCTAGCACTAGAAAGAAGGGTGAATTAAGTGTTCTTGAGAGTAGCAAAGCAGAAGAATACAATTTCATTTATTTTATAGTTTGCTCTGTTTATTATCATTGGGGATGCCCTTTCGAAATACATATATGATTGTCTAATAATATCACTCATGAAAACTACTAATTTTATTGCTTTTAAGTTATGTAGTCTTTCATAAGTTTTCCTTATGAAATAAAATCCTAGTAAGTATATGTGTAACTTATAATTGTAGCATTTCTACTTTCAAAATAGTTAAACACAACACAGCTATGTTCTTTTTATTTCATTATGTCTTCAACAGTTAGTGATTATTTTCTAACTTATATGGGTTTATCATACATATGTTTTAATTGATTAATTACATGCTTTTTAAAAAAATTGTTTAATGTTTATTTTTGAGAGAGAGACAGAGTACGAGCAGGAGAGGGGCAGAGAGAGAGAGACAGAGAGAGAGAGAGAGAGAGAGAAAGAGAGGGATACACAGACTTGGAAGCAGGATCCAGGCTCTGAGTTTCAGCACAGAGACCACGTGGGGCTTGAACTATGAACTGTGAGATCATGACCTGAGCCAAAGTCAGATGCTTATCCAACTGAGCCACCCAGGAGCCCTGTTTAATTAAGTGCTCTTATATGAAACTGGGCATGTTACTTTCATTTGATACATGATAATGATTATTTTTTTTGGAATTCAAAATTATTTATGTTATTGTCATAACAATAGTAATAACAATAAAAAGGGATGAAGGGGGCTAAGATGAACGTTTCTTATTTTATACTTACCATTCATTTTGGAAACCCATCTGATTTAGTTTTTTCATTAAAAATATGTATATGCGTTTCTCAAAAGATGAATTCTAAAAAATATCTGAAAATAATATATTTAAATTAAATTATTTCAAGTCAAAATTGATACCACCTCCTCTTACACTGATACAGGACAAGTATTTTGGTAACAAAACTATAAGCAAAGAAAACTAAGGATTTGAATTGATTTTCACAAAGTGATAGGCAACCCAAGATTGATAGAGACTGTCCTTTACCTACGTCATGTGGATGCTTATTGAAGAATGACGGTATGCCGAGCACTGTATTTTGCATGCATACTTGAGAGAGACTCTCCATCAAGTATGAATCACTCTGCTGAGTCAGCATGCTGTTGTGGTTTAAGTATCATTCTAAATGCAAAATAGGCACCAATCCATTTCTGGTAAACAGTATACGGAAGCATAAGTCCCAGTTTGCGCTGACAGTTCTTGGGTACAGTCAGAGTTCTGGACAACTCATACATCAGCACAGAACACTTGGCCCACACAGGTTGTCTCCTTTACTTACTGCCCTCCCTTTCTCCCTTCACATTAGTTGCTTAAGTTTTGTCTCCCCTAATTTACCTCTAATTCATTCCTAAACCCACGCTAATTTGTATTCTTCCCACACTGCTCCTCTGAAACTGCTATTCCCAAGGTCACCGATGACCTCATTTTTGCTCAAACTGATGGACGCTTTCCACCGTTGTTTCCCCTCATGTGAACTGGGCCTACATGTGATGCTGTTGCCTCCTTCCACTTTCATGATTTCTTTTCCTCTCAGCTGCAATTATATTACTTTTCTCTTAATTTATTTCCTACTTATTTGGGTGATTTTTTTTTTTTATTTCCTTCTACCATTTCTAAAGGTTGATGTTTTTCAAAGATCTGCCCTTAGTTCTTTCCTACTTTAAAAACAAAAATTCTCCTCTTACATTGCTGAGACATTTTGTATATTTCCATGTGTTTATTTATATCTTTAGGATTCCAAGGGCAACTCAGGCCCGTATACACAGGTGAATAATACATATTTGTTTCCCTCGGCTTGCTCAAATTCATCTACTTCTCTTCCTCCCCCTGCCACAATCTTTGTTCAGGACGCATCATCTTCCCTCAGTAGCTCAACATACACCTGACTGACATCTCTGTCTAAAGTCGTCTACTTCCATTCCATTAGCAGAAAGTCAAAAGAGAATTTTCCCCCTAAAATATAAGTATATTCATGTCACTCTTTTAGTGAAAAAAAAAAAAACAAAAAACAAAAAAACAAAAAACTCTCCAGTGACTTCCTCACCCTACTGGTGACAACACAAACTTCATACTAAGGCTTTACAACGTCCGTTTTGGAATATTTCCTCTCCTTCCTGCAAACTTCTCCAGTTTCATCCTTCCCTCTTCCCCTTACTCCCAGCCTCTGTCACCTAACTATGCTTTTGTCATAGTGACATTTCTGCAGATTGATCATCATGGGTTGTTCCCTCCTATTTCTGAGTGCTTCCATGTCCTATATGAAATGACACATATTTTACTTGGCTAACTTATACTCAGTTGGTTTTTTTAAATCTAAGCCTAAAAAACACTTCTTTAGGAAACCTTCCCTTAATGCTATAAAACAGCCTTACTGTAAATTTCACAGTACCTTACACCTACTCCTAAGTAACTATTTGCCTCTTTCACTTAAGAGTGAAGGCTGGTGCTGGGTCTTAATAATAATAATTTTCTTACAGTTTAGCATGGTGCCTGAAATAAAGTTGCTGTTCAATAAATACTTGTGATGTGGATTAAAGGCCAGCAACCACCACAAAACTGGAGTCACGACTATGTAAAAGAAAGCCAGAGTATATTAAGATGCACTCCTAGATTTAGATAACAGTATGTCAAGTTCTAGGTAAAAATTTAACCTGTATTTGCAGCAGACTGAAAGATCTAATTTATGATCATTCAAAATGTGAATGTCGATGTGGAACGGACATCACAGAAACATATGCATCCTAGTCACTGAAAATAAATAAGCTTCTGATGCACACACAAGAAAATAATGAAAGATGAAGTCTCACCTAACAGTCTGGAGGGAGGGAGTTTTCAGGACTGGTTGAAAGACCTGGATTCAAAGCTTTGAGTTATTTCCAGCACTCGGCCCTGCTATGCTAACTGGCTTGGCTCTCTGACTATTTAAAGTTGGCAAGACACCGGTAGATTTCCACAAAAGGGATTTCGTCATTTCTGTGTCTCTATTTTCAGAAAAAGAAATCTCAACCACCTGTTCTCATCTCAGCAGGTTTCCACTCATACTTCATAGGGCCCTGTTTCATTTGTAAATCTTTGGCAAGAGAGAAGTGATTACAAAGACAACCGAAATTAATCATGAGGAAAGTAGGAATACATATCAAAGGGTCACCGTCATGACCAATACAAAACCAAGATCAAGAAAGTTGCCACCATTCAGATTCTGAAATCAATGGCATGTATAAGATGCTTCTTTACTGCATGAATGTATGAGTATCATGATCAGAACAGGGGCCTAAAGGCTCTTACATGGTCACTTAAAATGGTCTAATTGCAAGTAGATTTACTGACTAAATGATTCAAGGACCATCTCAAGTTCAATTTGAAAGAACACAGAAGTTGGTAACTGGAGGCAGTGGAAGTGGTAAGTTTAATATAAGCAAAAATATTCTGCAGCCATGAGTCTAAGAAGCAGAGTTATTCACTGTGATTATGCTAGTAAATAATTGCTACAGATATTTTCAAAAAAATTCTTATCTAAGTCTGTCTACTTGGAATAGGCTTTATCTTGAACAAGGTAAGTATGATACATGTCCCATGAGCTTAGCCTTTTAAAAAATAAAACACACACACACACATATCTTTATGTAAATATAAAGATGTAAATGTAAATATATGTGCATATATTCAGAGAGAAAGTAGAGTATGGATATATAGTTTAACATAAACATGATAAGAATTTAGAAAATACATATATACACACACCGTACATATATATAAACACATACAAAATGAATAAAATGTCAATTTATTTAATAAACCAGTGTGGATACAAGTTCTGGAGATATATAAACAACTTTTAGTTTGTTTACTATTTCTGACACTCACTAGCAATGTGACCCTCCTAACTAATCCGAGGTTTGCTTTTCAATAAAATTGTGATAATAAATCATTTTCAACTCTTAGGATTGTTGTGAAGTTAAGAAAAAAGTACCTGTGAAGTGCTTAACACAGTGACTGGCACAGTGTAAACATCATATAGATCTTAGTTATAATCATAACATTAAAACCATTATTTAATATGTTAGCCTAGTAAGGTAAGCAAAATCATTCATGTGTACAACTTGATGAATATCAATTAAAATATTTTCTTTTAGGGGTACTTGTTTGGCTCAGTTGGCTAAGCAGCAGACTTTTAATTTCGGGTCATGATCTCACAGCAGTGGGATCAAGCCCCGCATCAAGTTGGTCTTGCTAAGTGTGGAACCTGTGTAAGAGTCTCTCTCTCTCTCTCTTTCTCTGTGTCCCTTTGCCCCGCCCTTAAGCCTTTTCTTTTAATCAGACATTACAAGCAGATGAAAACCACTGCTACAATAGTTTTAACTTTTATTTATTCATACCTCTGTGAAAATGAAGTTGGAGAGGTAACATCGTGCAGAGGTTATATATTAGGAGAAAAAGTCAATTTTCCTTAAGTTTTTTTGAGACTCACAGTTCCTTGACAATAAAATAAGTTTTCATGAAAACATGAATCAGGAGATATGACATTAAGGGAGATAGAAAAGAAGATATCTATCTATTAAAAAGGATGTCATCAGATGAACTATAACAATTAGTCATAAATATTTTTATGTTGCAAACCTGAAGGACAAGGAATTTGTTTCTTCCATATTTTAAAAGACCAACCTAATGTACAACATCACATGATTACAATACCTAAGTGGTTCTTAAATGTTTTATTTGGTGACCATGGCTAGTACTTTTTGATTTTCATTTCTTATGAATCAAAGTTAGCTTCATAATAGCTCACTATTCTCTTCCTCTGTACCCCGTGGGCTTGGCATTTTGTATAAGTGAGCCTAAAATAGGGATGTGTGAGCCTAAAATACAGAGCCATTTGAATATATAGAATTATTTTGCAAAAGTGTTGGTAGCTTTTAGTTACCATTTCGTACAAAATCAATACTTAGTCAATAATAATATCACTGAGTTGGAGTTTAGTTGTTTCTCTTTACTTTTTAAAAGCCATGTGAATGCATGATAAAATTAGGAAGTCATTTCAAAATGTATTAATGGCTATTCTTTTCCAGTAGAGAGTTTCCATTCAGAGGTTTTACAAGTTCTAAATATTAGAGTTGGTGAAGCTCCTTGTCTGCTAGTACCCTGGATAGTCAAGTAATAAGAAAGTCTGAACACAGAGAGGATGCTGTGAGCTATTTGTAAAGAATCCACGATTGAAAAAACTCAAGTGAGGGGGGCCTGGATGGCTCAGTCAATTATGCATCCCACTTTGGCTCAGGTCATGATCGCACCGTTTTTGAGTTTGAGACCCATGTCGGGCTCTGTGCTGACAGCCTGGAGCCTGGAGGCTGCTTTGGATTCTGTGTGTGTGTCTCTCTCTGACCCATCCCTGTGCGCTCTCTCTCTCTCTCTCTCTCTGTCTCTCTCAAAATAAATAAACATTAAGAAATTTTTTAAAAAGAAAGAACTCAACTGAATTGAATTGTACCTTGTTCTATTTTATTATACATTTTCATAGTTTTCTTGTTAATTTTACAACAGCATTTGATGTTTTCTATCATAATCTTCAAATTTACCAAAATATGCAAAAAAAGTATCAGCATGCAAATGTGGGCACGTGCACTCTACACCATTAAGGAGTTTATATGAATTGAGCTGACATGGTCTCAGGGTCAGCAGTGACAAGGCTGTCGTAGAAGAGACGCGACTCTAACGTGGCAGAAAACCTGGGCGGCACAGATAGAGCTTTGTAGCATTTCTAAATTTGTACTGTATGCCAGCTTCAAAGTGTTAAGCCTTTATATTCAATAATCAATATTCCATCCAGCACAATAATAAAACATAGAATTATTTACGGTTACAATTACGGTGTACTTTTCAGTCACAAGATGAATGAAAAAGTTACTGGAGAGGTGATGTGATTTAAAGGAAAGGTCATTCAACAAGCAGCAAAGTCTTTCAAATGAGATAATAAATGTGAAAGCCTTTGGGAAAAAAAGATAAAGTATTATGCAAACATAGTTTTAAAAATCTAAAATGTTCATTTCTGGCACACCTGGCATTCTGAGATTCTGAAGCTATAGAATAACATTTAAAAATTGTTCGGTAGAAACAGTAATATATAGTGCCTTGGGACGACCCATGTTTCAACTTCAAACTTAGAATTTATTGCTTTTGAAATCTTATAGCTTGACCCTGAACTTCCTTTCTGCACACAATCTTTTAACTTTGTTTTTATATAGTGGTATTCTGCTGAGGTTCTTGTCTTTTTCCTTTAGGAAATGTTCCACAGCAATTGCATTATTAAAACTGGACATGTTCCAGAAGAGTTGTCAGAGCC
Source organism: Crocuta crocuta (assembly GCF_008692635.1). Classification (NCBI taxonomy): domain Eukaryota; kingdom Metazoa; phylum Chordata; class Mammalia; order Carnivora; family Hyaenidae; genus Crocuta; species Crocuta crocuta. The sequence continues at coordinate 747,180 of NW_027529656.1, forward strand.
CATAGAAAACTTTGATTCGATCTCAGTGGAATAACTGCAAGGTAATTGTCCCAAAGTTATCCCCTTCTGGATGTCTCAATAAATCTGGCTTTGATAACATGAAAATTTGCCTTAATGGAAGCCTGTGGAGAAAAGAACATGACTATATTTGCTGTAAAATGCCAAATTACACAGAAATTTCAGAGAGCTGGTAAAAATCTTAAGAATGTAAGAAGGCTTATCCCTTTTTTCCTTCCTATTCCTTCCTTTCTCCATTCTTCCTTCCCTCCCTCCCTCCCTTCCTCCCTTCCTTCTTTCCTGTCCTAGAGCACTTGAGTGTGTTTAAAAGAAACATGTTTCACAAAGGACAATTAATATTATATGTTTGTGCTAATTTTCTGTTCTCTCCAAGTGAAGTTCAGGAATCTCCATAAAAATGATCTCATTAATCCTTGGGGCGCCTGGGTGGCTCAGTCGGTTAAGCATCCAGCTCCTGGTTTTGGCTCAGGTCATGATCTCATGGTTCATGGGTTTGAGCCCCACGGTCCAGCACTGTCAGTGAGGAGCCTGCTTGGGATTCTCTCTCTCCCTCTCTCTCTACCCCTCCCCTACTCAAGTGCTCATGTGCTTGCCATCTCCCTCCCTCCCCACCCCACCCCTCACACACCCTCTCTCAAGAATAAATAAGAATAAATAAATTAAGGGGCACCTGGCTGGCTCAGTCGTTAAGTGTCAGACTTCGGCTCAGGTCATGATCTTGCAATCTGTGGGTTGGAGCTGCAAATTGGGCTCTGTACTAACAACTTAGAGCCCAGAGCCAAATTTGGATTCTGTGTCTCCCTCTCTCTCTGCCCCTTCCTTGCTCATGCTCTGTCTCTCTCTGTCTCTCAAAAATAAATAAACATTAAAAAAGTTATATAAAAAAGAATTAATCAATTAATTAAAAACATATTTAAATGATCTTGTTAATCCTTAGAATGTCCTAATGCAGAAAGTAGTGGGAAAATGTTACTCAGCCTCATATAGTGAGAAAAATAAAGTAAAAAGCCTTCAGTGTAGGTGCAGTTAAATCTGTGGGAGATTCTGATGTACAACAAAAGTTTTATATTTTACCCCTTTACTTTATTTTAATAATAACATCTTAGTTCTCTTACCTTTCTTCATTGATTAAAAGATCTTACCCTTCTCTCTCCAAGTAGAACATGAGCTATTCAAAGGCATGTGATTCAAAATACAACTTTTCATTATATTTCTAGGACCTAGACCAATGTACAGAAACCAATTATGGATTAGGCTGAATTAAATTAAGCTATCTTGTTTTTTCATTTTAAAAATGCATATGAGGTGTTTTTTTCTTTTTTTTTTTTTCCCTCTTCTTTTCTTTTCAAGTAGGTTCCACAGTCAACGTGGGGCTTGAACTCACGATCCTGAGATCAAGAGTCCTGTGCTCCACCAATTAAGCCAGTCAGGCACCCCACGTTTATTTTTTTTTTTTTTTTTTTAATTCAAACACTGCAAAAGGGTTGTATGTTGAAAAGCAGGTCTCTCTCCCATCCAGATATACAGTTGCTGACCCAGAGGCAAATGCCAATAACATTTTCTTGTTGCATGTACCTTTCCAGGCACTTTCATGCATATTAATAAGTGTATGTCTTAGTGTTTGTATTCATTTTTGAACAAGTGAGAGAGCAAAATAAATACACTATACTATATTTTTTAAAACTTAATATATACTGAATGGTTTTTTCTGTAAACTTTTTATTTAAAAGTAACTTCAATTTTACACAAAAGTAGCAAGAATAAAAATGGTATAAAGAACATTCATACATTCTTAACCTAGATTTGGCTATTACTAACATTTTACCTTATTTGTCATTTGTTTAATTTCTCTCCCTTTCTCTATCTCTCCCTCCTTCTCTCTCTCTCTATCATTATTTCAAGGAAGATGCACCTCATGACTTTTAGTCCTAAATATTTTTATTTTTCATTTCTAAGAATAATATTCTCTTCTATAACCACAGTAACATTCTCAACTTCAGTAAATTTCATGTTGACATAATACTTCAAAATGATACATGTCCACATTCCAACTTCATCTATTGACCAAAAATATTCTTTAGAGCATTTTTACCTCTCCCGATATCAAATCAAGTCTAGGGTGAAGTATTGCATTTAATTATTATATCTCTCTAGCCCACTTAACCTAAATCATATCAGAGCCTTACTTTGTTTTTCCATGCCACTGATAATTTTTTAATACAATTCTCCTTGCCCTCTTTTTAATATAATATTCCTCATTTTGGTATTGTCTGAGGTTTTCTGATTAGTTTTAGATGATGCATTCCAGCAGAAAGAATGCATAAGAGAGTCTGTTCTTCTCTGTGAATCAAATCTGAGGGCATATCATATCCATCTGTCTCTCATTGGTAATGTTGATTTTAAAAATTAAAATAACAGTCAAGGTGTTGCCGATTTTCTACTGTTATAATTGTTTTTGTTCTCCACTGCAACTAAGGGGCAATCTCTGGGGGAGTCACGTTACAACCATGCAAATATCTGGCTCCACATTTAAAATTTCCCTCTACATTTAGCATCTATTACTGATTCTTGTTTGATCCCATCTTTACTATTATGGAAACAAGGTGACTATTTGCCAACTCCCAGTCTATCTCTACATCTACTAGTTGGTTCTCTGCATTCTTATGCAAAAAGGGACCATCAATTCTCTCCTATTTATTTCTCTGTGTATTACTGATATGGACTTGTGAGTGGTTATTTTGTTCAATGGCTTATAATCAATTACTGTGCTTAATTATTTTGGTCCTCACATTTTCCCCAGAGTGGGTCACAAGGAAAAGGCAGTTGAAATCAGCATGAGTGTTTCAGTGGTAGTTGATCCAGGCTGTCTCTTGAACCTAGACCTGCTTGACTACTTGATGTGGGAAAGCACTGTATAAAGTGTCACCCAAATGCCACCAAGTAAGCCACCCCCAGCCCTAACTGCACATGGTTAACCACATGTCAAACATCTTCACCTGTCAGCGCTGATAAGCAGTTTGTTTTGGTCTGAGTAGTTACTTGGTCACACGAAAACCACTCTTGCTGAGCGTTGCCTGAACCTGCTTGGCCAACCCTGTCCTCACATCATTCCTCACAGACTGAGAGAGGGGAGTAAATGCAGAAGAAGCCACCCATGTGACTGACTACAGCATGACAGTCACGTGTCTCAGATATTATCCCCGCTCCACTTCCTACTCTAGGCGTTTACTTTCCCATCAAATTCCCTAGTGTCTCCCTTCAACTGGGCCTTATACACAGCTTCCTAAGACCTTGGGAAGAACATTTAAGGGCCACTGAGTGAAATTTGAGTTTTCTCCAGGTCCTCAGTCTTAAGTAGGCCAACTTTCCCTTTCAGAAGTGATCAGGGCATGGTACTCATCCAATCCAACTCCAGAGAGCATGACAAAAACTTCCCAGTTGCAGGAACTTGCAGAAGAAATACAAAGAAACACAGGACTCCCTTTCAGCTCACCAGCCAGAAAGGTGTTTTTGCCAACTGCTGCTGCTGCTTCAGGTTCAGTCTCTCCTCCACATGAAATGGTCTCATTTCTCTTATTTAAATGACTGACTGAAGCCTCAATAGTCCTCTCAGATTCCCAAATTTTGAAGCTTTGTACCATGTGGATAGGCATGGAAACTTACACAAGTATGTTTTTCACTATTTCTCCTACTGCACATTTCACATGTACTGATTTCTTTTTTAATCCTACAGTTTCTGAATACCAGGTTATGTGATATGGGGCTAGAAGTTTCCAGAACCTTTACTGATTTGGTTTGATTGTCTGGGAAAGTACTTTAGAATAAACGTTGGAGCCTTTTCAGGCTATTGAAAGGCTAAAAGAAGAGGAAAAGTGGGGAGATGGGGACTCCTGAAAGATTAGCTGTGCCTCCAACCCCATCTGTACATAGCCACCCCCAGCAATGGCTTATGAAAGACAGTAACCCCCCAAATTGCCACCTCCACACATGCACACACCTTCCAGCTCTTTACGGTTCTGTTGGTGCCTCAGAGCTTTCAGGAATGCAGAGGGAGGGGTACTCATTCTAGCTGTTTAAAGGAATCCAGATGTGCCAACTATGGTACACAGAACTTAAGATGACCCCTAATGAGTCACATCCTTGCATAATTCCTTCACCTTGAGTATGGGTAGAACATGTGACTTGTGTGTAGCTAGTGGAATACAGCAAAAGTGATGGGATGTTATTCCCGTGATTATACTATTATATAAGACTCCCCCTTAGAACACTCAAGGGACTCTTCAGCTGGTTTTGAAGAAGTAAGCTGCTATGTTGAGAGAAGGTCTGGGGAGAGCCTCCTGGCAAGGAACAGAGACGACCTGTAGGGACTGAGAGTAGCCCCCAGGTGATGGCCAGCAAGAAAATAAGAGACCTCAGTTTCACAGTCACAAGGAACAGAATTCTGCCAACCATCACTTGGGCATGAAAGATAACTCTAGAAAGGAACACAGCTTGATAAACATTTTTATTGCAACTTCTTGCAACTCTGAGCAAAAGATCTATCTAAGCTGTGTCTATATCACTGATCTGTTGGAAACTGTGAGATGATGTCTATTGTTTTAGGCATTTACATTTGTGGTAACTCACACAGCAACAGAAGACTCCTACACGCCCCATGCAGTGAGAAGTTCCCAGGAGGAGAAAAGAGGCACCATAGTCTAGCATAGCCCCTCTGACTTCTAAGTCTCCATTTCAGGCTCTTCCAGGCTTTAAACCTCCAACCTGGTTCCAGTAGGCAGCGCCACTGTGGAGTTTTTTCATCATTTTTATTCCAAAGACAAATAAGCTCATTAAAATTTTTAAAAAATATAAGGGAAAACTTTCTGAATACTCAGAAGAGCAATGTCTTGCATAAGGCATGCCCATTTGAGCACAAGCAGAAGCAAACATATCGTACTTCCAGTTTGATGGTGCTGGGATGTTGTTCAAAGGTCTGGACTCCAGGCAAGCTTACATCAGCTTGGTTGGGCAAGAAGGTAACTGCCACAGCAGCTCACAGCTTGCAGGGCCACACAAAATACCCTCGAGATGAAAGCTGCTCCTACCAACACCATTGTGGTAGGCGGCAGACACGGATTAACAGAAGAGTGACTTTCACTCCCACTTTCTTTTCTCTTTTTTTTTTTAGATCTATCTATCTATCTATCTATCTATCTATCTATCTATCTATCTATCTATCTATCTATTTAGGAGAGAGAAAGAGCACTCATGCAGGAGGTGGGGAGAGGGAGAGACAGAATCCCCAGCTGACTCTGCACTCTCAGCATGGAGCCTGATGTAGGACTCAGTCTCACGAAACATGAGATCATTATGACCTGAGCAGATATCCATGATCTGAGCCTAAATCAAGAGTCCGATGCTCAACTGACTGAGCCACCCAGGTGCCTTTCACTGCCACTTTCTGAAAGGGACCTCAGAGCCTCTAATTCTGGCTCTCCAATTACCAGTTCTCAAATTAAGCTGTAAAAGAGAAATCCTTTCAGATTATGGCTCTCCAAAGGGATCTAAGTCTGGGGCCTCTCACCATATATTCATTTAATCAATATTTAATGAGTTTCTACTTTATGCCAGCACTGCTAATATAGCAGTAGATAAAATACATGAAATCCCCAAACATATGGAGCTGCTGGTCTAATGGGAGATACAGAGAAAGAAATGGCACTGAAAATAAGGGAAATAAGAAAAGTGCAGGTGCCATTTGAGCACAAAAGAGGGACACTTCAGCCACGCCAAGAAGTTCTAGGAAGGAATCCGCATTCCCCACCAGTGATGACGTCTGAACTGAGACATGCAGAATGAAAAGAAATGGACACTGCAGATGCTCCAGGCAGAGGGAATGTGTACTCACTCTGAGAGGTGAGTTTAAGGAGCAGTGGGAGCAACACATGGAGTTTGCATGTTAGTCATGGTAGTATGGTACAGCAGTTATCCAGCATGTGCTGGGCACCAGTGTTGTGCCAAACGGATAGCATATAAAGACTTGTGTGATCCTCACAGCATCCGTCAGGTGAGGCCCCTGAGACGTGGACAGGTAAAGTGCTTTGCCTATGGCCATACCACTGGTAAGGGAGGAAGCCGGAAGTTCATGTGCAGCGGACTGGCTTCAGAGCCCACTCTCCCAGCCCCTACACTTATACCCTACTCTACAATCAGATGAATGAACCAAATAGTGAGCTTCAGGTCAAGCCTTTATTCTTCCTCAATAGAGCTATGACCCCAATCTATAGGTCCAAATCTACCCCAGATTCTGGAACTTCTCTGACCTCAAATCACTATCCAGTGCTTGAGTTCTTGCTGATATGTGGAGCCCAGTGTTCCCTCGGCATAGTGCTGTGGCCAGCTTTTCTGATTTCCAATCCCCTTTGACCTCACTTTGCTCTGAATCCATGGTACATCACACTCTTCCGTGTCAGCTGCTAGACTTAGCAGGCAAAGTATGCTGGGGTTTTTTTCTCATACTATTTTGGAAACAGGAATATCATTTCTCTCCTGACTAGAATATTTAAAGATGTCTTGCCCTTCCCAACAATAACAAGAACAAATAAATTAATCAAAGTGTTTCTTTTTCCTAAGCAAATCAGAAATGTCTTCTTAAGAAGAATTCTATAATCATTATAGAGCTACCAGAATATGTAGTTCAATGCGTAGTCAACATTCAAAACAGATGTGTCTTCTATATTTATATATGTAATGACATGTAATGTATGTACACATATTTTGTATTCATATTTGTATATTTTAGGGTAGTATTCTCTTTAATCATACAGATTTTAATCCATATCTAGTCTATTTTTCTCTCTTGGGGTTTCAGTTAACTTCTCCAATGTCTTAAAGTATGAGAGCTTTTCTATTTAGCAGGCCATGAATATCTCCTGGCACAATACTGCTTCTTTTACTTTGTGGGCTTCTGGAGGGCCCAAGTCTTAATGTCAGGAGATTTATTTGTTTATTTGCTTACAAAGCAAGAGCTGCTTATTGTCTATAAAGATGCTCATAAATGGCTTCAATTGAAACAGAATCATTTTTATGAGAATAAATTAACTCCTGAGTAAGTAATACCACAATTTTCTACATTTTTGGCTATATCACTCTCCTTCAAAAAACCAGGATGATGTCTTAAACATAATAACTAGATATTCAGTATCCAGTTATTTATTATAAATATGCTTGCAACAAGTTATGAAGACCAATTTAAAAGGATAAATGTTACTTAATATTTCATCCATCCATCCATCAAGAAAAGTCTTTCCGTTTATGAAGGAGTCATTGCTTGACAGTTATATCCAGCAGGTCTTTATTCCTTTTCAGTTCTAAATTGCTTGAACATGGTTTCAATTCCTAAAAATCAATTTCCTGCTGGACTCCTTGCAGTCTAGCATCTCAAACTACTTTCTTTAAGGCCACCAGTGACCTTCCCTTCAATTTAAAGTTCAGTTTTCTTTGTTCCTATATTTTGAGGCTTTCTGCTGCCTTTCATATGGTTGACCACCACATTCGCAATTACATTCTTTCCAGTTTCAGAAACATCAGTTAGACCTGGTACAAGATTTATGTATGGTCCCTCGATTTCTATACCCTTTACAAGTCTACACCTCTTCAGATCCTTCAACACTCTGTATATTACAAATATCTGTATGCTATATTTATATCAAAATTTACAAGTAAATATTGATAATATTTTTGCAGTTTGGCACATAACTCAGAAGTGTACAATCTATAATTTTATTATCTATTTAACATATTATTATTAGCTATGGAGTCACCTACATATTAGTGACAAGGAGGCTGCAGAAACAGGCAAGCATTTTATTTTATTTTATTTTATTTTTTTTAATAGTTTATTGTCAAATTAGTTTCCACATAACACTCAGTGCTCATCCCCACAAGTGTCCTCCTCCATGCCCATCCCCCCCTCCCCCCACATCCATCAGTCCTCAGTTTTTGTCAGCATTCAAGAGTCTCTCATGGTTTGCCTCTCTCCCTTTTCCCCACCATTTCCGCCCTTCTTCTCCCCCTTGTTCCTCCGTCAAGTTCCTCCTAATCCTCCTATACGTGCAAACATATGATATTTGTCCTTCTCTGCCTGACTTATTTCGCTCAGCATAACACCCTCAAGGTCCATAGGCAAGCATTTTAATACTCTTGGAAAACACATTCAGTTTTCATTCTGTAACATTCATTAGCATCAGGGATCCTCGATGGCTCAGTTGGTTGGTTATCTGACTCTTGATTTCAGGTCAGGTCATGATCTCATGGTTTGTGAGTTGAAGTCCCACATAGAGCTCTGGGCTGGCAGTGAAGAGCCTGCTTGGTATTCTTTCTCTCTGCTCCTCCCCTCACTCATGCTCTCTTGCTCTCTCAATAGATAGATGATAGATAGATAGATAGATAGATAGATAGATAGATAGATAGATATAGATGATATAGATATAGATAAAGACATAGACATAGATATAGATATCTCACTCAAAACAAATAGAATAAACTTTTTAACAAAAGGTTCACTAGCATCTCCGTGCTTTTGATATGCCCTGAAGCTAGTACATTTCTTGTCAGCTTTTGTTTTCCTACACCATTTACTGAGCTGCTATCCTTACTTTAGGCATTATTCTTGATGCTGGAGATTCACAGGTGACTCAACACAGACTATGTAACTACTTTCATGAAGATTAAGGTTGTGAGGAAGAACGGAACTAATCATTTAATCAACCAAGAAATTCTCAAACTGTAACTCTAACAAGTGTTAAATATTGTTTTAAGAGCCTGTAATAGGAAGATGTGACCTGGTCAAAGAGGTTAAGGAAGACTTCTGCAAGGATGTACTTCTTTAACTGAGATTTGAATGATGAGTAGGAGAAAGTGTGTGAAGGAGGTTCAGAGGAACCCATTAATCAGAAGGAGACATGAGGTAAGTCTTAAAAGTGGGACAGAGAAGGGATTATAAGAGAGACAAAAAGAAGTCATATAATGCTGGAATATACAGACCAAATGTGTTGGCTTTTGTAAACCTTATTAAATTTGTCATTATCCTACAAGTAATAGAAAGCTATTGAAGAGTTTTAGGTGAAAAGGGAAAGAAAAGAAGCTATAAGCCAAGTGGAAAAGGAATCTATTCTTCCTACCTACAGATTTAAATGGGTTTCCCACACTTAGGACCATCTTTTCCTTCCTGATCTAAAGTCAAAAGGCAGTTTTAATAGTTTAGATTTAATTTTCTGAATCAAAGGCCTCTCATGCTGAATGTCCTTTGTTTAGTTCAGCTTTCTCTTCACAACCTCTAAATAGAAATCTCTAAAACTCCTTTGATTGATATCCTTCAGTCACCTTGCTTTTGAATGGCAACAATCTTAAGATGGTTACTAAATATCTCAACTCCAGTCTTATATATCCAATAGCTACCAAGTATATCTTCTTTGTTCTTTAACTGGTGGCATCTCAAACATAGTGTATCCAGAGTATAGAAGGAGGAAGAAAACCAGGTTCTACAATTCCTTCTTTCCCTCAGGCATTCATTTAACAAACATCTGATGAATGCTTTTCTTTGAAGGGGTATTCAAAGAATTAGGCAGAATCCTTGAGTTCAAAGGAATAAAATATTCTCTATAGTTAGTTTTCATACCATATCATTTACTATCGAAATCTTGTGAGCTAATGGATTTTTGTTATACTTTCCCCCCACTCTCTAAAATGTTTACTTTCTTGGATCTTCACCTTTTTAATGACTCACAGTTCCTGTCTATTTTCTACCTTCAACACCACTCCTCTTTTTTAATCTAAAGTTATAACTTGCATCTCATTATGAGATATTGCTCTGAGAGTCAACATTATAGATCCAGGCAAGCTGGAAGGAGTTCTCCTAGAAGCAGGCAGACACTTGTCTTGCCTTTCTTGGGGGGACTTATCCTATTGTGTCTTCTGTCTCACCATGGCACCTGTATTCTAGGTTGAACATCAACACCACACTTATCTCTGTATCTCTACCACCTACCAGAGTTCCTATAGTATTATAGGTGTGGGAGGCTGTAGGTAAAGCCTAACTGATTATGCTCCTATTGGATGCCATCTCTTTCCCCATTTTGGAGACTCGCCATTATTGTATAAATGAATAACAGTTTTGGGGAAAGTCTTAGGGGGCAACTGTGAAACTAATTAGTATATGCTCTTTCCTAGTGCCCAATACTTCCTTCTCTCCCTCTTCTCCACATAACTAATTGGTGTTTTTATTAATAATATGCCACCTAAATCACTCCAAGCAGAGAATGGATGATGCTTCATTTTTCTTTTAAAATAATATTTAAATAAATAGCTTCCATATAATGTTGTTCAAACAATTTTTTTAAATAACAGAATGAATTGAGTCATCTTATAAGGAAGGGATTCAATCTTCTAGATCTTCCTGCTGACTGGGGCCCAACATGGAAAAATTGGGAATAGAGAGTTCCTATTCCTTAGATGAGTCTGGTCAGTATCATCAAAAGTGAATGATTACTGACTCAAGGACCTTTTCATAAACTCTGATATTCTGTTCAATTCTGTCATGTGTGACCCTCCTCTGTATTCTTGAGTAATTAGTCACCTGATTGGATATTACCCATCATTTAAAATAAATGAATAGAATGGAAAATTTAATAACACTATTTGAAATTTTGTGAGGTGATTTTTTTCTGCTCTTCTTCCTCCTTTGATGGGTCAAAATGCCTTAAATAGTCTTTGGTAATCTTGTTTCCTTTTTCTTTTAAAAAGCATTTCACAATTACTCAAAATCACAGTGATGCATCTTATCAAACATCTTCCACAGTATTTAAAATAGATAACACTCAATTTAACCAGCCAAGGTTTATAGATACACAGTTATGACCAGGTTGTCCCTACTGGTTATGTTTACAACAAGCATCTATACTGATACTTTGGTGTTAGTTAATTTTTAGTTCCCCCCTCCCTGTCCTCAGTCATACTAACATTGGTCCTTACCTAAACTCACTATGCTTTCTCCTTCCATTTTGACTTTATATTTCCTGGAGGCACCTCTGCCTAAAATATCCTCTACTATTCTACACTTGGGAAATTCCCTACTCATTTTTAAAAACTCAGCAAAATGACAGCTTCTTTTGGATAACTTTTCTGATTTTTACAGGTAAAATAAGTCATTCCCTGTCTGTGTTAACCTCAGCACACTGTGCTACTGCTAATATAAAACTTATCACAATTTATTCTAATTATTTATGTTGAAGTTTGTGTTGGCCTCTAGACTATGAACCCTTTAAGAAAAGCATTGGTGCTTTTGTTCATTGCTGGCATGTCTTCGTGCTTAATAACTGTGTGCCCATGCTTTAAGTAATTTGTGGAATGAGGCAGACCGTTTAGAAGTGAAAAAAAAAAAACTTTAGTAAAATGATTGGATTTTTTTTTTTAGATTTTTCATATACATTAGCACCTTGATTCTACAAGATTATAAACTGTGGAGAAGAAAATAATTTATCCTTTTCTACTTAGATCTTTCTTGGGCATTTCGTAGATGGTCCATCAAAACAAAACAAAACAAACCACACGGACACAAACACAGCTTTTAAAAATCAAAACACTCTTATTTTGCCTTTCAGAGGGTATTAGGGCCAGAGAACAGCATGAGCTAGAGAAGGACTTTAGCCTAATTATATCACCACATCATCACCCATGTGAGACAATGAGCTACTGAAAGCATGTGCGTGTTGATCTCTACATGTATGAGAACAAATAAAACTTTTATAACTCCAAGTTTCAAACTCTCATCAACTCATGAAAAATAATGTCATAAAATGTAATGAGAGTAAAGTGGAATAAAATGCAAAATTAAAGTTATCAGGCTTTTCATTTGAATTATACACATATTTGTGTGCATGTATCTACATATGTATTATAAATATACATGCATATTTATATATATGAGATCTCATATCCCATATCCCATATTTTTAAAGTTGAAAACATTTCCTGAAAGTGGTTTAATCTGTTTTAAATTTAATTCATTTTTCATGTGAAAAATGTGATTTCCATGACATATCAGACATCTTACATACATAAGTGATAAGGCTATATCTAGTACTAAAACCTCCCGAAGTCAGTGTCAAGTTTTAAAGAGTAATTAATATGATTAGTTCCCAAAGGTTGTGTTTGTAAATGTTGGATACAGTGAAACTCCTGAGTCAATCAAAACACACACACGCATAAAATACTAAGCAAGTGTCAATGAGAATACTAAGACAACAGTGAATGAGCACACACTCTATGCTAGACAGTGTTCTCAGTACTTATAAGATTAGCTCATGAAATTCTCACAAAAACCCTATGCGGTAGCTGTTTTTCTTTTTCTCAGTTTTTCAATGAAGAAATTAAGGCCTGAAAGGGGTGGGGCAAGAAAGTGTACTCAGGTAATCTGGTCCTGGAAACCATATTCTTACCACAGTGCAGGTAAATACAGAATCTAACACAAGAGTGTCTTTGAAGGCCTATGCTGTTTATTCCTCTGCTTAGTAGAAGTGTTCGTTCGTTCATCGGATCATAGTCTTACACACTTAAATTGAGAAAAGTTGTTGGAACTCGCCAGCCTACCAATCACAGCAGATTGCATCACACTCTATGTCACATTATAAATTTCACCCAGCTCAGCATTTCATCTGACTGAGTTGGCAGTACCAATATGCATTCTCTGTTTTAGCAAAAATAAAATTTTCTCCTTGATTCAAATGCTATGGTACACCTCTGGGAGTTTTACAGTATATCATGGCATATTGGGGGAAGGTCACTTCTGAATGAAGACTGTGACCAAGCTGTCTTTGTACTATACTCTGTTCCTCACCATGAAATCAGCATTGCAGAACAAACAACCAATCTTCTGCTTTTGGTAGAATTTTGCATTTAAAAAATGCAGTCTGATGTCAGTTCATAATTTATCATACACATTATCAAAATTAATTCTGGAATATTATTAGGTAGGATTAGTTAAGTTCAAAACCTAGTACTTTGTAAAACTTGTTGGCAAAACGTCCACAGTTTAATATCCCTTGAAATGTTGCTAATTCAGGCTCTTAATTATTGGACTCTAATTTTACACCCTCATTTGGCACATTTCAAATGCACATTAGTAAAGGGACTAAGGCCAAAGATAGAACTTTATTATTATGCAATATTACAAAAGCAAAATATTTTGTGCTAAATCAAGTGTGTGCAGGCAACTTTGAATTGTTTCACGATTTATATGTATGTCACTAGATAGACTCCTCAGTGACTAATTAAATGATACCATCTGAAAATGGTTTATCTTCAACTGATAGGTTCTATGTACAGATTGATTTTCTCCGAGGAGGTTAGATTTCAGGCATTTTTTTTTTTTTCCTTTTAAATCACTGGGCATCTGTAAATAAATTCAGTGGATAGTAAATATCACTTTTAGTTCATCTATTCTAGAAACCACTATTAATGTGTTCCAAACTACTGAAAAAAATAATGTTAAACTTCAGATTATCTCATTTGCTTTATTCAAACACAAACTGTTGTCATTTGGAAAATATTGTTATTTTTTTAATTAAAAGAAAATAAAAATCATCCATGTCTCACTCTCCTCTTTATAGTCTATCAAAACCCTATCTAAAACCAAAGAACTGTGTACTCAATGTATTATGACCATTGAGGACTTTATTATAAAATAGAGGATAAATATAAAGCTATATTGCCTGAATGTAAACTACAGATACAAGGTAACTTTGTCCCAAATGATTTTTGTAATCCATTACAAGGTAGTCATTTTATTTTTATAAAGTTTCAGTGGTAACATTCAGAATCAAATATGAGCTATAAAATAATTGATAGAAATTTCTGTAATGCCCAAATGTAAAGTATTTACTAGTCCATTTTAGGTTAGAATATACTTGATAACTTTAAAGATACATGGAAACACAAGAAATGCAAATAAATCCATTGCTTACAACTCACATTTCTTATGTATTAGAAAGCTGTCTGTTTTATTCGCCACACATTGAAATACTTTAAATATTTTTAGTAAATTTAAAGTTGAGAGTCTACCAGATATAAAAAATAATATAACATGCGCAAAAACAAGGAGCTTTTATATATATCAGTGGTAAATAAATCCCAAGCACCTAGATGAGTGCTTGGCACAGAGCAGGCAAAAACAATAACAACAACTACTACAGCAACGAACAAGCCACATACCTAGTCAGATATGTGGAAGACGGGAGGAAGGGAGGAATATTGTTTGGGGACATTGAAATTTGAAAAACATTTTCTGAGTCTTGACTTTTCCATTTACTGGTTTACTGGTTAGGTAATCTTAACAAGAAGTTAAACACTATTAGTCTCAGGGCACCTGGGTGGCTCAGTCAGTTAAGTGTCCATCTTAGGCTCAGGTCATAATCTCACTGTTCAAGAGTTTGAGCCCTGCCTTGGGCTCTGTGCTTACAGCTCAGAGCCTGGATGGAGCCTGCTTCAGATTCTGTGTCTTCCTCTCTCTCTGACCCTCCTCTGCTTGTGTTCTGTGCTTCTGTCTCTCAAAAAGAAAATAAATATTAAAAAAAAAAAAAAAACTCTTAGTCTCTAGTCTCTATTTTCTTTAAAGCATAATATGTCACTTTATCACAGAACAATTGTTGACAGTAAATGATATTATGTCCATGAAAACACTTTAAACATTTTAAAGTGTTATAAACCTGTTCATGTATGTAAAATCTACATGTAAATATCCATACATTTGCATACTAATATAAACCTAAGCTAAGATGACATTGTGGTTACTATATTTTTTGTCTTAACTAAAAAGTTGGCTATGGAAGTCCAGAGTTTCTAAGACAAGCAAAGAATTCATGATATATCCAAGTACTTCAATTAAGAAAGCAGAAAACTTAATGGTATCCATGTATTCAATAATTAAAAGAAGGTAATGAAGGAGCTTAAATAAACTTATTTCCAAGAGATGATTAAGGCACATAAGAGGAAAATAGAGAATGTTATTTTGGAATAGGTAATAATATGATTTAAAGAGCCACTTTCAAAAGAAAACAATACATATACCACCTTCAGCCTCTGGGAAATGCAGAGAACTTCAGAAGAGGTAATAGAACCCGTTTCATCCCTGTGCACTGTTTCCACCTCTTAAGAACTACAAAATCTGTCACTTAACTAACACTTAACTTGGTACACCGCATACAAAGAACTAATAAGATAATATAGAAAAGAAAAATGCACAAGAAACAAAAAGATAATTCCTTAATTCAGACAAAGGACATATATGTTAAAAAAAGGCAAGGAACACAGCAATACATGTAGCATCATGCATTTTTCACCTATGGCTTCCCATACTAAAAGTTCTTCCCAGGGAGTTTGTGGCATGGGAAATGGCTATGATCCCAGTGATACCCCCTCTTTAAAAGATAAAATAAAAAATGAAACCTTTCTGTCAAAATGTTAACCAGCCAGAGATCATATCATGTATATCCACGTTATACAAAGTCATTCAAAGGAAAACAAGGAAATGAGTAATTCTACCTACCAAAGCAATGCATTTGTCATTAGAGACAGTAATACTGAGAGAAGCATTTAGCAGAAAATACAATTTTAAATGTTTAGACTGTTCATTGGCTAAGATTTTCTTCATTGTTGACAGGATGATATAAATAGATTTTTAGAGAATTAATTATTAGGAAACAAATGTTTTCCTTTAGTCAAGATTGATCACCTGTGAAAATGACAGTCAATACCTTTGGGTTATTCAACTCTACTTTAAAGTACTTAAGGGAAATTTTTTTTTCAACGTGGTGAATCATTATGCTTTCACATTCACATTATCAAAACTTTAGGATTCCCACTTTTAGATTTTGACATTCACAGAATACCCAACCTAAGTCTTCCTGTGAAAAATTAACTCCAGGTGCATATTCCTAAACTTGTGAGGTTTGGTGGATAATATACTGTTCTGTGAGAGACAATAGGCTCAGTGCTTTAGATTCCATTAGTACACATCTGACACTTTCTATAAACTCAGTTTTGTTCAGACCTGAATTGACTGAAAGAGGCAATTCGAACAACAGTAATGTCAAGCACTGCCAAACAGGACTGGGCTAGTAGAAAAGACAGAAGTGTGACATAGCTGAGAAATCCCTGCTGTCATGAAGTACAACTTGAGCCCCTCCAAATCCTGATTTCAAATTATCCAAATTACTCGTTTGCACAGGCAGAAATAGTCTGTTAAAAGTCAAGTAAAAATAAAACTGAAAAGCACGAGCATAGTGAAGCCTGATGGATGTCATTAGTCAAAAGTTTTATTCCCCTAAAAGAGATGGTGATGGCATTAAAATAAAAGAATATGTTAAATTAAGTAACAGCTATTTACGCTTTCCTGTGTCTTTGATAAATAAATGCATTCGACTCTAAAACTACAATAGTCTGCTACTTTATACTGTGATCATAGACAATATTTGAGGAATTAAAAGGGTTTTTGAATTCTTCATTCAGTAGCATGTGAACATTTTAGGTCAGTTAAAACCTTTTATTGTGTCTGCTTTTCAGGATCTCTGTCAGATTCAATCTCCTAGATCCACAGCAATTCAACAGCTCTAAATAAATTTGTTTTGCTCTAATAGAGTAAGGACCCTCAGGTGTAAATATCACTACAAATAGATGATTGAATGAATATTTGAAAGCTTTATTGTCAGAGTTTAAATATTCTACAAACATAAAACAGTACTTTGCTATTGCATTCAAAAGCACTTAATGCAATAAATGATTTAACATATCTTAATTCTGGTAAAAAAAAAATCCCACACTGTTCCTTAAAACTATTTATTATTTCCTTAGGTTAAAAACAGTAAATGTAAATACAAAGTACTACAACTTCATTTCAGAAACTAAAGACTTTGCTCACTTGATAAATTTTGTTTTCCTGGATAGATACAACTTGGAAAACTGTCCCAAAGAACTATCATTTAACAATTAGAAACTTTGGCTCATTTTAAATTTATAGCAACACTACTTGGGATTGACCATTTCTACTCTTTGCTACTAATAGCAAAATATAAATAAATGGAGCAGAGTGGTTTACACATCCACATGTCTTTTCTAAAAAACACATTCAAAATGATGATCCCAAAAAGTGTTTTTTTTTCCTTTTCTAAAGAAAAGCTGAATTTACCTGCCATGCATTTTCCACTGTAAATTAGTTTGCCAGGTGAACGTTAGCAGACTCTTTTTCAATTCATTTTGCTAAATCCACCTTTCCTTTTAATAATGCTAAACATTGTTCTGATTAAAAGCTTACCGGATAGTAATCCTGTTCGACCCTGACACCAGTTTCTTACACTGTTTCCTCTGTTAGACACATCTACCTTTATTTTGAAAGAGAAGGTAAAACAGAAGAGGCTCTTACCAGAGACAGGGAAAGCAATTCGTTCAGCCAGATCCAACAGTGCTCTGTGCAGCCTGGCAGCGTGAGTGATCCTTGGGCCTCACACAAAAGCGAGATAATTGGCTCTCAATGAAGAGATGTAAACATCCATCATAATGGCACTGGGGCTGAAACTGAACGCTACCTCAGCTGTTCTATGTACTCCGACTGGAAGATGATGTCACAAACATCAACTGGGTGTACTCTCATTGGCTTCTGTTACCTGGAATCGTATCTTAACCCTAAACTGTCAGCTGCAAATTGAAATGCTCATCTCTGACTATAATTTTGGCTGAAAGGGAAACGAAAGTGATGTTGAGCTCCTGGAGGAGAGCAAACAGAAAATACTGCCCTTCAAATATGCTAGGACCATTTTACATAATTAATTAATTCAGGTCTGTGGGAATTTTATTTTTTAATGTATGTATGAGGTGGCGGTATTTATGAAAGGTATTCCCCAGAATGGACATTGAAAGGAACTATTAATGCAATAATAACATCTGGAATTGTAAATTTTGTAATTGCTTTACATTGATTTTACAGAACTACCCTGTGAGATTAAGAAAGTCAAGTTGAGAAAAATTACAGTGTAGGCAACTGGACAGTGGAGCTTTCAATCAATTTGCTCACTGTGGCCATCTATACTTTAAAATCTTCTAGTAAAATAATAGAGGTGCATTTTACCCTCTGAATGTTAAACACTATCTCCAAAGTTTTGTGTAATGAAGCTTAAAATATGAGATATTAAAAGTGTAACATCACTAAAATAATAATGTTAAATATTGGTTTTAACAAAGGGTGATTTATAAGTCACTAGAACTATATAGACAAGCCCATTTCAGTAATTGAAGACTACTTTATGATATAGTGCTGTTCTCTTTGAGTACAAACAGGGAATAATTATCCATCCCTTACTCTCTATCCTGACAAAAGCCCCGGACTTCTTCCCAGGCTTAAATCCAGTGGGAGAAGAGGATAATGGGCTAAGCCGGTTGCAGCAGCTTGATGCCAGAGGGACAAAACTACCATCACCTTGAAATATACCCATGCTTTTTCCACCAAAGGAGCTGTCAGCCGCATAGCTGTGAGATGCAAGAATTACCAGAGCTATTCAATGACCGGCTCCTTCTAAATCCAGCCCAGTCATATCCCAGGGCAAGCCCTTTAAAAGCTGTGCAGCTCAGCATGCAAACAGTACAACCACCTGGAGAGACAGTGAGAGAAATTCCTTTCATCCATCCTTACCTTTAGGGAAAGGAAGGTCACCCACCGTGCCCTGATATGCCTTTATGTTGAGACGTGTCCTTGTGAATAACAGATTCAGGGCGAATAGCTGTTACCACTATGTCACATTTTTGATGACAGACAATTATTTTTATTGTATGGTTCAATGAGAGTTCTAAAAGTTGAAAATATATGAAATAAATTTTCAACGACCATACATTCAAAATTTCCTCTCAAGTTCTGACTTTCACGACCACTGTTTTAATTGAATAATCTTAGTAGCAAGTTTGTATGTGAAATACAAGGGCAAGAATTCTAGATTTGGGCTGCAAAGATCCAGTGTCCAACTCTTGCTCCATCACCTACTATCTGTGAGAACTTTGGAAAATTAATAACTTTAATGTATAGAATAAGAATGATAATGCTACCTACAGCAAAAAAGAAAAAAAATTATTGTTATAGGGATTAAGTGAGGCAATGTATGAAACATTATGTAAATTAGTCTTTCACAAATATGAGGTAGTAAATATTATTGTTATGTAAAAGATCAAATATATTCATATTAAAGGCATTTGGGTATTTAGGTAGAGGTCAATTTAGTGTCTTCAGAATAATGAAGTTAGAAATAGTATTCCCCAGGGACATCTGGGTGGCTCAGTTGGTTAAGCATCTGACTTCGGCTCAGGTCATGATCTCACAGTTCATGGGTTTGAGCCCCGCGCGGTCTCTGTGCTGATAACTCAGAACCTGGAGCCGGCTTCCAATTCTGTGTCTCCCTCTCTCTCTCTGCTCCTCCCCCACTTGCTCTCTCTCAAAAGTAAATTTAAACATTAGAAAAAATATTTAAAAGTAAAAAATATTATTACCCAAACTCTTAAAATTTCAAATAAAAATAATGTGAATTAGCTTGGTTTTTAATATTGACTCACTCAGTGATTTTTCTTCTTCTTCCTCCTCTTTTTTATGTTTGTAGATTATTTATTTTTGTTATTACTTTTAAATTTTTTAAGTGTTTATTTATTTATTTTTGAGAGAGTCAGAGCTTGAGCAGGGCAGGGGCAGACAGAATCCAAAGCAGGGCTTCAGGGTCTGAGCTGTCAGCACAGAGCCGGTCACAGGGCTCAAATCCACCAACCCTGAGATCATGACCTGAGCTGAAGTTAGATGCTTAACCAACTGAGCCACTCAGGCAGGCTTTATTAATTTTTAAATAAGCTCTACATCCAACATGGGGCTTGAGCTCATGAAGTTGTATGCCTTGCCTACTGAGCCAGCCAGGTGCCCCTCAGTGGTCTTTTCTTACAGTTATTGCCCCTTCCAGTATTATTTGGAATTTAATCATCTTAGTCAAGTGCAAGAATCTAGACTCAAGAAGACTATTTGTCAGGATATACTTTGGGCCAGCACAAAAGACACTGTTCATTTATTTCTGCCTAAAAACATGGGAGTTTAGATGGAAATGTGTATAAAAAAAAAAAAGATTCATTGCCATGCAAAGTGACATAAAATTGAATTACAGATCGGAAAGATGAATTCGGACAATGGGAATGTCAACTGTATGTCTGATAGACAAGTGATAAAGCTAAGTCATCGTAATTGCTAAGAAGACATGTCATGGAGAAAATAATTAATTATAAAATAATGTATGCTTCTACATTTTATATGTCATATAAAATTTTAATAATATAAACATGTAATACCAGGGATAGATAAATAGCCAATTTAGATTATACCCTGTTGCACATAGAAATAATACAGATACCTATACACCATTCTTAAGATAAATGAATATTCTGGTGCTTTTAATAAACACAGATTGTAACCTTTCTTATTTTGTTTTGCATTGTTTAGGTGCTACTACATAGATATAGGACACCATAAAGATTGGGAAATAAAAATATTCCTGGTGTTCTGTAGGCATTTTGTATCAAATACCCACTCCCTTCACATGATTCGTTAATAACCAAATACCTTTGTAAAGGGAACTAGTTTTGTGTTATTAAAATATGCAAATAAGATTTTTAAGATGATAGATTTCAATGCTTAAATATTACACATGATCAAGATTAATCAATGCATCAGTAAAAATTTTAGGGAGTTTACTTATTAAATATGAAAGAACAAATATTTGAATTGTATGCAATATAGGGAAATTAATGGAATATAATAGAATTCCTAGGAGAATGAATAGGAGAGAAGGAAAATCCAGTTGAAATATTTTAAATTAATGCTAGTTTGTAATAATAATCTTTACTGTATACTTTAGCTTAAATTCAAATTTCATTGTAATTAATTAGGACAGAACTTATATTTTCATTTTAAACAATTATATCTATTCACTCAAGAAAGTTTCAGATAAATTTAGCATATATCACATCTGGAAATCAGTATATTCACTCTAGTGTAGTTAATTATACATAAGAACAGAAAAATTATATTTCCTTTTCTTAATTTTTTTTTTAACGTTTTATTTATTTCTGAGAGAGAGAAAGAGAGACAGCGTGAGCAGGGCAAGGTCAGAGAGAGAAGGAGATGCAGAATCTGAAGCAGGCTCCAGGCTTTGAGCTAGCTGTCAACACAGAGCCGACCCGGGGCTCGAACCCACCAACGGTGAAATCATGACCTGAGCCGAAGTCAGACGCTTAACCTACTGAGCCAGACAGGCGCCCCAAGAAAAATTATATTTCTTGGTGATTGATGGTAATCATCTGAAATTAATGATGAGTGGAAGTTACGAGGTTCTGGTAATAGTTTGGTAGTGTTTCTTCAGGACGAGTGAAGATATTAATGGTCAAGGCCTTCCATTTATTCATTTGCAGTATACCCTTCTGTAAAGTCTTGATAATTGAACATTGGTTTACATATGCATCTGGTTTAAAGCCAAATATAAGATGGTTATTATGTAGTATGAACATTGATAATAAGACATAAAATCCTTATTACTATCATAAATAGTATTAGTGAGAAATCTAACCTGATTACATAATGTAAAAAAAGGAAACTAAGTATACAACATTTACTTATAAATGTCGAAATATAATGTGACTGAAAGAAAAATAAAAGTGGGTGTCATTTTTTGAGTACACTATTATACACATGTGGAAAACTAAAATACATTTTTTCAGGATTAAAAAAACCAATTTCATAAAAAGGGAAAATAACAAAAACATCATTTTATCATGAATTTACCTACATCTCTCATTATTTTATTACATTCTTCCAACTGCCATGGACAGCTAACACTTATAAGTTCCAGAGAACAGAAAAATATTTTAACTTTAAGGCCATGTAAAAGCTTAATATAAAGGGAAAATAACTACAAGAATTAATTTGGGCTTTATTCTGAGTACAGTTTTATTAGTGACTGTTTTCTGATATGAAGAAAATGGAAACCATAAAAATACTTTTGACAAATCAAGTAGAAGATGTTTTGTAGTTCAAGCCAAGTACATCTCAGTTTTATTACTCTACTTACATACTATATATTTCCCAGGAGCTGAAATCATTGCAGTATTTAATTGCCTGACAATTTTTTCTGTTACATCAATTTTGTGGTTAAACTAATTATTTATATTATCAAAACAAATCAGCACTAGAGGCTAATTAAACTGGAGAGACCATCCTCCAATGTTTCCCCACCTACATATTAATAAGGTTTAGGTTAATACTAACTTCAGAAGAAATGAATATGTCCTTCAGGTGATAATTTCATAGGCAGGGCTTAGGAATTTAAATGGGTCTTAAACTCTTGTGAACATTCTTACTTACTCTGAGCTGTTAGGAATATTAGAATATAGCATTTTACAAAACTTACAGCGTCAACAACTATCTGATTGTCATGTTATCCACAAGATGGCAGCTCTGTTTATACCACAAACACTCTTAATACACTAGTTTATCCTTATTATGATTATTACTTAAAGAAATATAGGTAGAGTATATCAAAGACTTACATGTATTAAGGCTTAGAGTAGGTAACTTTTCAGTTTAAGAAGAATAAGTGATTAAGTAAAATTATTAAAACCTATTGAAAAATGAGAATTATTTAAATTGTCTTAAAATGTATGGCTTTAAAACATTACTTTTTGCTAACACACTCCCAAAGGCTTCATCACAAACTTATTTCAGAGGTTAATCTATTTAGGAGACATGGTTTTATTCTGTTTCATAAAGGCTTTTATATTGCTTTTTTAAAAAGCGCAAACTGTTCAAAATAACTGAGATGATAAATCAATGATAACTTGCTGGTACAGTAAGAGATGTCTGAGAATTATATTTGCAATCTACTAAATTCTAGGCATAGCCAAATATGATAAGAGTGCTTATTTGTTGACCTTGCTTGTATTCTTTTCTTTTTTTTATGCTTCGTCTTCTCCATTGTCACTTTTTATTTTATGCTTACCTTAAATCTATTCTGTGGCAGCTTTAGTGATTATCTTTATTTCTGTTTCCTGTGCAGATAAAATTTTGAAAATGCTTAGAATTATTAGGCCATATCGCCTTTCTTTTCTGGGAATAAATATCCTCAAGATGTTTAACTATGTTTATGTGTCAGTAAATTCTACCCTAGAGAAGAGGAAAATGACTGAGGGTGGAGAAAGTTCTCCTGTCTTCTATGTTAAAGAAATAGGAATTCTCAGACCTGAAGGTAAGAAGCTCATGCTGTTTTTGTGATTCAGCACACTGATTTTAGATACAAACTGCAAATATTAACTTATCAAGGAAGATATTTCAATTTAATATATTCTCTAATTTATTTACTAGTTTCCTTTGTAATATCATGGCTAATGTCTATAAGAGACCTAAAGGTCAGTGGGCAAAGGATTTGTTTTTCACCATGTTCTCTGAACAACTGTATTTTCTGTGTTTTCGCATTACTCCTTAATTAAAAATACCTCACTTGCTTCCTTATAAATATGTTTTGCTTTGTCCCTGTTCTAAATTTCACAACTTCGACTCACGAGTTTTTTCTTTCACTTCAAGTTTTGCCTCTTTTCTCATGTTGCCCAAATTAGATCAAATCAAGACTATTACCTCCTTCTTGACAAATATGGAACATTAATTTCATGGAAACTGAGAATTAAATTTAGATTTTGATGAGGAATTTTAACACAGTTACCTTACATTTGACAAGAGAAAGGGCTTAATGTAAAACCCACTACATTCAAAACATTGCTCCAAACGTATGGATGTTCACACACAAAGATAGCAAGGGACAGATTACTAATCATTGTACAGCATGTTGCCATGGTACAAATTTGTAGTAGAAGACTTCAAATCAAACAGAGAAATCCATATTACCACAAGGAGGATTAGGATTATTATAATAGTAAAAGAAAGAAAAATATCATCATCATCAGTAACTCAAGTGTTTACTTTGCTCTAAGCATATGCTAAACATTTTACATTATCTAATTTTTTTGGGGGGAGGTGTTGGTACTGCTTTTTTGCAACAGGTCTACAAGCAGGTCAATGTTAAGACTTTTAAAGGACTCCTAGGTTTGCACTATAAGCCAGTAGTTTTCAATCATACCTGCTTATTTAAATCTCAACTGGGAAATGCCATAATATAGGGCCCTCCTATGAATTGAGTATTTTTTCTCCCTCCCCCCCCCCGACACCAATTTATTGTTGAAACTTAGTGACCAATGTAATGGTTTTAGAAGGCAAGGTCTTTGGGAGGTGGTTAGGTCTTAAAGGTGGAGTCCTTGTGATTGGGAGCCATGCCCTTCTAATAAGAGAGACTCCAGAGAGGTACCTAACCTATTCTGCCATGTAATGTTACAGTAAACAAAAGGTCAACTATGAACCAAGGTATTTGCTCTCAACAGGGAGTTTGATCTTGAGCTTCCTAGCCCCCAGAATTATGGGAAATTAATTTCTATTGTTTATAAACTACTTACTTTGTGGTATTATTGTTATAGACACCCAAATAGATTAAGATACGCCTTAATCCAACTACTTGTGTGAGAACCTCTGAGTGTGTGTGTGTGCGTGGGGGAGGGTGGCAATGATATATGTTCCTCTTTAAAATGACGGTCTCTGTAACCAGGCTTAAAAATCATTGCCAAAATGAATATGTGAGCCAAAGGTTTCAATGTGCAACCTCAGGTTTCATTGAAATAAGTAAAAAGTGTCCTAATAATCTGAAGTTAAGTCTGTGAAGAAAGTAGGGCACAGTTTGTATGTCAAACAATACTACTGAGAATGAATAAAGGAAAATGCATATCACTCTGCATCCCCAAGGTGAAGAGATGAACGTCACCTGCCTGGGGAGTCTGAGGAGAAAAGTCTGATGAAGCATGATGAGTGGAGGCTGGGGAAGACAGAACTATAAGTAGGAGAATGAGGTGAAAAGGAGCCGGGGTCCAACACGCAGAGACTTCCCAGCAGTATTGAGCACTAGCGCTGGAGGGCAGGGCTCTGATCCACCTGGACAACGTTTCCAGATCAGTCCACTTGCGGGGCAAGATTTCTCCTACACAAGTGATGCCCTCTCTTGACACATGACGACACTGAACCTCACTCTACATGTGCTATACTGATACTCTCCTTTTCAAGGATCCAGGATGCATACAAAGTCACTGACACGGAGGATGGTAGCTAAATGAACAGTGGTTGTTTAGAATGGAGTAGAACCCATAAAAAGCAACCTTATGACAGAAATAGTCAACTATTTTTTCTATAGGCTTCTATGATTCTATAGAATTATATTCATAAACCAAGACATGTGCCTGATATATGCATTATTTTAATTGTACTCATTCAAATGTATAGCAGAACTCATATCTTTAGAATTAATCATTAAGCATAAGCTGGATTATAATGCATTTCTGAGGGTTACAGGTGAGAATACTACCATCTTTTGTTATTGTCTCTATAATGAAATTCATATATTTAGCTCTCTGTGTATACAATTAAATGAATGTAATAACAAGCTTTAAATAATTGACAAGTAGTGGGAGGCTATTTATAGGCTCTTTAACAAATTCTAAGAATTGTTTTAAATGTCTAATTTAGTACTATATCCAGAACATGTAATCTGTTTCTTACTCTGTAGATTTTAAGTCATTATAATGTGTATACTTTAAAACCAATTGTCATATCTTTGTCTCATGATGATCTGTCAGCAGCATTTGTTTTTTGACTATTCGTTAAAATCTGACATTATTTCAGAATTGTTTTCAGGGTTTTCTTGTCTTTGGCAGTATAGAACTAGAATAACTTTCCTTAAATTTGTTATTTTGTCAAGCTTTGTTAAATAACCTCCTTTGTATTCATGTACTTTTTTACTCTTTTGCTATTAGCTGATATGTGGAAGTGTACTTTACTGGAACTGAGTAGCAGTGCACTCCTCTAATATGGTCACATTGAAAATGCCTGCGTGTCCTTCTAACTGTTTTTTTAAAAAATTGGTAAATTGCAACCATTGTTTCAGGAAACTGTGGAGACGTAACATGGACTAATGACCTTTGACTAGATTTTGGTAGATCATTGTGCAGAAGCTCTTTACTCAACTTAATCCATTAACTCGCCAAAGGTCAATGATCACAACAAAGTCTATAGGAACCTTATGCTTTGTCATGATGAATGACAAGTGGGTGTGGCTTAAGCTTCTAAGATATAGTTGGCATCTTTATCCATCATCTCTGTTAGTCCATCTTTGAAATTGTAGATCTGGAAAATATACTAGCTCTTTCCAGGGTAAATCAGAAAAGAATCACTAAGTGGACAGTGTGAAAATGGAGTAGATAACAAAAAATTGTTTTGTTTGTTTTGTTTCGTTTTGTGCCGGAAGCTGTCTGTTCCTGGCACGTATGTTTTTGTCTGTGTCTAGCAGAGGATCAAAACAGCCTATAGGTTAGATGGGAGATAGTCCCACCCTTCTACCATCCTGAATTCAGAATTAAAAAGGAAGAAGCTGGAAATAGACATGTGACTTTAAGTATGTTTCACTGTTTTTTATTGTATGCCTCATGAGAGCATACAGGGTGACCATGGCCAGGCTCCTAAAAGTTCCTCCAATTTTATATCTCAGAATGAGCCAACCAATGGCTATTCCTATGGGTCAGCATCATGGCCCATAGTCCTGCCCTTCTGAAGAGGGCAGAAATTGGCATACAGTCCATTCTTTCCATGGCCTACTAAGATTATTTCATGCTTGAATAACTCACTGCCCCGCACCCCTGCTGCCATTGTTGTCCCTGATACGGACTTAGTCTTTCATTGATTGCTAAATTACTCTAATTAAAACCTTATCTCATTCTCTGTATAGTCTTACTCAAAATGTTTAAAAAAAAAAAAAGTGCCGTGAGCACCTGGGTGGCTCAGTCAGTTAAGCATCTGACTTTTGATTTTGGCCCAGGTCATGATGTCACATTTGTGAGACTGAACCCCTTGTCGGCTCTGCTCAGACAGCATGGAGCCTGCTTGGGATTCTCTCTCTCCCTCTTTCTCTGCCCTTCCCCTACTCACATATGCTAGTGTGTGTACTCTCTCTATATATACAAACATAAATAAAATAATAAATAAACTTTAAAAATATGCCTCATATTTCACTTAAGAGATGTTATGCCTAAGGACCTTAAAAAGTAAAATCATAGTATTTGCAACAAGTCTCTTGTGACCCCAGGCCCCTTCAACATTGATTCTTTGCAAAATAGAGACAGAGTCATTCCTCTGTGTATGCAATTCATGGGGTAAAAGTCTTGGAAAGACATATATTTCTATGTTGAAGGGATCCAGGAGAGCCCTAACAAAATTAATGGAAAAAAACTACATAAAGCATATTGTCATGAAATGTAAAATCACGAGTGATAACAGTCCTGCAAATCTGAAGTGAGAAAAAGACTAGTCCCATGGGGTGCCTAGGTGGCTCAATCAGTTAAGCATCTGACTTCAGCTCAGGTCATGATCTCATCGTTCGTGAGTTCGAGCCCCATGTCGGGCTCTGTGCTGACAGCTCAGAGTCTGGAGCCTGCTTCTGATTCTGTGTCTCCGTCTCTCTCTGCCCCTCCCCTGCTTGTGCTGTCTCTCTCTCTATCAAAAATAAATAAAAATATTTAAAAAAGAGAGAGAAAAAAACTAGTCCCATAAAAAAATAAATAAATCATGAATCACAGTATCCCCAGACTTTTTAATAGCAAAACTGAGAAAGGAAACAATGGAATAGTGATACTTACAAAGTTAGTTTCAAAACAGAAATTGTACCCATCAAAATTCCTAGTTAAGTTTGAAGCAGTAAGTCAGGGCATCTTCAGACATGCAGACTCATGAAAACGCTACCTTCCAGGTACCTTTCTTGCCAGGCAAGAAAAAGGAAAATGTGAATTTGGGAAATAGGTGATCTAACACTTGGAAGAGGCCCTGAGGTTTTTCTGATGATGATGATGATGATGATGATGATGATGATGATGAAAGGGAATCCCAGGATGACAGTGAGGTAGCAGGCCTAGACAGTAATTATGTACAATTAGAACAGAAGACAGTATTCTCCAGTAAGGATAATTGAATAACCAGTAACTACAAAGAAATGAAACTACAAGATTATTTGATGTGTTTGAATGTATGGAGAAAAGATATATTTTTCTAGAGAATTTAAGTCCAAATTAGAGAAAAGTAGCAGAAAACTGAGGAAGTCAATAAAAAATGAGGCACTTATTAAGGCGAGGGAACCTAAAAACTATTTAAAAGAAGATAATTTACTGTTACTACTACTATTAATACACTACTACCCTTATTTACTTTTTAATAAAGACTTATATTTTTTTAATTTTTTAACTTTATTTACTTTGAGAGAGAGAGAGAGGAAGAGAGAGAGAGAGAAGGGGAAGGCAGAGAAAGAGGGAGAGAAAGAATCCCAAGCAGGTTGTCAGCTCAAAGTCTGATGTGGGGCTCAAAATCACAAACCGTGAGATCATGACTCCAGCCAAAATCAAGAGTTAGAGGCTGAGCCACCCAGGCACCCCAATTATTTAAGTTTTAAAATGTGATATAACAATATTAGAATGATAGAAGACACTAAAGGCAAAAATACTACATGGAAGTGTTTTAAAAAATAATTAATCAGACTTCTAGCTTCCAGTCCAGATAGTCAGAACCTAGAAGTGGCCACTCTATTCTAACAAGTGAAAAGCCCAACAAATGGAAAACTCAGCAACTCTTCTTATATACATTAGGGAAGTGAAATCTCATGGACAACGGTCGCCTCCAAAATTGGAGGGACCAACAATCGGACACAATAAATCACAGCCTCCAGAGCAGAAATCTACAAACTAAAACATCCTCAGGAACCAGTCAGTGTAGGAAAACTGGAACTATTGCTAGAGGTTCAGCATGGACACGTTTGAATGATGAACACTGTATAGTAGAACCCAGCCACCAGGAGAGGGGGTAAAGTGCCCTTTACCTCCTAGAATTCTATCAGCTTCTCAGAGTGAATATCAGACAAAGAAATGTGCTTCTGACGGGAAGAAGGAAAAAGAAACCTACATCAGAGCATTCTGTTTTTCTAAACAAGGTCTGCTCTCTGGAGAAATAGTGAACCAGAGCCTATTCTGTGATGATTTTATCAGAGCCTAACGATCTGGGGGGAGGGAATTAACCAACTCCAACCTGAGAAACACCTGTGGAGTTGACACTCAAGAGCAACTGGTGCACTAAAAGTCTGAGACTTAATCCATTATGAGACTATAGAATGGTCCCCTTGCCCCTGCACTGCACCTTACAATCACATGACTACAAGATTATTTAAAGCAATTTCTTTTACTCAGTATATCAAGTCTGGTTATCAAGAAAAATTACAAGGCATATCAAAGGCAAAAACACAGTTTGAAGAGATGTAGCAAGCATAACAATCAGACTCAGAGAGAGCAAGGGTACTAGAATGATCAGATCTGGAATGTAAAACAACTGTGGTTAATACATGAAGAATTCTACTGGATAAGTAGACAGCATGCAAGAATAGTTGACAATGTAAGCAGAGAGTTGGAAATACTAAGAAAGAATGAAAAATAAATTTTAAAAATACATAACAGAAATGGAGAATGTCTTTGCTGGGCTTCTAAGTAGCCTGGGTGTGACTAAGGAAAGAATCTCTGAACTTGAGGTTATCTCAATAGAAATCTCCTGAGCTGAAAAGTAAACCTCCTCCCAAATTTTTTTACATTTATTTATTATTGAGAGACAGAGAGAAACAGAGCATGAATGGGGGAGGGGCAGAGAGAGAAAGAGACACAGAATCCGAAGCAGGCTCCAGGCTCTGAGCAAGGTTCAGCACAGAACCCAACGTGGGCCTGAACCCCCAAACCATGAGATCATGACCTGAGCTGAAGTCGGTCGCTCAACCGACTGAGCCACCCAGGTGCTCTATGGTAAACCCCAAAAAGACCAAAAAGAAAAAAAGAGGCAACAAAATGTATCTAAGAGCTGTAGGACAACTATATAAGCATATGAATAATGTAATATATGAAATATAGGAACACCAGAAGAAGGAGAGAAAGAGGAGAAATGTTTCAAACAATAATAAATGAGAATTTCCCTCAATGAATGTCACATATCACACCACAGATGCAGAAAGCTCAGAGAATACCAAGCAAGATAAATATAAAACAAAACAAAACTACACATAGGCATCATTTTAAACTACAGAAAATCAAAGGTAAAGAAAAATTCTTATAAAAAAAGCTGAGGGTGGGGAATCCTACCAATGTAGGAATAAACATAAGAATTTCGTCCAACTTATCTTCAGAAACCATGCAAGCAAGAGCAGAGTGAAATATTTAAAACTGAGAAAGGGGCGCCTGGGTGGCTTAGTCGGTTAAGCGTCCGACTTTCGCTTAGGTCATGATCTCTCGGTTCGTGGGTTCGAGCCCCACGTCGGGCTCTGTGCTGACTGCCAGCTCAGAGCCTGGAGCCTGTTTCAGTCTGTGACTCCCTCTCTCTCTGACCCTCCCCTGCTCACGCTGTCTCTCTCTCTCTCCTAGAAATAAGTTAAAAAAAAAATTAAAAAGTAAATAAAAAAATTAAAAAACTGAGAAAAAAACAACCTAGAATTCTCTACCTTCAAAAACACATATACAGACAAACAAAAATTGAGGAAATTTGTTACTAATAGACTTGCTTTTCAAGAAATGTTAAAACAATACTTTAGAGAGAAGCAAAATGATATACAGTTCATAAACACAGATCTACATAAAGAAGGGGAAAGCATCAGTGAAGGAATAAGGTAAGATAAACATTTTTGTCTTATTTTTAATTGATCTAAGAGATAGTAGTTTGTTCAAAATACTAAAGGCAATAATGTATCTGATTACATATGTATGTATATATATATATATATATACACAAGAGATGGATACACAGTTGAATCTGTACACTTACATGTAAGTTAAATAAATGATTGCAAGGACACAAGTAACAGGAGGGAGGTTTTTGGACTATTTTGTTTCAGAGCACTATTTTGTTATAGAGCACTTACACAATCTATGAAGTGGTATAATGTATTTGAAAGTGGACTTGAATTAATTGTAAATGTATATTGTAAACTCATTGGCAGTGGCTAAAAAGAGTTTTTAAAAAAGTAAAACATGCTAAAGAGAAAAGTGAATAAAAAATGCTCAGTGAACCACAAAAGGCAGAAAAAGAGTAAGAGACAAAAGTAGGAACAGATCAGAAGCAACACACGCAAATAAGCAACAGATATGCCAATTGCATCAATAATCATGTTGAATGTCAATGGCCTCAATGCACCAAACAAAAGACAGAGATTGTCAGAGCAGATTAAAAAACAGCATCCAACTATATGTCGCCTACAGGAAACACACTTTAAATACAAAGACACATCCATATTAAAAGTGAAGAGATATAGAAAGACGTAATATATGCTAACGCGGACCAACAAAGCAGGAATAGCTATATTAGCTTCAGACAGAGCAGACCACAGAGCAAGAAAACTTATCAGGAATGAAGGACATTGCAGACTGAATGAAGGAAGAATTCTCCAAGAAGATTTAACAGTCTGTAGTAGCATGTGCCTAATATCAGAGCATAAAAATGCATGAGGCAAAAACTGAAAGAATGTCCAGAAGAAAGAGATGAATCCACTATTACAGTTGGAGGCTTCGACACCCCTCTTTCAGAAATGAGTCCAAAGTGCAGAAATGCAGTAAGGACAGAGTTGAACTCAAAACATTATTAATCAACTGAATGTAATTGGTATCTGCAGACTTCTTTATCCAAGAACTGCAGAATACATATTCTTCTCATGCTCACATGTTTAGTCACAAAGATAGACCACCTCTGGGGCTATAAAACACACCTTAACAAATTTAAAATAATAGAAATCATACCATGTCTGCTCTTGGGCCAGAGTGGAATTAAGTTAGAAATCAGTAGCAGAAAGATAGTTGCAAAATCCTGAAATACGTGGATATTAAAAAACACACTGCTAAATAACATATGGGCCAGAGAAGAAATCTCAAGAAAAATAAAATAACATTTTGAACCAAATAAAAATGAGAACACAAGTTACAAGTTATCAAAATTTGTGGGATGCAATGAAAGCAGTGCTTAGAGGAAAATGCGTAATATTTTTCGGGTGTTGATATTTGGTATTGGGTCAGGGAAGGAAGAGATGAACAGAGCACAGAGGATTTTCAAGGCGGTGAAAATACTCTGTAGAGTATTATAAGGATAGATACACGTCATTATATATTTGTCCAAGCCTATAGCATGTGCAATACCAAGAGTGAACTGTAAGGTAAGCTTACGGTTTGGGTAAGCTTTGGGTGATTTTGATGTGCCAATGTAGGTTCATTGTAGGCTCCTTCTTGGCAAAAAACATAAATAGTAATAAAGTGCCATTTTAGTGAGTCATGTCAGTATGATAATGGGGAAGGCTATGTATGTGTAGGGGAGGGGACTATGAAAAATCTGTGTCTTCTTAATTTTGTTGTAAACCTAAAACTTATTCTAAAAAATACTATATGAAGATAAGTTTAATATAAAATTGAAATTTATATTTAAAATATCATAAATTTGTGATTGAGAAGAGGATGGTAAGACAATTAAAAATGCACAGAAAAAAGAAAAAAAAACAATTTGTTAGATGCCCACTCTCCACAGCTGGCTCCCATCTCATCTTTGATTGGTTCAGCCTCTTGTTCGCATTGTCCCAGGTGCTAAATGGTCCACTGAAATTAAACTATCCTGATCTCTTACAATACTGTCTTAATTCTAGCTAGTGTCTCAGCTTACTCCTCCACAATCACCATGTGGCTAATTAGAGCCTTCATTACTTGGAATTTAAAACAGGCATGGACATACTCTGACAGCAGGGCACCTACTACCCTTAAAAAAAAAACACTATATCAAAGTTAACATTAAATAACCCGCTAAATGCCAATTTCCTGATAGAAATGTCTGACTCACAAATGATTTTTATAGCAGAGCGTTTCTAAAGGAAATGATAAAGCAGACTTAGATAGAATCTACATTTACTTTCCTTGGTTCCCATCCAAGAATAGAATCGAATTAGTACACAGAGTATAAATCAGGGATTCCTGGGTTCAATTACTGATTTTATACTTAATAATTATGTCATCTTGGAGAGCAGCACATTATTTACCTAGTTTGAACAGTACTTCTAACTTACTCTAAGATAAAGTCATAATTATAATGTATCTCAAAAGGTTCTTAAACTTACTAAAAGGAGATATATAGTATATTAGATTATTTAGCATTTGTAATTGCTCCTAAAAGGCGTGGATTTTTACTCCAAATCATATTATATTTTTATATAATAATCTTTGAAATAAAAATAGTATAGACCATGTGTGTGTGTGTGTGTGTGTGTGTGTGTGGTTTGCTTTAGTTAAAGAGGAAAGCTGTTCATCAAACAGCATTTATAGCTATTCTAAGTATTCAACAGAACCTTAAGGGTCAATGGGGCATGTGAGAAAACTATGACAGTTCTCAAGAAAATTCTATCTTTAGAAGTAATTGTTATGAGGCACTTTTAAATACTTGCTTACCACCTTCTTGTACAGCATACACACTCATTAAATATTTATTGAATTGACTTGACATTTTAAGAATTAGTGAAATATTAGAGCAGAACATAGGTAAACCACATTGTGTCCATTCATTCAATCAACAACTTTCTATGGCCTGACATTGTATTAATTGCTGTAATACAAACATGAATGTGCCTTTTACTTTGGTTTCAAGGAACTCTCAGTCAAGAGAGAACTGGAAACATTAAATAAAATATTGTAGACCAATTTTTTATTTGTCAGTTAAGATAAACATAAGCTACCTAGAAGGCTGAAACATCAAATGCTTGTTTCATGCTTATGTTAATAGGAAAAAAAACCCCCACAAATCAGCAAGCTATTAGAAGCAATTTCCTGAGGAAAGCAACTTTTAAGATTTATAATAATGTTGTGACTGATTTAGACCAATATTTTGCAACCTGTGTATCTATAATACTCTATTGATTTTCAATACACACAATGAAGACCAGGAAGGATATCAAGACACTCAAGTACCTTCTGAATCATCTTGGATTGATTACATGTAATAGAGTTCATGACTAGTTGAGAGGAATACCAGAAGCTATTGTACTTTAGCACTGGATCTGCACTGGAAAGCAGTTAAGAATCACAGTGAATGGGGGCACCTGGGTGGCTTAGTTAGTTAGACATCTGATTTTGGCTCCATCATCTCATGATCTGTGAGTTCAAGACCTGCATAGAGCTCTGTGCTGTCAGTTCAGAGCCTGGAGCCTGTTTTGGATTCTGTCTCCCTCTCTCTCTGCCCTTACACCCCACCCCGCTTCTCTCTCAAAAATAAATAAACATTAAAAAAAAAATCACAGTGAATGGGACCTAAAATGTAAATGTTTCAAACCCTCAACATCTCACCCCACCACCTCCATGTCTCACGTAAAATCCTTCAGGATTCTTTTGTTCTTAAAATAAAAGAAGGATTATTCCTTGTGTGATTTAGAGTATTCTGTCTGATCTGGCCCCAATTACTCTAGCCTCACCTTCTACCACCCTTCTTAACCTCACTCTTATTCTTTCTCTTCTCTATCTCAAATGACAGATTTTACTCTCATTTCTTGCCATAATGCCTTTTGCTACAGGCCTATGTTATACCAAGACTCTTTCTTCTGACTGGAACGTCCTTTACTCATTCTTTGCTTCATATGATTCCTTGATATCACACCTGAAGCCACTGAGCCCTCAATTATTCACTCATTATCATTCTACATCTTTAGCCACAGGACTTTTGCATGATTTCTATTCTGTCTTCTACCCATTCCATCTCCCTCTTCATCTAGGTATCTCTGCTCATCTCACATCAGCCATTCTCCTTTCAGAGAAACCTCCCCTGACCTCCCTAATTAAGTTAAATATTATATTCTTTCATAGTCCAAGTACCTTTCTTTTGTTGTGTTTATCATTGCAATACATAGATTTATCTCTGTGACTTTTAAAATGTTTGTATCTTCCTCTAGAACATAATGCCTTTGAAAGCAGACCTTCTGTCTGACTTTGCTTACTAGGTTAGGCATTCAATATGTTTTGTAGACTAAATGAATGTCTAGATACTTCAGTACACTATAAAAAAAATGCACATTAAGATTATAGTTTTTGGCATGATATGGCATTTATTTTTAGTTTTTTAATTTTTCATATTATTTGTAGTTTGCAATGCTTTTGGAAAGTAATTTCTACCAGATATAAGAATTAGAGGAAAAATAAGATGTTTTAATATATTTCTAATATTTGCTAAAATGTTTTACTTATTATACTTCTGAAATTTCACACATTGTATCTCTCTATGGGAATGTTCTCAACTTTATTCTCAGATGGTTACGTTGCTTATAAAATGGCTTAGAAGATTTTTTACACACTATTTTAAAATAATTATTTTAATCCAATTTTAAAATATTGGCTTTTACCTTTACAGTACAGATGAATTTTATTTTTCCACAAGTGACTTGAGGTTGTGAAGTAACTCATGAATTGGCAAGTAAAATCAACAATCAGAAATGTGGGCATGGATATATATTTTGAGAAAGCCAAATAAATATTATTCTGAATTATAAATAAAATTTTATGTTTAATTTTTTTTAATTTTTGAGCTGCTTTCTCAAACATTTTATGTATGCATTAGTGTATAATAATTCAATGAAAGGGGAGCAAATAAATAATAAAAGTGGATCAAAACATAAAGACATCAAAGCCATTATTAGGCTTTGGCTGGAAAACAATTGACCAGATGCAGAGCAGAGATGGACCATATTAAGCAAACAAACAAACACAACAACAACAACAACAATCTTTTCTTTATCTTGGAAGAGAAATTGTTCAGATCTTAGAACTGGGTTTTTACACAAATATATCTTCTGAAAATAGGCAATGAAATTTCTGAATATCACTGGAATAATTTTCTCACCAAAATATGAGTTAGACAGATACAAGTTTTGGTGGGATTAGACTATGTGGAAACTCAGAGACATTCCCGGATTATTCTGCTGAGGTCGGTTCTGAAGTATCAAGAGGTCTTTAGAGAAGATGCTTAGAAAGTTGACTACACATGTCAGTCTTGAATTACAAGTACTTTCCATCAGAAGAAGAATGTTTCTGTTAGTCATATGGTAGGAGATGGTGGAGCTTCTGTGTCTTACCAATGATTAATTTCACCATTTCACTCAGATTGTATATAGTAAATGCGTGAAAAATAAATGTTATTCAAACTACAGTTATGGCAGATGTGAAGAATGAAATACAAGACTTCTAGTCAACAAACTCAAGATCTTATAGCTAAAGACATCCTTGCTACAAAGCTGTACTTCTTCATTGGCTCTCCAGTCCTTATTTCTTTTTTTCTTTTCATAACTTTGTTTCTTTGCAACACAATTTTTCTTACCTTAGGTTCAATGGGGCCCATCACCAAAGAACTGTTTATTGTGTCAAAACTTTGCTCATGTAGACAGACAAAATTGTATAGGGAAAGTGTTTCCTAGGAAGCAGGAGGTGGGGGGAGGGAAGTCTTTTTTTTCCCCTTTTAAACCTAGTATCTACCATATTTTTTAGTTAAGAAAGTAAAGAGCTTTGAGATGCCTATTAAAAACAGTAAAAAAACAAGGTACAATCTTACTAAAATATTTTGTTTTACTTATGTAATTGGTATTATTCAAACAAATAAAAGGATTTTAACTATACATATGTGTCCTTGTGTCCTACCGGCAATAAATTTATTTTTGTTAGGTTCAGTCCTTATTTAGATGTGTGATTTCTCTGAAAAAATATCTGAAGAAAACATGACAAACTTTCTTCTTAAAAGCATATACATATGTACTTAACACAAAAAGCAAGTTCTGTGTGTGCTTGTTTGTTTTGCCTATAAGTGGAGAAAACATTATGGTCTCCTCCACCCATCCTCTCCCATACACATACACATCACACACACTTGCGTTTTACACATATTCTGTCATATATATGTTTATTCATATTAAAATATAATATACATTTATATTTTTTCATTCTCACACTGCATTTTTACTCACTCCATGCCATTTCATTTAATCATTGTGAGTCTTCAGCAGATAATCACAAGCTCTTCTAAAGAAGAATAAAAATAAAATAGAGCACAAAGTCCTTATGTTGTAAATGTTTGTAAAGAACATGCTTAAAATGCTTATATCATTAAATAACCTAAAATATCTTCTAACAGCTCTTATCTAATCTGTATATTTGTCTTTAATTTTGAGACATATAGTTTATTTGTATAATTTCCAAAAGTATTTAAGTAAAATTTTTCTTAATTTTTTTCCTGATGACCACTTAGCCAAATATAGCTCCATTCCCTAAAATTCACTGGCATTTCTTGACAGCAGTAAAAAAAAAAAAAAAAAAAAAAATCCCAGTTAACTACTAATATAAAATGTAATTGTTAGTACATTCTAATTAGGGTCACTTAGAACAAAGGCAGTTTCTAAGTGTTAACTCAATTACAAATTTACAGCTCAGTTTTTATCCTGGTTGTCAGTTGTATTAGAGATCTCTATTACTATTATTATTATTATTATTTTTGCTTACCCCCTAATTTTTTTTCCTAGAGGAACTCTCTTGCCAAGGGATCTACTTCTCCTTCATGCTAAATGACTCCACCCTCTTGAAGACACATTGTCCCCGGGATGGATATTTGCATATTTGAACTAAGAGATGGTAGGATCTGGGCTATTGTAATTAGTGAAGAACTGCATGGAAGATAGATAATGTTTGGCTGTTTACATTTTGGGGGGCTGCTCTAGCTTCTAACCTTTTTGAAAGTGTTCTTCAATGATTCTTATATATTCATAAGAATTATATTTTTTTAAATTGTGGTAAACATGCCATACAATTTACTATTTTAACCATTTTTAGTTTTACTGTTCAGTGGCATTAATTGTTGTAAAATCATCACCACCATCCCTATTCAGAATTTATTTTCCCAAACTGAAACCCTGTGCCCACTGAAGAATAACTCTACACACCCTTCCCCCCCCGCAGACCCTGACAATCACCGTTCTTTTCTGTGTTTCTATGAAGTTGACTACTTACTCTATGTACTTCATGTAAGTGAAATCATGCAGTATTTTTCTTTTTGTGTCTGGCTTATTTCATCTTCAACTTTTATCCATGCTGTATATCAGAATTTCCTTCATTTTTAAGGTTGAATGTAACACTGTATGTAGAGATCAGATTTTGTTTATCCATTTGTCCTTTAAATGGACATTTGGGTTGTTTCCATCTTTGGGCTATTGTGATTAATGCTGTTATCAACATTGGTGTACAGAATTCTGTTTGAATCCCTGTTTTTAATTCTTTTAAAAGTGAAATTGCTATTGGGCGCCTGAGTGGCTCAGTTGGTAAAGTGTCCGACTTCAGCTCAGGCCATGATCTCACGGTTCATGGGTTCCAACCCCGCATCGGGCTCTGTGCTGACAGCTGGCTCAGAGCCTGGAGCCTGCTTTGGATTCTGTATCTCCCTCTGTCTCTGACCCTCCCCTGTTCCTACTGCCTCTCTAAGATATAAATAAGACATTAAAAAAAATAAAAGTGAAGTTGCTAGATCAAATGGTAATTATATGTTTAATGTTTTTGAGGAACCACCATATTGTTAAGACTTGTATTATTTTTTAAGTGTTCCTTTGTTTATGGAATCTAGAGTTTATTTATCTCTCTGAAACCAAATAATCCCCAAGTAAGAAATTAATGCAGTGATGAACCAAAAATAAACCCATACATTCACTGCGTGGAATGGAGGTCAGAATCTGATTTCACATTAGCCTGATAATGACTCTCTCTACATTATAATGGCAAAGCCCTTCTTAAATACAAATTGTCAATTAATCACTATTTCTCTACAAAAGGAAGAAAGGGTGAGTTAGAAGATTTTTTTGTGGTTGTCCAAACTATTATAGATGTCAGTGGAATAGATAGTATCTTGGCAATTAAGATGGAGAAATATTTGAAAAATAGACTT
Organism: Crocuta crocuta; assembly: GCF_008692635.1. Lineage (NCBI taxonomy): Eukaryota > Metazoa > Chordata > Mammalia > Carnivora > Hyaenidae > Crocuta > Crocuta crocuta. The sequence goes on from NW_027529656.1 coordinate 786,433, forward strand.
GGTGAGATTCATTTCCTGGATATAGCATAGAATGCTGATAAAAGGCACAGATTCTTGAGCTAGAATGCTTGAGTTCAAATCCTGATTTCATTATGTGACCTTGGGCAAATTACGTAAATTTTCTGGTCTCAGTCTTCTCATTTATACTATGAGAATCATAATAGTATCTATTTCATTAAAACTTTATAAGAATGAAATAAATTAAAAGGTAAATCTCTTAAAGTAAGGACTAGAACACACAGACAACTACATAAATATTTGTTAGTTAAATATATTCAGAAGAGGGAGACATCAGAATTCTCAGTTTTATGCCAAGATGACTGAATGATACATTTATTATGAGAGAAAACAATGAGATAAATATATATATATATATTATATATAAAGCATGTTGAACTTTAGGTGTAGACGTGAGGTAGTCAGAAATTTTGAGGGGTGCCTGGGTGGCTCAATTGGTTGTGCCTGACTTTGGTTCAGGTCATGATCTTACAGTTTGTGAGTTCAAGCCCCACACTGAGCTGTCAGCTAAGAGCCCAGAGCCTACTTCAGATTCTGTGTCTCTGTCTCTCTCTGCCCTTCCCCTGCTTGAAATTTGTCTGTGTCTCTCAAAAATAAATAAGCATTAAAAAAATAGAAATTTTGAGTACAAAATGGAATATACAAATATGAAGCTCTGAGAAAGATTAGAGTTGAAGTCCAAATTTGGAGATTCATCAGCATATAAATTGCATATTATAATCTAAAGCGAATACACAATGAGAAAACGTCCTAGTAGTGAAATCCCAGTAATTCCAAAATATCATAACCACAAATAGTTTTAATTTAACAAAATGTTCACGCACCCCCAAAGCTCAAAGGCTGCAATGGTTTTTGGCACCAAAGATACCCTAATCTTAAAAGTGGTTTTCATAAAAATGATAATAAATATATATAAGCTTCCCAATGATAAAACTGGCATTACACTAAACGTTAGCAGTGAATATGAATATGATTTCAATATAATGTAAAGCAATGTGGGCAGTTCCCAAACCACATCAATGTCATTGAATAAATCCTTGAAAGTGATGTGGTGACTAAGGTTTTGCATGAAAAAAATGATGTAAAATGGCTCACTGGCCATAAGGAGGAATTTCTTAGTAGATTTACAAATAGAATATTCCAAAAGTGAGGTTTCAGGGACTGAACAAGAAGTAAAACCTGTATTTGCTTCTGTCAAATTGTCAACTACCCTGAGTCTATAGTATATACCCAGGCTTGCTAGAGTCATCCTATTACATTAAGGTGAAAAATAACATTGAGGTCAGTTGTTTGCCTCTAAACTTGCCAGGGCAGAATATATGAGTGGGCTTGAAAATTAATTTCTGCCTAAGAGTTAACACCATTCTGTGAAACAAAGAAAGTGAGAAAAGTGAACAGTTACAGAATTACAAAACCACCTCTTTGCAGAAAAGCCTTGGATCATTAGATATCAAATACTGGCTGAAACATAGGGTAATGCAGTAAGGGGATTCCCAGATATTTTTACATGGTACCTTGGATCTTGGAAAACCAAAGTTGTTTCAAGGAGTTGATAAGGTTGGTCAAGAAAAGCACCTAACCTACAATCAATAGTTTATCTATCTTGATTTAATGTAATATGATGCTGTGTGTCTTATTTAGAATAAATAATAAGTGTCACTTGCAAATTAAACTGGAAATCAATATGTAATGTCACAAATTATCTATGCCTAAAAGCAATATGATAATGAGGGTGTACAGTTTAATTGTTAAGAGTAAGGGTTTTGGAGTCATTTGGATGAAGTTTCCATTTCCCAGTTTCTCAACTCAATCTGGGACTCCATGAGAGCTCCTCCATCTCTCTCAACATGTTTCCTCTGTGGAACAGAGCCCATAAAGATTCTATGAGGATTAAGTGAAAGAAATGAATGAAAAGCAATCAGCACAATGCCTCCCTGTGGAAATCAGATAATGGCCCCCAAAGACATCCATGCTTTAATCTCTGGAATGTATGGATGGTACCTTACTTGGTAAGAGGAACTTCACAAATGTGGTTAATATGAGGTTTTTGAAGGGACCGATTTTTCTAGAATTATCTGGATTATTCTGGATACTAATTATATTATCTTGGTGGGTGCAATGTAATAGCAAGGGTGCTGAGAAGACGGATGCAGAAGAGTTAGGGTCAGGGAAAGAAGAATCAGAATGGAAGCAGAGTTTGGAATAATGTAGGTGACTAGCTATGCAGACAATCTTTAGAAGCTGGGAGTGACAAGGATTCTCCCCTAGAATTTCTAGAACAAAAAAAGTTGTGCTAATCCATTTTACATGCCTGACATCCAGAACTATAAAATAATAGATCTGTGTTGTTTTAAGACACCAAGTTTGTGGTAATTGTTACAATGGCAATAGGAAACTAATATGGTAACACATAATAATTCCATAATAAATGCTAGCTGATATTATTATTGGAAAACAAATATGGTCAGGGATAAAATAATGAGGGATATATTTTTTTAGGGGAATGAATTATTTTATTATTATTTTTAATTGTATGTATATAGTGAAATGAGACCTATGCAGTGTAAAATATTTGAAAAATATAAACCAAGGAAAATACATACAAGAAAAATAAAACTGTCTTTTCCATTCAGGATCCATGGCCTGCCATTTCAGAAATAAAAGTTTGTTAACAGATTCTTGTGTACCCCTTCAAAAATGTTCCTATATAAAAGATATGTATAACTATATTTTTCCTGATTTATGGCTTTTAGATTTTGTTGTATAGATTTGCCTACTTATCTCTTGTTATTTTGCCCATTACTGCTAAATTGACCCTTTATCATTGTGAAAGAACATTTTAAAATCTTTGTTAATATTCTGGGGTGCCTGGGTAGCTCAGTCTGTTCATGATCTCATGGTTCATGGGTTTGAGCCCTGCTGACAGTGCAGACCCTGCTTGGGATCCTCTCTCTCTGACCCTGACCCACTCATACATGTATTCTTGTTCTCTCACTCTGTTTCTCAAATAAACAACAAAAAAATCTTTGTTAACATTCTTTATACTGGAGTTAATCTTTTCTGACTTAAAAAATTTTTTAACATTTATTTATTTTTGAGAGAGAGAGATAGCACATGAGCGGGGGAGGTTCAGAGAAAGAGAGAGACACAATCAGAAGCAGGCTCTAGGCTCTGAGCTGTCAGCACAGGGCCTGATGCGGGTCTCGAACTCACCAGCCGTTAGATACTGAGCTGAAGTCAGACACTCAACCTATTGAACCACCCAGGCACCTCCTTATCTGACATTATTAAGCCAGTGACTTTGTTATGATTTGTATTTACAAAATATACATTTTTTAATATATTACTGTTAAATTTCTTATGCCTTTATATTTAGTGTTTACAGAATATAGCTTGGTCATTCTTTGTGTAAACATTATGGAAGTCTTTGTTTTTTAATTAGGTTATTTGATCCATTTAATTTAACATGATTAATTGACATGGTTTTATGGCCACTATCATACTATTCACTTTTTGTTTTCAACCATTTCTTTTTTTCCCCTCCTTTCTTGCCTTCTTTTGAGCTAAGTACATTTTATTATTCCATTTTATCTCATCTATTGCTTTTTTCACTTTGCGCCTCCCCATTTTTCATGGTTTTTACATGAATTACTGTATGTATCACAGTAGTCTATTTTGCAGGTTATTTTATTCATAATTTAAGGAACTTACATTGGTATGCTTCTATTTCCTTCTAGTCCTTTATACAACTGTTACACATTTCATTCCCACTTCCTTCCCTCTCTTTCAGAATATATTATTTTATATAATCAATTATCTTTTGGAGAAATTCAAAAATTGGTTTTTGAAAAAGACTTTTGTACTTCGCACATTATTTACCATACTCAGTCCTCTTTATTTGTTGGTATGGATGCTAATTTCCATCTGGTATCAATAACATCTAGCCTAACTTACCTGCTTCAACATTCAAAAAGTGCAGGGCTGCTTGTGGTAGATTCTCTGAGTTTTTGTTAATGAAAAAATATCTTTATGTTGTCTCTGTTTTTGAATGGCATTTGAAGAGCACTTATATCTGGACTTTGAATTCCAGTTCAACAATTCAATTTGTTTTCTTTTGTCTTTAATGATTTATTTCATTGTTTTATAGTTTTGTTTTGTTTTTTTAAATAATGAAGCCATAGTTATCATAGTCACTCATGTAGGTAGTATGTTACCCTCTTCTGTCTGCTTTTAAAATGTTTCTTATATTTCACTTTCCAAAGATTGACTATGCTATGTTTACGTGTGGCTTTTTTTTCTCTCTCTCTTTTTTCCTCTACCTGGGTTGGGGTTTGTTTTGATTCTTTAATCAATAGGTTGGGTTTTTTTTTTTTTTTCAAATTAAAAAAGTGCTAAGCTATTATTTATTTATTTACCCCATAATTTCCTTTCACTTCTGGAATTCTAATGATACATATATATAGTAGACTGGTATTATCCCACATGTCTCTGAGTATCTTTCAATATTTTTCTGTAATTTGTTTTCTGTGAGCCTCAGTTTCAATGATTTCTATTTTTTCTATTTTCAACATCATTATGTAATAATAATATTTATTACAATGACCTATCTTCTATTAAGAACATTTAATATTTTTTCCTATTAAAAAATTTGGATATATTGTAGCTTTCAATGCTAGAATTTTCATTTAGTTCTTTTTTTATAGTTACCATTTCTCTGCTGAGATTTCCCTTCTCATTTATTACGTTAAGACTTCTCTTTATACTTTCATTTATTATAGCAAAATAAACGATTGACACAGTTAATTCTCATACATCATCTCTGTGCTTGTTTCTAATGGTTGTTTCTCTTGTTTGGTTTTAAATCATTTTTTCCTGTTTCTTCAGATATCTTGTAAATATTTATTGTATATTCTGTGTAGTTGATATTGTTGATAATCTGATTTTTGTGTTTCCTTAAATAAGGTATTGAGTTTTTGTTTGTTTTTTTCTGGTAAGCAATTAATCTACTGATACATCACTTTGCTTATCTTCAGTCTTATTTTTCAGTTTGTTTGTTTTTTATTTTAGTTCTAGAGTAACCTTAATTCTGAGACTATAGAAGCCCTTCTGCAAAGATTTTTCTGGGTTGTGTTTTTTTCTGAAACCACAGTGAAATGACTAGAGCGTTTGGATGAAATTTGCCTTGTTATACCTGGTGTGTTCTCTAGCTGTTCAATATTTTTTTCTAAGCAAAACCTTGCAGAATATTACCTACGGCATGTGCTGCTCAGTCTGCAGCACAAGACATAAAAGCACGCCTCTGCAAAGCCCTGGAGCTTTTTCTTTATGTACCCGCAGGTCCACCTCCTACCACCTTATCACTGTCAGACTCATCTCTGCATCTTCAGCATTGTGAGGCCACCATGTTTTATTTGGAGTCTCCCTTTCCGTCTCATGATCAAGAAAGTTTCCCCAGGCAGAAAACAGACATGATTGTGAGGTTCATCTTTTTTGTTTCTTGAAGCCTGTGCTCTCTGTTTTTCAAATTCTAAACACTGTTGCTTCACCTGTTTTGCCTGATCTTATACAGTGGGAGAGGTATCCAGTGAGTTGTCTGTCATGGACAGAAGTGGAAATTACATATATAATCCATTTCCATTGCCCTTTTTTAGAAATTATTTTTCTGATTATTTTTTGAAATACTATGTGAATCTGGATTTTAAAATCATTATATTTTCTATAAGAGTGAGATAGAAAATAGGAAAATGAAAATGTAGTGTAAGTGCCCTTCACAATGGAACAAACTTAGATTCTTCTTAACAGCTCTAGTTTTTATTAACAATGATCAAATGTGAAATCAAGGAATGATAAGAAGTATCAGTATTTCACATATTTATGCTAATCCTGATACATTGACCATTGACAATGCACTGTTTGTTGGTTGTTTTTACATTTTTGAGACTCTGAGCTACAAATGTATTCTGTTTTCAGCTATCTGCCAAGAGCATAAATAGTTGAGCTTTAAAATGACACCCAGCTACATCTCTATTTGTCTGAATAAATGTCTGTGTGTGATATGTTTATAACTGTTGCAACACCTCTTTTCTTCACCCTGACAGTTCTGTAGAGATACAGTATATCACTATATGGAATTCAAAGCATGTGCAACACTTTGTGCTCAGGCATTGCTGCTCCAAAATGTTTACAATTTGATCCTGTCTGAACCCATTGAATCCAATGTAACCAAAACTACATTTGCACTAAACTCTATGGCTGAATTAAAGGTAAACACAAAGTTTTCAAAACACTTCAAAGGGCTCAAACATAAATGTATTGGTATCATCTAAGCAAAGTGCAGTGACTAAAAGTTCTCCCAAGACATGTTTATGTGAAAAAGGTAAAATGCAACATAGAGACACACACAAATATATTATCCATGGTTGGAAAACATAACCTTGTAATTTTCCAATGAATTGTTCTTTATAAAAACAATTTTAAAGTATAAATTTTAGGGGCACCTGGGTGGTTCAGTCGGTTGAGCGTCGAACTTCAGCTCAGGTCATGATCTCACGGTTCATGGGTTCGAGCCCCGTGTCAGGCTCTGTGCTGACAGCTAGCTCAGAACCCGGAGCCTGCTTCAGATTCTGTGTCTCCCTCTCCCTCTGACTCTCTTCTACTCACGCTCTCTCTCTCTCTCAGAAATAAATAAAACATTAAAAAATAATAATAAAATATACATTTTAAATAACAATTTTTAAAAATTAAAATGTCCGTTCATTTCCTTAGCTTAAGAAGAAAAAAATAATTAACATTGTCCTACCAAAACTTCCTAGAGTAACTTCTTTCAGTAGTGGTGATTTCACTTGTTTCTAAGATCTAGTCTAAGATCTTCCTCTTTATCAGAGACTGAAATTTAAACTAATCTGAGGAAATCTACTAAAAATCACACCCAAAAACAAGTCATATTTTGTAGGGCAGTTATTTCTTAAGTCTTTCTTTTCTTTCTCATGTTTATCATCATTTAATTACAATAAAAACCCTCTTATCACTTTGATTAATTGAAAATAAACAGTGGAATAAAACAGAAAGCCATGAACAACCATATATACATGTATTAGGCATTTGTTTTGAAATGAACTATTTAAGTCATACATTATTTTCCTTTTGTTTTATTTTAAATGTTTTTAATCTTTATTTATTTTTGAGAGAGAGAGAGAGACAGATATGAGCAGGGGAGGAACAGAGAGAGGGAGACACAGAATTCTAAGCAGGCTCCAGGCTCTGAGCTGTCAGCACAGAGTCTGACAAATGGGGAGATCATGACCTGAGCCAACGTCTGAATTAACCAATTGAGTCACTCAGGCACCCCTTCTTCTATTTATAGCTTAAGTTGTTTTTGTTTTTGTTTTTGTTTGTTTTTTGACACCATCTGCTGATCAGAGTTCCATGCAGTCTTTAAAGCAAAAAACATTCATTGTGAATGTACTATATTCCAGGATTTTTTAAAATTCTAGGTGGAAGAAAAATTTAAGTCAGAAAATCTTGAGTTCATATACTTTCCAAACATTCACCATTTTTCAATCATTTTACATAATGTAATAGTAATACTTTAACAACTAAATTTTAAATGTTTCTTAATATTAACCTAAAATTTAATGGAAATGAAGCCATATTTCTTGTGTACACATTCATTTCATCTATATGATATTGGGAAAATACAGTAAAGAAAATATAGTAAGAACATCCTGAACAAACACATTTGTGATCACATTCATTTGCGCCTTGATAGACATATAACCCAAGTAAAATCAGTTACTAGCTTCCTAACCACAAGTGTTAAGATGCTTAGAGATAATAAGTTGCTATGTTTTGCTGTGGGAATATAAGGTGTTGAAATTGGAGAGGCACCTGCATAAAGCTCATGAAAGAGAGTTTCTATCATGCATATTTAATGTCATTTATTCTGTTAATTCTAAGCTTTTTGAGGACAGGGATCCTGCCTTTCTTGTTCACCACTATTATCTCCAGTATATGCCATTGAGCCTTGTAAAGAATCATTCTATATTTGATGAAGAGAAAACATGATCGAGATATTTACACAACACACATACATACACCAGAATGCAGACAGCATACAAAAAAAAAAAACATTCAATATCACAGGAAATCAAATGAGCACCTTAAGAACTGTCCAACTATTAAATTGACAAAATTTAGATAACAATAATTATTGAAATAGGAATGATGGGGCAGGCCCACCTGTACATTGTTAGAAGAAATATAAATCCATACATTTTTCAGAAGAACACAATTTTATAATATGTGCTCGAAAACCTCAACAACATGAATATATATTAAATTCTTCAAAGATGTATATAAAAATCTATGCATAAGATATTTTTATAGATATATTAATGTCAGTAAAAAATGCAAATTATTTAATAGAAGATTGATTAAATAAATAATGTGACTTCTATATGTTATAATGGTATGCAGGCATTTAAATAATGTATTCATACACTAATGCTTTGGAAATACTTAATGGAAATTAAAAACTGCATATTAGAAAATCACATTTTTATAAACCATTGCACACATAAAAGAAAGACAATAAAATAGAAAGAATTTATATATTTTGTGGGGATAATGTCATTGAAGATTTTATTTCTTCTTTATTCTTCCTTTTGTTTCTTATTTTTTTCTATAGCTAACATACATTTTACAAATCAGAACAAAAATTTTCTTAAAAGCCTTTTCATTTGAATTTCTCTATCAGTTTTTTGTTCTTTCAAAATATCATCAGAAACTAATTTTGATTGTTATATTGAGTGAATGAAGAAAGGGTATGAAATTTTGTGCATATTAAAATACTGGCCTAACATGGCCTGCCTAAATTTAAGGGTGTCACATTTGATAAAACGTTAGCAGTAAAAAGAACATTAGAGATGCCCTAATTAAAACCTCCATCTTTAGCAGTAAGTGGCCATGCACTATTTCCACATTAAGCTTTCCATGAAAATGAGTTTCAAAATTGGCACATACTTGTACTCGTTTGGGAAACAAGAACTGGGGTGTAGAAAATAATACAATTAATGGGCCAATATTCTCTACTCTAATAAGCATTTACATTTTAAAATGTGTCAGTAAACTGAATATTTATTAGACATGAAAGCCTTCATATTGACTCTTCATGACAGTTTGACAATAGTTTCCAAGTGGAAAGTCAACGTTTTAAAAGAAAGCTAAATGATAGAAAAATAAAATAAAAATAAATAACATTTTTCCACTGAGTTTTTAAAGTTTTATTTTGCAGTATTGTGTTTTCCTCTTTCAGTTTATTTACTAATAAGGCATTCTTTCCCTAGGTTCATAGCTAACCTATATTTTATAGCCTCTGAATTTACATTGGAATTATATGACTGAAAAATAAAACGTAGGCTCCTAGGTCCACCTATAAATATGATATAGCAATTCCTCTACTCTTTCTCCTCCTTAAAGAGAGTTGCTGTAGATCATATTTAAATATGGTGATGTTACTAGGTGCAAGGATGCTGAATCCCTAAATAACTCTTTGTATAAGAACTTCTCAAAAAAGTTATGCAATTATGAACATCCACACCGACTCTGCATGAGTAAGCATCGCATAAAATTTTTCAGATTACTTATTCTAAAAGCTAGCATTAACTAAACTGACTAATAAAAAACCCAGCACCTCAAAGTTTGATGCTAATATAACAAAAACTATAATATGGGACGTTAGCTTATTTGTTGGGCAGCAGATGTTAAGAATATGGATAAATTGGTTCTGTCAGTTGGTGATTGCACTGAAAAGACATTTAAAAACTGTCACCTCTGGTGGCTTGGAAAATATTCCAATGCTTACTGAGATTTTAGTTCCAGAGACGCTTGGAATAAACATGCTAGTAGAGTCTGTTATTGCTATCGATGGTTTCAGCAAAGCATTACAAAAAAGAGTTGAGCTCAGAAAATATTTGGCAGACTTAAAGTAGAACTGAAAAGGAATAGAGAAGTTCAGAAAACGAGATAAGACATAGTATTTGAAAGACTGAACAACCAAGACCCAGCGATGTTTCTCAGATGTGCAGAGTGACTCACATTTGTGCCGAAGATCAAATAAAACGCGTGCTATATCCACTCCAGATTGACAGCCTCCAGATGATCTGTGTTGAAGTTGAATAGGGAGATATGGCAGCAAGGTAGCGAGGAAATGAAATATATTGGAGTACACAGTCTGATAGTATTAGCTCCTTGTATCTGGAATTGACTAGAATCAAATAGTTTGCCAAGTTTTTTAAAATAATTATATTGACAAGTAGCCACAAGTCCATATTAAAAAAGTCTTTGACTCTGTAATTCTTAAATATTTGGGTTTTTAAAATTTTTTATCTGATAGAGAGAGAGACAGACAGAGAGAGAGAGAGAGAGAGAAGTGGGGAAAGGGGCAGAGGGAGAAAGAGAATCTTAGGTAGACACCATGCTCAACATGGAGCCCAATCAGGGCTCTATTTCATGATCCTGGGATCTTAACCTGAACCTAAAGTAAGAGTCAGATACTCAACTGACTGAGCCACCCAGGTACCCCAGTAGTCTGTAATTCTTAAAACAACTTTTGGACACCATATTTCCATAAGCATGAAATGGGTTCTGTAAGTTGAATAACCAAGAAAGACATATTCTTCAATACCCACTTTACATATGGCCATGTATAATAAGAGGTAACAACAACCATCACTGAATTGTGCTTTCTTAACAGCGGAGTTCTACCCAGTGAAGATAATCAAGCCAATTGAAGATCTTTCTTTTTTCTCCACCAAGTGGGATTTTACAATTTCTGCTTAGCTGGGTCCATAAATATCATGAATCAAAGATTTCTATGTGCCTTCTTTTCTCCTATTTTCCAAACAGGAGTTATTGACATTACTGTGTCTCTGTTTGTAAGTAGGTGTATTGGGAGGATCAGGGAGCAGAAAGCATGATTTTTTTTTAATTTTCAAATTTCATAACCATGGATATGGCTGTATACATGGATCTGGTAAAGACAACTGTCACCGTCTAAAGATCCCAGAATATAAGCCAAATGTTGTGACTGGATGAGAGTGGGGATTGTTCATTTGGGGAAGTTGAGATCACAGGAGATAATGTGAAAGGAATATTTGGTGACCAGAAGAGTAGTCTGTAAAGAAGATACTGGTATATTCTTATTATACCATTTCCATTTCCTCCTGGATGCATAGCTACAGTTACATTTTTTAGTCCCCATGTTAATAGTTTGAGATGATATGACTAATTTTTGTCCATAAAATCTCCTGCCTGAGCCTCCACCCTTTCTCCCTTCTTAAAGATTAAGATGGAAGAATTAGAAGATGGTAGGAGCCTCGTGTCACTGCTTGTAGGCAAATCACTCAGAAAGGGATGAACAGCAGTTCGAGTCTACTTGTATTATGTCATTGAAGCTTCTGAATTTTTGGTGGTATTGTTGATACAGGAATTAGCATGAATGATCCTGACTATAGAGTCACTAACTTTTTGGCAAAAATAATTTTTTAGCAAAAATAATTCCATTTTATAACCCAATGTTAAAATATCATTTAAAAATGCATGGTATATTTTAGACATATACAATTATATATCATTTCAACTTCTTATGAAGAGGTTGAAGTTGGTACTTTTTTTTCAAACACCCAGCATTCATAATTTTTAGTCTGTTATTTATGAAAAAAGAAAACAACTCCTACTACTCCTTTTTCAGCAGGATGTCAGGAGGGCTATTCCATTTGGCAAATACTGATTTTCACTGGGGGCTATTTTTCCCCCATGATTCAAAGAACACAAAATAATATGTAGATTTTGGAGATGTTATTATAGGCAACTCTCTAGAAATAATGATAGCTTATGAAGAAGCTGTCATGGGGATATATGATGTCTTTAAATTAATAACAGTTTATATTGCCCATATTGTTCTCCACAAAGGCAGCTCTTTCATTCTATTTGACCTTACTTGGGATAATTGAGAACACTTAGAGCTTGGCGTGCCATTTTAATCATGTAAGAACACATTTCTGACAGAAGATGACATAATAGTTGCTGTATGTTACCTAGTGTTAAAATGGAGACAAAAAGGTAGAAGAAGTAAATGTTTGTTATTGAACCTGAGACATGGGGACCTGTCTATACTACTGGTTTCAAGGAGTTTATGCTAATCTCTAAATAATTAATAAAAGCTACCTGGTGTGTAATTTAACATAAAATAAAAGGGAGGAAATTATTTGGATATGTTAGAAATATACACAAGTGATCCAAGAACAGCGCTAACTCAGCCAGGGTAGATGGAGACCATAATAAATGTGGGACCTAGGAGTGTGTCTGCCATACGGCAATTCAGGAATTTAAAAAAATATATATATTGTGCTACCCAGCTATATTTAAGACTTCCCTTGAAGCTCTTTCACTTAGCCAATCACTAACTTGTCAAATCACTACCACAGAGCTGATATTTTCCTTCGGTCTCCAGTCCTATCCCTCCCCTAGCTTATGTCTAATTCAAATCTCATGTAGCTTTATCTGCTCTTTCCTACTTTTTCCTCCTTTATCTTAAAGGGAAAAAGTATTCACACTCATTAAAACTACTTTTTCTTCCTAAATCCTACTTTTTATCACTTTCCCATTCTAGAACTTTGCTTCCAAATTTATTCTCTTTCTGTCTAACATCACATACCTCCTCAACTGTGCTCAGTCTCCTCTGTCTGCAAATATACACAGGGCTTGACTATTATGGAAAACTAAAAGAACCAAAAAGTTCTTCATATGTCCTCCCAGACAATCTGTTTTTCTACTTTCTGCAATGTTACAAAATCTTTACAATGGATAATTAGCAACCATAGCCACCACATTATTTCTACCCCTTTCTTGCTTAATCATATATATTGACTTCCAAGCCAATCAGTTTTGTAATGAAATTACCTGCTCAAAGTTTCTGGTGATTTCCTAATTATAAAATCTCATAGTTATTCCTGTATTCTCATTTTTAAGGCCTCCTACTAC
>NW_027529656.1:800352-879605 GCF_008692635.1 Crocuta crocuta
CATTTGATATATATATATATATATATATATATATTATTAATATATGTATATTAATCTTTACCTACTTACTGAAATCCACTCTTTCGTCCCATACTTCTGCCCTATCTTTTTCATTACTTTCTCCCCACCCCCGACTGTCCTTTTTGCTAGTTGGCTCCTCTTTCCTCCTTTTCACTTTGATCTCAGAAAACACCGTGTTTTGGTCTTTTGCTATTACCCTGGTCTTGTACATTCCTGCTCCCAAAAGTTCATGGATTATTTTGGTTTTAAGTAAGTATACTCCAAAACATATATCATTCTTCCTATTCTTTCATCAGAATTCTACAGACATGTTCCTAATTTCTAATTGAACTGTCCTTTCCACAGATGACATAACTTTCCCTTCATACCATCATGCTAATCATTACCCAGTCTCAAAAATGTGTTAACTCATCCCTATCTTTACCATATTGGGCAAGATGACAAATTCTCAAATATTTACTTAAAATATTTCTATTGGTTAGGGACAGCTGATGAACAGTCGTGGTATGGGATGAACGGAAAACCTGGAGACTTTCCCCACCCCTAAAAATTGGATACAAATATCTTTGAGTGCCATAGTGGCTCCAGGAGGACTATCGTGATGATCTGAATGCACTGCTCTTTGTAAGGCAATGGGAGGTATTTCAGTTTCCTTATGGTTGAGACACTGTTATTCATGGTTCTCCCACAGGTCCTCTTCTTTCCTCTCTCAACACTCCTTGGTTAATCTTGTCCATTCCTACATCCAAATGTAGATTTGGTCATTCAAAAAAATGCTTATTGAGTCCAGGGACTACTGTAATTATTAGTGATAGAAAATAAACAGATTATAGGAAATAGAGGTGGTGACATGCATAGGATGGGAGGCAAAAATTATTTTCTATAAGGAATAACTATGTTTTAGGAGCAGCTAAGGCAAAAATCCTAAAACAGATAAACCTTGGTATATTCTTAGTATAAAATCTAGAGTAGTTGGGCCCTAGTGACAAAAAGTAATAACTGTGTGAGATGACGTTGGAGATCTACACTGCTGTCAGATCATTGGGTTTTACACAGAATTCTGTGTAAGAAACAATGGTGGTTTCATTTCCAAATATTTCCAGCTTTATGTCAGAATTTCTTCCTGGCTTATTTTTCCAACTGCTTATGGCTATCTCATTTGGTTAGTACTCAGATGAACTCAAAACTCTCAAAGACTGAACTCATCATCTTAACCCCTAAACTTTCCTGTTTTCCCCTTTTCTTACCTTAGAACATGAAACCCCAAAACACTTTGCTGCTGTAGCTACACACCTATGAGTCTTCCATCATTTACTTGTATTGCTTCTTTCTCACCCATCCCTCCCAACACTAAATGAGCCAATAGTGCTGTTAATGATACTTTCTATATATCTTTGTCCAGGTCACCCTTTCATTTCCACTGCCACACCTGTCACCAAATCCCTTTCTTCAAACATTTCAACACTTCTCAATTGGCCTAACTCACTTTCCATCCGAGTTAACACACTGCTAAGAGAATGATTCCTTTATTTATTTTTGTTTTAATTTTTTTTTTTTATTTTGAGAGAGAGAGAGAAAGAATGCACATGTGTGCAGACAAAGGAGGGACAGAGAGACTGGGAGAGAGAGAATTCCAAGCAGGTTCCATATTGTCAGTGCAGATCCCAATGTGGAACTTGATTCCAAAAACAGAACCGTGAGATTATGACCTAAGCCAAAACCAAAGGACAGTACTTAGCTGACTGAGCCACCCAGGCCGCTGAGAATGATCCTTTTAAAACACAATATGATCCAATAATAACAACCTTATTTAAAATCTGTTACATACTCACTACCCATCCATACTTTTATGCTACTTATCTCTCTATTCCTTGATGCAAGTGTCTAGAGTTTCCCAAAAAATAATTGTCAATAATTTATTAATTTATTGACAATTCAATAAAAGTATTCTTTTAAAACTCTATTTCTAAAATTATAAAGACATTTTTGATAACTTTTATTTCATGGCATTTTATAAATGTAACAGTCAAGGATTAAAATACTTTTTGGTACAAAGTGAGATGAAGACAAATTGAAATCATTGATTTCCATTTTCTCTGGAAAAGAAAATATTTCCCAAGTGGAGAAAAGAAAGGTTAAATCTACAGTGAAAAACTTGACAGAAGATATAACCCCAATAAAATTAATAGAAAAGATATCCATGGGGAGGCAAAGTAATACTCTATTTTCACCATTGACAAGGTGACCTGGGCTTTTAAATACCTTGCAAAAGCTCAGCATTAACAATATGTAAGAATGATGATATTAGCTCGTGAATATTTAACAACTGTGACAATTATGTCCTGAAGAGTTTATTCTTGTAAAAACTGGGAGGCAGGCATATATGATACCTCAATCTCTGAAGCACAGTGGTATTATAATTTTCCATTATATGTAAACTATATGTATACACACACACACACACACATATATATATACATATATATGTAAACTTTCTAGTGAAAGGAACTTTTAAAAATACATTTTTTGTAGTATTTTATCCTATTTACATGCTGACATTTTATTTAACCTCTATTTGAGCCTATACCTGTTACTTAAAGGGACAATTCTGGAATCAAGTTAATTGCAGAAGGATTAAGAACCATAATCTGTGTGTAGACTCTTCTTAAATCCCAGTTGACTAATAATGTTACATAAATGTGAAAGACTAAAGATATTTCCATAGAAAATCACTCAGAAACCAGGAGAAGGATCTATTTGTAAAAAACAGAATTGATCCTATGAGAGTTGTTTGTTGTGCCTTTGACTATGTCCTACAACTCAAGAGATTTCTGAAAATTGAATTCTACTTTGAGAAAAGAAGAGTAAAGAGATGGCATCACTCATCCTATCTATTTAGACATACCATAGTGTCATATTAACACAAACAGAATAGAGAAATAGGTCACATAAATATAAGAACTTGATCTATGATAAATGTACCAAGCTCCAATGGAGAATAAAACATTTTAAACAAATTATGTTGGAAAACAATGGTTTACTATGTGGAGAAGTATAAATGTAAAGATAGATAAATGATGTAAGTGAAAGAGAGATACATACATGCATAAATACATTCATATAAGTAATAGAAGAGAATGTAGGGCAGTATATTTACGGTCTGATTTGAAGAAAAAAAAAGATTCATAAAGTCCAAAGGAGTAAAAACAAAACAAAAGAAAACAAAACATTAAAGAGAAAACCAGACAGGCTTAACTACATAAAAGCAATGATTTTTATTCTGTGAGAAACAAAATTATATGAAGACAGATTTGCAACACAAAAATTGACAACAGTTTAATATTTAGAACCCTAGACTATCTCCAGCAAATGAAAGAGATAAAAAGAAATAAATTAATAAACATGGAGGAAGTCTGAAAAAAGAAATTCACAGAAGTATCTTAGAAGGCAAACTAGGTGGTAATTAGAAAAATTATAAAGTTCCTGGGGTGCCTGGGTGGCTCCGTTGGTTAAACACGTGACTTCAACTCAGGTCATAATCTTGCAGTTTGTGGGTTCAAGCCCCGCATCGGGCTCTGTGCTGTCAGCCTGGAGCCTGGAGTCGAATTCAGATTCTGTGTGTCTCTCTTTGCCCCATCCCTGCTCATTCTCTGTCTCTCTCTCAAAAATAAATGAACATTAAAAAAGTTAAAAAAAAAGAAAAAGAAAAATTAGAAAGTTCAATAAAATCAAACAGTGTGAGGACATGAAGAAATGAGAATTTTCATGTATTGTTAGTAGGTGTGTAGCTGATGCAGGTTGGTTTCAAAGCAAAAGTTAAAAATCACTATGTTGTAACTGACTTTCAGTGAGAGGTTAGTCATAAAAGTGGAAATCCAAATGATCAATAACCATAAAATATTTCACTTAATTAGTCA
Source organism: Crocuta crocuta (assembly GCF_008692635.1). Lineage (NCBI taxonomy): Eukaryota > Metazoa > Chordata > Mammalia > Carnivora > Hyaenidae > Crocuta > Crocuta crocuta. The sequence continues at coordinate 804,291 of NW_027529656.1, forward strand.
TAATGAACAAAAGTTTAACAGAGATATTTTACATATATCAAATCATTAAACATTGTAGAGTAATACTGATCATCTGCAAGTAATTGATGAGATGCAAACTTATATATAGCATTAGAAGTCACGTAACTTTGCTGAAACCTTTCTGAAAGTCAATTTGACATTTTGCATCAAGAGCTTTAAAATGTTTATAAGTATAATGATTTAATTTTATGTGTCAATTTTACTGGCCAGAGGTTACCCAGATTAAAGACTATCTTGAGGTATGCCTGCTAGGGTGTTTACAGATGAGATTAGTATTTGAATTAATGAATTTTGTAAAGTAGATTGCCCCCCATTGTCCTTTGAGGACCTGAATAAAACAAAAAACTGAGAAAGAGGGAATTTGCCCCATTTTCTCTGCCTCATGAATGAGCTAATAAGACATCTCATCTCTCCTTTCTTGGCATAGGAGTTAAATCATCTGCTCCCCTGATTTTCAGGCCTTTGGATTTGGACTAAATTACACTAATGCTTTCTTGGGTCTCCAGCTTGTAGACGGCAGATTGTGGGATGTCTCAACCTCCCTAATCATATGAGGCAATTTCTTATTGTCTCAAACATATGTAAATGTCTAAAACATATATATCTTCTGGTTCTTCAGAGAAACAGAAATCCTACTATTCTGTTTCTCTGGAGAACTCTGACTGATCCAATAACTTATGATATTTTAGAATTTTATGATAAGGGGACAATCAAATATGAATAAATATATAAATATATTTTTCATTATATTATTTGTTATAGGGAAATGGAAACGATCTGAAACATCAAATTCATATCAAAGGTTTTAGAAAGCTTAATTTATGATGCTCTAGCAGATGCAGCCATGAAAAATTATGGGGAAAATTTTAATGAATTATGAAAAATAATCCTTATATTAAACAGGGAGAAAAAGCACTATGAGAATGTCTATGGTGTTGAAATAAGATAAAATAATAAAAAGAGCTATCTAAGTGCTCTGGTAATTAACCACTAGACTGTAAGCAAGAACTGAGGATACTGTTCCTTACTTCTACCTGAATGTTCAACACTTAGTTTGGTACTTGGTATATATTAGTTATATAAACCAGTGCTAAGAGAATAAACTTGAACTTTAATTACTTACTTTGCTTTTCTTACACTCATATGCAATTTAGAAATTCTCATGAAGGAGTATATGTTATTTTTTTATACTCATACTTGTAAATATTATTTAAAAAGATATCTATCACACCTTCTGTAAAGTTTAGAAATAAATGCAGTTTTCTTTCCTCTGTTGGGGTGTGGGTGAAGAATCAGAAAATTTATAGAGTACACTGAGTTTTGCTCATAAAGGTCTACCTGAAAAAGTCTCTTGAATGTTGGTAAATAATACTGTCGATCAAAATTTGGAAATGGAAAGAGCTCTATATATGCTTCAAATTGGATCACAAGGGACAAGTAATTTTAAAAATATTATTAATTCCACTTTTTCTTTTGGCTTTGCCAATAATAATAAATTTAATAAATTAAATTTAATTTTTGGATTATAAAATACTTCTACATTCATGAGTTTGATACTCAGATCTCAAATAATGAAATCACACAGTACTTGTTGTAAACACTTTCCAATTTACACCTAAACTGTTTTTTATTAAACATATTATGCAATGATATAAAGGGTATTTGCTCTGAGCCAATAACACCAAATTCTATTTTCCATATTGAGCTATAATTACACAGAAGAGTATATTTTACTTCTTCCCTGTGAAAACCCAGATGAAATTGTTCAAATATTTAGTATTATGCTGTTATTACCATTTACCTGAGTGATAATTACTATGTCAGAAGATTAAGTGGAAGGAGATTGGAAATATGCAAAGAATCTGTAACAAAATTCAATATTTAATAAATTTTGCATTTTAAAGAAAAATGAGTAAAGGATGAAATATGCCCTTTGCAGTAGATTTAACTCAAACTTTTCAATTTCAGGCTTGAATTTCAATTTGCAGAGCAAACTTTCTCTATTTGGACATGTTTTCTTCACTTCTGGCTCGGCTCCATTTCTACTGATGCCCTAAAGGATTTGTGTGAGTTGGCTCACATTTACAAAGCACCCAGTGTGAAATGGCATTTTACTCCCTGTTTTTTCTATTCTTTTCCTTTGTTGCTAGTCAAGAATTGACAAGGGCTTCACACTGAGATGCAAGTCATCAAGAATAACTATCATGGAAGAAAAACAGACTTTATTCTATTAAAAAGTAAATTATAGCAGAAACTAGTTGTCTGCTCCTGACCATCAAGACATGGTCCTGAAATTTTAAAAATATATATTTCAGAAATTCCATCATCTCTTAAATTGAAATAATGAAATTGAACATGGTTGTTCAAACCAGTTAACCAAAAATTGATCAAAAACCTTGTATGTATATAGAGTGTGCATTTAGAAATGGCTGGAGAAGACAGAGAAGAGTGGTTTTTCTATGTCAAAGACAGATATGAAGTGATTGTTTTATCCAAGAGGTAATAGCACTACTGAGCAACTTCAAATTCCGTATACACTCAGCTTGTCAACCTTATCTCACTGGAAAGCATTAGCTTCCATTTTACAGTTTTATTTAGTATAACCTGCCACATAGCAACAGCCATATATTTTCTTCTCTCTCTGCTTGTCTCAGTTCTCTTTCTCTCGCTCTGAATTTCTGTGAAAACTCCACTTCACTTGCATTTTATGGACTGAGTCTAAAATAAAGTTGCACTGCATAACACTGTCAAATCTAGTGGGAGATTCTACTATTCCCATCCATAGCATTGATATCTCAGTAAAACTCTGAAACAAATAATGTTTGAGGTCCCTCTAGGCAAAATTGGCAATCGCAGCCAGAGGAATATATATGCAAGATGGAGAAGAACTTCCCTTCCATGTTCAGTATGGAACAGAACTGTTATCTGCTTCCATATGAGAAAGACACTAAGTTACTAGATAAAGCTTTTGTATTATATATATATGCTTTTAATGACATAAAGTTGAAAGTATTCTTCATAAGAAAAAAAAAGCTTAACATTTAAAAATATTACTATTCTTGTAAATGTATTTCATAATTCCAGCTTATTTTAATACCAAGATTTACCTGCATGATCACTAACCACAAGTAGAAGTTACTCTTTTACTCTTGCTACAATCCACCCAAAACATACCTCAAGCATTCATCCTTCATAAGTAATTCAAACTAACACTTACTGAAGTCATTTCAACACTTTTTAAGTACCTGTAATATTCTAAGCAGTTTCCAGCCCCAGAGATATAAAAGTTATGCTAGGTATAATCCTAAAATAGAAATGTTTACTGTCTAAGGAGGGAGATCTAAGAACAATCAAATCAATTTTAAAAAGTGGGCTAATTGCTCTAAATGAAATATTTGCTGTGTGCTATCGGGACTCAGAGGACAGATACAAAATCTAATCTGGGGAGGACAAGAGGGAGCATTCAGAGACATTAACTCTTCAATTTTACTGCTCAGGCATTTACATTTTATGAAGTGGGAGAGCAATGCTAGGTCCTCATTAACTAATCCATACTCAGGGGCTCACCAGCAGTAATAAGTCTGACACACAGACCATCTCAAAGCATTACTGAAGGAAACAGATAATATTAAGCTGGCCTTTGTAGCTCAGGGAGTCTTGTTAGTAGTATTAAAGATAAGGATCATTTATCATGAGCTCATTTATTTTTTAACAGTACTGTTGCCAAGCCTCGGCAAGTTTGCTGACCTTCACTCTTAAGCAGGATAAATGATTTTCTTGTTTACATTATCAACTTGCTTGGAAAACCATTTTTTATTTGGTAGAATGAAGAAAGTAAATTCTAGTCCAGCATACCGTGATCATTATGAATCACAAATTAGTACCACTTTGGAATACATTGTGCTTGGTGGAAGGATGTTTCTCACTGCAGATATTTTTCTGTGTTTGCATTTTTGGGCACTCTCACCAAATGTATGCCACAGCTCTTTCATGTTTTCTTTCTTTCTTTCTTTCTTTCTTTCTTTCTTTCTTTCTTTCTTTCTTTCTCTCTCTCTCTCTCTTTCTTTCTTTCTTTCTTTCATCTCTCTCTTTTTCTTTCTTTCTTTCTTTTCTTTCCATCTTTCTTTTGAAAGACATATTATTCTCTAATTTCATCTATTATGGCTATATTGATGGATAGTGTACTATACCTCAGGAGGTCTATACAATCTTGTTGTAAGGTGTTTTCACTTTAATGAATAAAAAGAAACATTCTAAAAATAACACATACTTCTTTTCTTCTTAAAATAATTTTTCTCATTTTACTATATCTCAACTCAAGATTCATTCTTTTTTTAAAATTTTTGTTACGTTTTACTTTTAAGAGAGAGACAGTGCAAGCAGGGGAGGGACAGAGAGAGAGGGAGACACAGAATCTGAAACAGGCTCCAAGCTCTGAGCTAGCTGTGTCAGCACAGAGCCCAATGTGGGACTCAAACACACGAACCGTGAGATCATGACCTAAGCCAAAGTCAGAGGCTTAACTGACTGAGCCACCCAGGTTCTTGATGTAATTTCCCACCAAAAAGGTATAATCAAGGTTTACTGTAAACCTTATTATTGATGAAATAATAGACTTGACAAAATATAGTATTCATAAGAATATTTGCTTATTTACCAATAGGTGAAAAGTCATCATCATCTCCTGCCACCTCCTAAAGAAAAAAAAATGATTTATACTGTATTACTATAATATTTCATTAATCTATTTATTCAGCTATGAAACTTTAGAAGAAATCCATATCTTAATAATATCTGCTTCATGTCTCAATCCCAGTATACTATTAATATTCAGTCATTGAAATTGTTCTTTTCTAAATCAATGTTTTGTTCCAATGTGTAAGCATGCAGGGATTCAAATGGACTTTCTGGAATGGAAATAAGTTTATATATGCAGATTTTCTAAAATATTACAAAGAAATATAAGCTTTCATACATCTGATTAAATACACAGTTGAATGTGGGGAAAAATAAGTCAAGTTATAAATAAATCTTAGGAGAATTTGATTGAGGATCTCTATTTTGCATGAAATTGCCTATAACACAGAGGCAATAGCTATGATCTCTTCTGTTCGTTTATTTATTTTGCAATTTATTTATTTTTCTAACCTGATCCATTTTCTGCCTCCAAGGGAATCTGAGACTCTAGGCCAATCAGGGATATCAAAGTGGACAGACTTTTATTGCCTCTGTTTGAAGGAAAGATGGTTGGTATGGAGGATGACGCTAAGGGACCAAGATTCGAAGAAATGATGACACGTTCTACCCTGAGGAAAGGAAGTAACTCTTCCCTAACACTGATGATACAGGCTTTTGTCACCTAAAGAGCAGAGCCTCAAACACTTTTTTCCCTTAGTTTTCTGATACTAATTTTACTTTCACTTTTTCCTCACGTCTTCTTCCAGAACTCTCATTGTAACTCCTAACATTTTAATCCTTTTCTTTCGTGGAACTAATTTCAGTTATATTGCTCTAATAAAAAGAAACAAAAAAACTAAATAAAAGCAGGAGAACTTGCAATTTGATTTAGGGCTATGTATCTGTTCTTTTAAGGCTAATGTTCCAAGTTGTTATTATTTGTTGATTGTGTTCGTATTCCTCTCTTTCAGGCTCCAAACCATGCTGGTTTCTCTAAATTTCTAATTGAAATACAAGACTTAGAATCCAATAGAATTACTTACACACATTTATAAACCTTTAAATCTTTAAAAGAGACCATTAGCTGCATTGTGCCTGTAGGAATATATGAAATCAAAATCTCATGATAGAATAGCATTTAAGAGAGTATTAATATCTCTCTCTACCTGATTCAGTCCCTTATACACCTGGGATTTAAAGCAAGCTTTTGTAGATAAACCTTGGTGCATGGTTAAAGTAAGATAATTTTAAAAGAAAAGTAAAATGATTAAACTCCAGGTTTTAAATAAATGAATCAAATTCTAGTTTCTGCCTTCACCTAGCTGTATAACCTTAGATAATTCTGACCCTTAGTTTCCACACATTGTGAGGGAGGGTATTACATTTTTACTTCTCTATATGGAAAAAAAATTAAAGAATTCTGTCTTAAATCTGTAATTTACCTCAAGATTTGTAGCTCACTAATACATTTTCTTTTACTTTTTGTAGAATACATTTGTTTTAAAGGGATTAAAAAACTTAAGAATTTGTAGTTTTCATGCTGTTATATTGCTTGAAATCAATCCCTCTGTCTTGATTTCTGTATCTCTCATGCTTCCTCTACCTGCTAGAATAGATGGTGGGCACTGCAAATAAAACCTGAATTGATAATAGGTAAATGTTTCAAAATAACACAAAACAAGGAAGTTCTGTTTTCCTATAGAATTTAAGTACTTATAACAGTTTTTAGATTTTATTTTTCTTAATATTTTTAATGTTGTTTTTTTAAAGAGAGAGAGGGAGAGAGAGAGAGAGAGAGAGAGAGAGAGAGAGAAGGGGAGGGGCAGAGAGAGAGCAAGTTACAGAATCCAAAGAGGACTGCAGGATCTGACCTGTCAGCACAGAGCCTGACATGGGGCTTGAACTCACGAGCCATGAGAACATGACCTGAACCAAACTTGGACACTTAAACTGACTGAGGCACCCAGGTGCCCCATTTTTAGACTTTCTTGTTGTAAAAGTTTGTTAGTCTGAAGCAAAAGAAAAAATGAGAATCTTTGCAAGAACTAAAATTAATAAACACAACCTTTGAGTGTATTATATTGTTTTTTATTTTATTATTTTGTTTTACAAATAGTTTATTGTCAAATTAGTTTCCACATAACACCCAGTGCTCATCCCCACAAGTGCCCTCCTCCATGCCCATCCCCCCTACCCCCCACATCCATCAGTCCTCAGTTTTTGTCAGCATTCAAGTGTGTCTCATGGTTTGCTTCTCTCCCTTTCCCCCACCATTTCCCCCCTTCTTCTCCCCCTTGTTCCTTATTATATTGTTTTTTAAAACAGAAGTTGTTTTCAGCCATCTCAAATGTTTTTGGTGGTGAACAGGCTTTCATGATGCAGAATCATGCAAGCTCCCTGATTATTTTCAGTCAGAGATGTTTTGTAGATTTTGTGAAACAAGTTATCCATTTTGGTCTGATCATGTACGAGTTTGAAGAGAACAATCAACTATTTACATACTCTATTTTCTGTATAATTGTTTCTAAAGCTATTAGATGAAGGAGATGAAATATTTCTTTTTTTGTAATATGGATTTTTGTTTATTTATTTTTTATAGTTTATTGTCAAGTTGCTTATAACTTGTCAAGTTATAAGTCAAGTTATAAGTTATATGTCAAGTTCCATATAACACCCAGTGCTCATCCCAACAAGCGTCCTCTTCATTGCCCATCAACCCCCTTCCCGTGTCCCCCTCATCAGCCCTCAGTGTGTTCTCAGCATTCAAGAGGCTCTCATCGTTTGCCTCCCTCCCTCTCCCCAACTATTTTTCCACTTCTTCTCCCTCATGGTCTTCTGTTAAGTTCCTCCTAACCCATCTATATATGCAAACATATGGTATCTGTTCTTCTCTGCCTGACTTATTTCGCTCAGCATCACACCCTCAAGGTCCATCCATGTTGCTACACATGGCCAGATTTCATTGCTTCTCATTGCCATGTAGTATCCATTGTATACATAAACCACAACTTCTTGATCCACTCGTCACTTGATGGACATTTAGGCTCTTTCCGTGATTTGGCTATCGTTGAGAGTGTTGCTATGAACATTGGGGTACATATGCCCCTATGAATCAGCACTCCTGTATCCTTTGGGTAAATTCTTAGCAGTGCTATTTCTGGGTCATAGCGGACTTCTATTGTTAATTTTTCGAGGAAACTCCACACTGTTTTCCAAAGGGTTGCACCAGTTTATGTTCCCACAAACAGTGTAGGAGGGTACCTGTTTCTCCACATCCTCGCCAGCATCTATAGTCTCTTGATTTGTTCATTTTAGCCACTCTGACCGGCATGAGGTGATATCTCAGTGTGGTTTTGATTTGTATTTCCCTGATGATGAATGACGCTGAGCATCATTTCATGTGTCTGTTCTCTCTCTCTCTAACCTCTCTCTCTCCTTCTATAAAAAATAAATAAATATTTTTTTAAAAACTTTAAAAATATATTTGTTTTAATTATGGTTTAAATTAAGTTTGGTTCAGGGCACCTGAGTGGCTCAGTCGGTTAAGCATCCGACTTTGGCTCAGGTCATGATCTCACGGTTCGTGGGTTCAAGCTCTGCGTTGGGCTCTGTGCTGACAGCTAGCTCAGAGCCTGGAGGCTGTTTCGGATTCTGTATCTCCCTCTCTCTCTGCCCCTCCCCTGCTCACGCTCTCTCTCTCTCTCTCTCTGTCTCAGAAATAAATAAAACATTTTAAAAAATTAAAAAAAAATAAATTAGGTTTGGTTCAAAGTAGTATATAATTGATTATATTTATAGAAATAAAGACTTTATTTTAACAAAATTCTTCAATTTCCTATAAAGTGATTTTAAATTAAATACCTCTTAAAAATAATATCTACTTACTTTTAATAAAATTGTTCACTTTCAGTCTTTATGTACCTTTAAAAGAACTTGTTTTACTGCCATGTAATCCATTACACTTTTAATATGGATGTCTCTTTTACTAGGGAATAAAGCAGGAAAGTCTAATTTCTAAATTAGAATTTACAAGACCATAAAACTATGGGTAATAATCATTTTGAGAAAAAGATCTGGCATTGTCTTATAAACCTAAATATATCCCTTTCATATGACCTTACAATTGTACTCCTAGGAATTTACCCAAGAGAAATAAAAATATGTCTTCAGAGACTCCTGGTTGGTGGGTGGTTTAGTCATTTAAGTGTCTGACTCTATTTTGGCTCAGGTCATGATCTCACAGTTCCTGGGATCAAGCCCCACATTGGACTCTGTGCTGACAGTGTGGAGCCTGCTTGGTTCTCTCTCTTCCTTTTTCTCTACCCACCCCACTCCATGCACACATGCTATCTCTGTCTTTCTAAAAAATAAACATTTAAAGAATAAAAAAAAATATGTCTACAGAGGCTAGTCAAGAAAGTGCATGGTTAATTTCGGCAAAATAAAAAAAAAACTGAAAACTTCACAAGTTGTCATCAACAGACTGGTTAAAAAAGAGACGTATATTTATCTATTAAAGACTTCAACAATAACAATGAAATGTCAACAAACACAATAACATGTATAAATCTAAAAAAACATACTAAATGAAGGAAGGCTATGCAAAAGAATACATGCTGTATGTTTTCATTTACATGGGTTTCTAAAAGAGGTGAAATTACTCAGGATGGTAGTTTCCTCTGGCATTGGGTGGAGAAGAGACTGACTATCAAAAAGCACAGCTTGGGCACCTGGGTGGCTCAGTCGGTTAAGCATCCGACTTCAGCTGAGGTCATGATCTTTTGGTTCTTGAGTTTGAGCAGCGTGTCATGCTTTCTGCTGTCAGCACTGAACTTGCTTCAGATCCTTTGTCTCCCTCTCTCTCTGCCCCTCCCCTGCTCTCTCTCTTTCTCCTCTCTCTCTCAAATATAAGTAAGCATTAACTTTTTTTAAGCATGGCTTTTCTTATGTGAGGATAATGTTCAAGTGATTGAATTGCTCAGGTTTACACAGTTCTCAAAATTCATGAAGTGATACACCTAAGACATAGGCATCTTATCATATGGATATTTTTCTTTAAAATAAATTACAAACTAATATATGCACCAATTTTATAATAGCATTATTTACACTAGCCAACATATGGAAGCAGTCCAAGAGTGCATAGAAATAGATGAACAGAGAAGAGGTGGTATATTATTCAGCCATAAAAAAGAACGAAGTCTTGCCATTTGTAGTGACACAGATGGAGCTAGAGTATAATGCTAATTGGAATAAGTCAGCCAGAGAGAGATCGACACCATATGATTTCACTCATGTGTAGAATTTAAGAAACAATACAAATGAGCAAAGGGAGGAAGAAAGGGTGTGTGTGTGTGTGTGTGTGTGTGTGTGTGAGAGAGAGAGAGAGAGAGAGAGAGAGAGAGCAACCAAGAAACAGACTCTTAATTATAAAGAACAAACTAATGATTATCAGAAGGGAGGTGAGTCGGGGATGAGTAAAACAGGTGATAGGGATTAAGGAGTTCACTTGTAATGAGCACTAGGTGTTGTATGGAAGTGTTGAATCACTATAGTGTATACCTAAAACTAATATAACATTGTATGCTAACTATACTGGAATTAAAATTAAAACTTAATAAAAAATTTAAAACAACAACAAAAAATTATAAATGAATATTGATCTTTAAGTTATTGCATACATGTGAAGGTATTTAGGGGAAAGTGTACTGAGTCTACAAATATTTTTAAATATAATGATTGAATTATAGATGAAAAGATAAATAATAAAGCGGATGTATTCACATGTTAAGAGTGAAATATGTTAATTTGGACATAGGGGTACTATAAAATTTTTTTACTTTTCACATTTAAAAATTTCCATAATTAAATTATGTATGTGAGGAAAGACTCATATACATAAATGCATAGTTTCCAGAGAATGTTTTAGTAATAGTCATAATAAAAAATGTTACTTCTATATTCATAATTTTTCAATCATATTGCTTCCTGAGCCACTCATCATAATTGGTTAACATAGAAAATATTCACTGAACTCAAAACAGAAACTATCACTTAAAGTAAAATATTGTCCCTAGTAGATTCTACTAGAATGTCTGGATTTATCATAAGTACTGTATATTACATACTAATGAATACAATGTTTTATATTTACAGTTGTCTCATACTGATCATAAGAATTTAATACTATGTTGTAGTAAATTTATAGTTATTAACTAGAGGCTTTGGGTGTATTGCATAAAATATATTAAATATTTCTAAATCACTACATTGCTTATAATTTTACTGTAATCTTATTGAACATACTAGTTACTGCACAGTGGATTTTAAATAAATATTTGTGGAAGGATAGGATGGATAAATGCATTCCATTCTAAATGATTATAAGAATAATCACCATCTAGCCATCAGCTAGAAATAGTGAAAAAGTTACTCCCATATGCAAACAGGGCTGGGGAGGAAAGTCTATGGCTGGAGAGATACTCTATGAAACAGTTTTATGTTAAATAAAGGGAGAACACAGTTTTGTTTTTTTCTGCAGGGAAATTTTGCCTACACTTTTTTTGTTTGGGGATATTTTGAAGGCAATATTTTCTGCTACTTGTTTGTGTATTATTTATTTTTTTAATGTGAGACACCTAAAAACAGTATTTAAAAAATAAATAATCTGTATGTACAAACACACACACACACACATTCTTAATGCATATACAGAATTTTTGAACACGTTTTCTACCTGGATAATATCTTACTTTTTAAAAAGTGTGCTCTTTTTATTAATTATTTATTTTATTTATCTAAAAAATTATAAATACCTATTTCATGCCAGTCATGTATTAGAGAGAAAAATACAAATAGAACACCAGCCCTACCCTTAGTGTGGGTTTTATATCTAATTTTCTTCCGGGTATAATTGCTGAAAACTTTGAAATTATATGAATCTCTAGAAGCTTCTGAGACTTTTTAACTAAAAGTGAGCAATCTCACTTTCAGTTAAAAGACCTCAGGGTAGAGGGAAAATTTTTTGGCCAAAACAAAACAAATCAAAACCACACACACAAACACACATAAGGACTTGGGCAAGTATTTACTTATTATTTCAAGAAAAGCTTGATTGCCTGCTTGGTCATGTAACAGTCTAACATTGATGGTAGTGATTTCAGTAAATACAAGGAAGGAGGATTGAGGAGGAGGATTTGGAGAAGGAGGAAGAGGCAGAAGATGAGAATGGAAAAATACAAAAACTCTGAGAAGTAAACCCAGAGAAAGGGATTTTTTACCTAACTCCTTCAAAAACAGAAGTCCTCATAAATAATGATATATTTTTTGTACCAGTGTTCAGTATGAACTTAACAACCATTGATACACTCTACTAATGATGTTTATAGTCATTATCTTATGTTTAAAAGAAAACCACATGCCCAAGATGATGGCACATAAGCCAAGTCACCAAATTGGGACTTACTACCTAAAGTACTTGAACACTTGACCTCCCCTTAGAAATGTAGTCTTAACAAGTCAGTCAGGAATTTTCTCAGCAGCCGCACATGGGCCTTCCCCATCCCCCAGAGGAAGATAAGACCTATGTAATAAGACCTCCTGTCATTCCCCATAAGGGAAGGTGATCTTGACTGAAACAATTCTTTTCTTTCACTAATAACTTTCCTACACCACCCTCCTTCCTATAAAAATCTTCCATTTTGTACAACTCCTGAGAACTATCGTCTACTTGTTAGATGGGATGCTGCCCAATCCATGAATAGGTTGGTAAAGCCAATTAGATCTTCAGATTTACTTGGCTGTTCCTTTTGAGCATTTATATGATGTTTATAATAACTTTGTGGTGTTAGGTTGTTATCTTTATTTTATAGTATTTTTAAAGAGGCCTTCAAGGAGAAAAGGCTTATCTAAAGTCATAGTGGAATTCTAAACTGATTATATGTAACTAGAACACTATATCCTTTTGAAGAAGCTGTTTTAATGTTAGTATTTGATTTAGTAATAAAAAAGTGGAATCTATTCTTTACTGTTGCCCATTGTGTTTCCACAATACTATTAGATCCAGTCTTATTAAAAAGTTCTCATTTAGTCAGGTGCTAGCGTAGTATTCAGACAACTACCACATTATCCCAATTCTCTAATCTTTAAATTACCTGCTGATTCAAAATAAAATCAAATAAGTATTTTGACCTTCATTTATAAAGCCCTAAATGCTGTGGATCTGCTAATGCCTGCAGACTTGAACAACAACCTGAATCCAATCAAGCGCACTCAGCCAGCTCGCTGACAATCAGTAACTCAATCTCTAGATAGAAGTTAGCAAAAGAAATGAGATAGTTTTCTAAATCAGTGGCTATAAGTATTTGAAACTTCCTCTGAAACAATAAAAGCTAGAGACAAAAAGATTAAGAAATGGCTGTGCTGTTTATCTCTTTTTCTTGATGATTTTATTGTTCTTCAGTAAATTGCCCAGATTCCAGTAAGCTCCAAAAAGAGTCCAAAATTTTAAGAACACTTTTGTCTTTCTTATGCTTTCTTTTATACAGCTTGCATTAAAAAATAGTAATATAAAACTGAGGTAGTAGAAGATCTTCAATGATGAGGAACTGGTGGGAAAATGGGAAGAAGGAGGAAAAAATGGATGTAGGATAAAGTAACAGAAAGAAGAAGGTAAAGGCTCGATTAGAAAAATAACTGCAATAGAAAAAGAGTAGAAAAAAGTAAGCAGACCATATGAAGTAGGAAAATGTATGAGCTAAGGGTTAAGTCATGTGCAAAGTCAGGGCCTCAAGCCCTCTTTTCTGTTTAAAGTAATACAAATGAGTGGATGTAGGAAAACCAGTTCATCTTTTTATGGCTTTTCTCATCCCACAACTGAGAAATAAACAAAAATAAATCTTTGTCCTAAAAAATGGTGAAAGTGCCAACAGGCGCAAGAGCATTCCTAGAATGCTCTAGGAAGAAAACAAGAAATAGGCACCATTCAGCTCTGGCCAATATTAACAAAACTTCTGGTTTTATGGAGAATCTGAAGCACGCATTTTATGACAAATCTGATATTGGCAACTCATTCAACAAATATTTAAATCTATGTGGATACCTTCATCACCCCATAAGGACTCCCACCACTACACGCTGGGGGATTTGGTCTAGGGGCCTACTTGATTACATGCTTACTACTAAAAAGATAAGAGCCGGGGTAGAAACTAGTGTTCCTAACTTTACCTCTATCTATCTGTAAGGCCTGATGGACCCTGCTGTTTACTGTGTTCTTGTCTGGACCCCCTTCCTGACTATGAGATTAGTGCATAATTAATTCTCTATGCATGGTCTCTGAAGGGGAGCTCTGTGGTGTCATCTATTTTCTGCTTCCATCAATGATTTGGTTTATAAAGAGGTTTAGCATTTTGCTTTGGTCTAAATTCATTTTCATTGGGAGCCTCACAGTGTCCAATTCTGGCTTATTTGTTGTCATCTATCATGTAGGACGCCGAGGAAACTGAAGGAACCAGGGCAACTGTCGCCTGTTTCTAAGAATATGTGCTCCAAGCAGGGCTAGCTTTACCATTCTGGGACCATCAAAGTTGCAAAGGCTTCCACACGCAGGAGGGGGATTGATGTTTAACACACACTCTGCGGTTGCTGTCTTGAAGTGTTTCGCAACTTTATGTTTTGTAAGTGAAGCTTATTTGGACAGAGAATCATGAGTCAGGGGCTTCGATCCCCTGCTCACACGTCATCCTGTCTCCTTCTGTCTCCTACCAGCTGACCATCTCCCAGAATGAGTTCTTGGCCAGCAGACCCCATGCTCCTGTACAGGTAGGTACCCTGCATCTCTCCACCCCAGCAGGGGCCTGGACACAGGCATGGTGAGAATTAAGGTTAGGTGCATGAACCCCAGGAGCCAAGATAGGGAGTTGGCCTCAGGGAACTGACTGTGAGACACTCAAAGTATCCTCATACTTAAAGGCAGGACGTTAATAGGGAATAAAGAACACCATGACAATTCAAGATGGACCACAGAAGAAGACAAGACTTTCTTCTACTTTTTGAATGTGTCCCATATTTTCATTTATACTGGGTCCTGAAAATGACTTAGCCCAACCTGCTTACCACCTACATACTCTTTCTTTTATACCCATGAATTTCTCCTTTTCTGCCTAAAACATGTGATATCAAGCTAAAAAGTAAAATGAAACATGAGCGTTTTAAAAAGTTTAGTTAAAAGAAATGGCCCCTGGGTGGTTCAGTTGGTTTAGCATCTGACTCTTGATTTAAGCTCAGGTCATGACCCCAGGCTCAGGTCGTGAGATCAAGCCCTGCATAGGGCTCTAGGTTGGATCCCTTGAATAATTCCTAGTAGTGCTATTGCTGGGTCATAGGGTAGTTCTACGTAGGGTAGTTTTAATTTTTTGAGGAGCCACCACACTGTTTCCCAGAGTGCTTGCAACAGGTTGCATTCCCACCAACAGTGCAAGAGAGCAAGACTTTTTGTTAATGCATCTGCTTGCTCATTTTTGTTTCCTCACCCAGACAGTACCTATAAGGCAGGGCTATTTGTACTCTGACAAATCTCATTCAAATTCCAATTCTGCTACTTGCTAAGTGGTAACCTTGGGCACGTTACTTAACCTTGGTTAGCCATTTTCACTTTTTTATAAAATGATTATAATAATGGCCTTGCAGTGTTGTTCAGGTTGAATGATGTAACAGAAAACAAGTACATAGTGTAATGCCTGGCATATGGGACAGACACACTCATGAAAAATGTAAACATATACAACTTTTAAGAAGTTTTATATTTTAATATATCAATGTAAGGTACTTGTTTTGTGTTAAATACAGAGAACCTGTAATTTTAGTTGAAATGATCAGAAGTCATAGTACAGTGTTTCTAAGGTGTGTCCACTGAATCTGGGTGGGCCCACCCACTGTCATTATGTGGAATAGTTGAGTGGCAGGAGTATCTTTCAGTGGCAAGGCTGAAGTCAATTTAAGGGCTTTGGAACCACTGAACAGTGTTTATAGTCTTTCATTTGTCATTTTTTCCCCTAGATATAGAGAATTTCCTTGATTGTTTTTGTATGTAAGAGGGTGGTTCTGTGTTAACCCATTCTATACGTTTTAATAGGATTAGAGCAGTGGGTAATGTCAGTGATAATCCACAATTAGCAGAAGTATGAATATGGATGTATTTTGCACTTCTATTATGCAGTAAGCAATATCTGTGACATTACAACAGTTGTAACTAAGTTCCAAATAAGCCACAAGTTTCTTTTTGGAATTCCTTTAAATAGTCTCTGAGAAATTATTGAGGGCATTCGCAGATGCAGTACTCAATTCCTTTGGTCTTATAACAGAAATTCATGACACAGGTCAAAGCTGTGGAAAAACAATTTGTTCAGGAACAAATGTTTTTTGTATTAAAATTTCATGATCCTCTCTCCGAGATCATGAAATCGGTGTCTTTAGCCTTAAGTAGCATGTATCCTGGCTACTAAAAGGTACTGTGCAAGTCAGTTGATAACAAGCATAGTATATACACCTACTAAAAGTATAAGCAAATAACAACTAATAGAAGCAGCAAAAGTCCTCTAATGAGGAAAATGAAAAGTAGAACAAATAGAATTCTTACAAACAAGAAAATCCAAAGGAAAATTTTAAATACTCTTCCATGGACTTGTGAAAAACTACATAATCAACAGAAAACAGAGCTTACTTGTAAAGATGGGCAAAATGGTTTCGTTAATATTTATTCAATAACTGCATGTGACTTGGTTAATGAGATTGCATGTCAGCAGAGTAACAAACGTGGTAAAGATAACTGGGTTCTGATTGCCAAGATTATCAGAAATAATCATTTGGTTGTTGATAAATAGTAAAACTACCTGGTGAAAGTTATGAATTTCTAAAAACAATTTCCAAATGATCTACCTTGTCTATAAAAGGAGAAGTAGCACCACAAAATTAATTTGTGGAATGCACAAATGTGAAACAAGTTTAAATCTTTATTGAAATTATAGGGACCACAGTTGGAATTAGTTTCCATTGAAGTTACAGAACAAATCTCTTCTGCTTCAATGAATTAAACTAAACCGTATTTGCTCTATTTTGGGTGTATGTTCTTTTATTCTCTATCCAATAGATATGGACAAATGTTCCCTTTATTTATTATTTCAAGAGAGCAATAACCATCACCTTCCCACCCCCTACTTTTTCACATATCTTTTTTACCTATTTTTTGGCCTCATTCACTCTCCACTTTCTTGTAGAGGTCATTAAAAGCCTAGCACAATAGAATAAAGCTTGTAGGATGTTGTAACAGCAAAGAATGCAGTAGATAAAAATAGGAAAATAGAGAAGAGGGAGAGATAAGAAATGGAATAAGAAATGCTATTGAAAATTGCAAGGAGGATCAATGAAAAATATCGAATCCAAACCCATTTGATGTCTATTATGTGACAACCATTGTGTTTGAATTCACAAAATCTTCTAAAATCTGCTTGATTCAAAAAGTATGGAAGAGTATAGATATTTTACGTCCTTTTCAGGCTTTGGTTTATAAAGAATATGAATGAATACCTTAATAAAACATTTCTCTCTTCACTGTCTCTTCCTCCATTAGCAACATAGGCTATCTAATTTGGGAATTATAGAGTAAACATTTTACAGAGATATGGTGAGATTTAATACTCTGGAAAAGTTTAGGAAAGATACTTTTTTTTTTTAGAATCTGTTAAAGTCAAGAAGAGGCAGCTTAAATGACATTAGATTTCTGTTTTTATGAAGGCAATTTTTAAATGTCTTAACATAAATATAAGCTTGATATCATTGAATAACAATTTTAAAAAATGATAAGCAAAAATGATTGGAAAACTCAAGAAAAAATTTCAGTTGACAACAAAAATAAATTTTAAAAATTATGACACAATTTAGCAGAAAATATTTACAACAGCAAAAAAACCTTATAATCCATGAATTAATTAACAAAAAGAGGTATAACACTTGTGTGCAGTTATAAAATATGGCTAAAAAATTATGGAAGATCTAAATACATTTTTTAAAAATCCCACTTTCATGGGATTGGGATGACAATAAAAAGATGTCTATTTACCTGAAGATGATCTACAGACTCCATTGGGTCCACTTCCAATAAAGTATAAACATACTTTTATAAACATGAATATCTGATTTAAAAAATTAAAGGAATGCAGGGGCGCCTGGGTGGCTTAGTTGGTTAAGCGTCCGACTTTCGCTTAGGTCATGATCTCGCGGTTCGTGGGTTCGAGCCCCGCGTCGGGCTCTGTGCTGACTGCCAGCTCAGAGCCTGGAGCCTGTTTCAGTCTGTGACTCCCTCTCTTTGACCCTCCCCTGCTCGCGCTGTCTCTCTCTCTCTCTCCTAGATATAAATAAAACATTAAAAAAATTTTTTTTTAAAAAATAAAGAAATGCAAACTGAACCACAAAAAGATATTATTACTATACTATGTGGCTCAGGCTTCCAAAACTAAGTGTCATAGACTAAGTGGCTTAACCAGCAGAAATTTATTTTCACACATTTTTGGAGGCTAGAAGGTCAAGATCAAGGTGCAGAAATGGTTAGCTTCTGGTGAGAACTCTTTCTAGCTTAGAGATGGTTGTCTTTTCTTTGTGTCCTCACACAGCAAACAAAGAGAGCAAACTCTTTAATGTCTGTTCTATAAAGGTACTAATGATATAATGAAGGGCTCATGGCCATTCATGGCCTCATATAAACCTAATTATCTCCCCCAAACCCTACTTCCAAGTGTC
This sequence comes from Crocuta crocuta, assembly GCF_008692635.1. Classification (NCBI taxonomy): domain Eukaryota; kingdom Metazoa; phylum Chordata; class Mammalia; order Carnivora; family Hyaenidae; genus Crocuta; species Crocuta crocuta. Next base: position 822,780 of record NW_027529656.1, read on the forward strand.
ATCACATTGGGGGTTAGGTTTTCAACATATGAATTTTGAGATGAAATTTGGTCCAGAGCAATTGCACAGCTTTTTTAATTTAAAAAAAAAAAAAGACCATCCTGCAGGATTGAAATTTTATGTCTATTGTTTTAGCCATGCAGGAAGAGAAAGTGCTATACAACACTCTTCATATAGTTAACAATACTGTACTATATAATTGACAAAAGAAAAAAAATGAAGAAAGAAAAGAAGAAATGAAAGAACATACCACAATGCTGGTGAGGATGTGGAGAAACTGGAATACTTATAATTTATACAACTACTTTGAAAGACATATTCCTGTCTTTAAAAAAATTTTTAAGTTTGTTTATCTTTGAGAGAGATAGAGAGAGAGACAGAGAGACAGAGAGAGAGACAGAGAAAGAAAGGGAGAGAGAGAGAATCTCAAGTGGGCTCTGAGCTGTCAGCTCAGAGCCTAATGTGGGGCTCAAAACCACAAACCACAAGATCATGACCTGAGCCGAAATCAAAAGTTGGATACTTAACTGAGTAAGCCACCCAGGAACCCCAATGTTTTCCTGTCTCTTAATCCAGCCATTCTATTCCTAGGAATTTACCTTAAGAGAAATCAAAGTATATGTCCATACAAAGAACTGTATATGAATGTTCATTAATATTTATTTGAATATTCAATACTTCTAGTCAATAACTAGTAGTAACCTAAATGTGTACCACAAGTGAGTTAAAAAATTGCATTACATCAGTGCAAATATATACTACTCATCAATTAAAAGAGTGACTTATTGATACATAGAACAACATGGATGAATATCATAATTACGCTGTGTGAAAGAAGTCAGACAAAAAAGAGTTCACACTATGTGAGTCAATTTATTTAAAATCACAGAACACGCAAATTTATCTGTAGAAACAGAAAGTAGGCCAGTCGTTGCCTGTTGATAAGAGGAGGGTATGGAGAGGGACGAGGGAGAAAGAAACATGGGGAAATGGATGTATTCATTGTCTTGATGATGGTGATGATTTCATAGGTGCTTACACATATCAATAATGATCAAATTGTACAAATCAAATATATATAGTTTATTGTAAGTCCATCTCCCCTCAATAAAGCTCTTTTATTTATTTAACTTTCCTTTTAATGTTTATTGATGTTTGAGAGAGAGAGAGAGAGAGAGAGAGAGAGCATGGGCAGGGAAGAGTCAGAGAGAGAGAGGGAGACACAATCCAAAGTAGGCTCTAGGCTTCCAGCTGTCAGCACAGAGTCCGGCATGGGGCTTGAACTCACGAACTGTGAGGTCATGACCCGAGCCAAAGTTGCATGCTTAACCAAAAAAGTGACCCAGGTACCCCAATAAAGCTCTTTTTAAAAAATGTACAAAGATTCTCACTTCCAGGCCTGATTCTAGCTACTGAAGTAGCCCTTCTCTGTAAAAAGCTATAAACAGTACATACTACTTAGTAACATACATTTTGGACATTAGCCAAAGGGAGCTGGAGACTATGATACCTGAGGAATGAGAAAGAAATGAGCTGCCCCCAATGCCTGCTGAGATTTTCTGTCTGGAAGTCCAACCAAAGATTGTAGCACAAAGGGGGTCAAAACAGAGTACAGCAGCCCTTGCTAAGCCAAGAAAACTGAATACAAAATTCAGGAAGGCTAAGGATAGATTATCATATAAAAAAAGGCCTACTACATAGGCAATCATCTCTAAGAAATCTGCACATGAGTGTGGTTCAATACTGATTAGCAGATGCTCAGGCTGAGACTCTGCAAGGAGAGGCGAAGAAGAACTATTGCAGAAAACAACATTGGAGGTCAATAAACTGAACAGCTCTCTTTGGTGACACAGGACTGGGATCCAATCAACCATGGTGGAAGGATTTCCTATGAGAACATTCAATGAAAATATCGGAAAGACTAAATTTTAAGAAAAGAGTTACACCAGCCTTAAAGTAAAGGATACCATAGCCACACTAGCAAAGTAGCAAAATTTTAAAAACAAGCTTTGAAAGAATCAAGCAATTTGAAAATAAATTAACTGCCTGCTAGAACAAAATTCAACAACCTTTGAAAGGAAGACAGAAAAATTCAGATTCACAATGTACATCATCCAGGCATGAAATTATTAGACGAATCAGTAAAATACGACTCGTAACAGAAAAAAAAAAAAAAAAACAGCTACTACAGACTCCAAAATGATAGGAATAATAGATTTAACATTCCTTTGTACATATATTGGATAAATTTAACATCAAGTTGGACTCTATATAGGAGAAAAATCACTGCACCTAAATACCTAGAAATGGAATTTATTCCAGAGGAAAACCAGTGTTAAGATAAATCAATATACATTAACCTATGAGATAATATTCAACCAACTAACATCAATATAGTTGGAGGCTTAGAAGGGGAGGAGGGAATGGAAGAAATAATGCTTTTCCAGATATTAATAAAAAATAAATTCATAGGCTGAAAAGCTTGGAGCACCCTCACATAATACACAAAGGACATACTTAAATTAAAAAAAAATACTTAGATGGATATTTAAGCACAACATGCTTAGACAAATCACAGTGATAAGTATGTTAAAGGTTCTAGTGGCAAAAGAGAACAATGTGGACAAATAGATGAAGAAACCCATCAGAGAAGTGAAAAGAATAGGAAAGGCTCCAAAGGAAGTAGCATGTAGAAGTATAAAATCCTGAAGGAGACATGTTTCTGCCAGGACACCCAGTCATGGACTCATTAGAGTATAAGCTACACCTGCTATCTGGCCGTATCTTGGCCAGGAAAATTAACCAGATCTTCAGAGATCAGGGCTGCTCTTACACAGTACAGGTGAGGAAGAATATATTTGGGTAGTGGGCACTACTTACTTGTCCTTTGCTTCATATTGACAAGGAGCAGACAAGTACAACAACTCTGGATGAGAAAAGCATGATGTCATAGGACTCAGACCTTAAGGATGAGGGTCTGGGTCAGGTGACTAAGTTCAGGCCATGAGAAGTGCCAGCTGATGGGGACGGGATTGAGAGTGGGTAGGTAATATTGGAAGATTAAAATAAATAACAGTTGCAACTCCCTCTGCCCCTTTCCCCTTCTCCTGCATGTGCACACTTTCTCTCTCTAATGAAAAAAAAGGGGCAGCTGGCTGGCTCAGTCGGTTAAGCGTCTGACTTCGGCTCAGGTCATGATCTCATGGTTTGCAGGTTAGAGTGCCGAGTCAGTCTCTGTGCTGACAGCTCAGAGCCTGGAGCCTGCTTCAGATTCTGTGTCTCCCCCTCTCCCTGCCCCTCCCCCGCTCATGCTCTGTCTCTTAAAAATAAATAAACATTAAAAATTTTTTTTAAAAAAGACTGCATTGCCATTCAGCTTCCTACTGTTCCTTCTCTTTCACAGGTGACAATCATAAGAGCACATCCCGAAAACCTTTTAAATTCTAATTCCTATCTCAGAGTCTTCTTTTCAGGGGGCCCATTCTGGGTACAGGGTACATAAAAAAATGATATCTGGAAAAGACTGGCTTTAAAAGTGAAAAAATAATGATTAAAATAATTATAAAATTTAAACCAAAAGAAAACAAAAAGAAAGGGAATTTTATCGCTTGTACTTCAGGCATAGAAACACTGCATTCTGGATTGCAGCAAGAAGATGAGAAACCCTGAAGCAAGAGCAGATGCAATTAAATGTAAAACAAACAAAAAGAACTAAAAGGCTGAACAAATTAAGACAAAACACAAAAAGCAAAACACACATAAAAACAAAAAACATAGCTGTACAAGAAGATAAATGAAATGATCACTGAATACAGTGAATAAATTTACATAAAGCTAATTTGTAAACTTATTTTCAAGTGTTATAATCCATCTATTTGCAAAGGATAGAAGACAGAGATAGTTTCAGAACAGTATTTGGATGCTGTTAAGCTTAACAAAGCAAAACTGCAACTATACATGGCAAACACTGTAAGCAGAGAGAAGGGTGAGCTAAAGGAAGGTATGGAATATCATTTTAAAGAGGAAGATAAAAAAATATTACTACTAGAAGAAACAAGAAATGCAAGTTTGGGGCTAAAAAATAGGACATTAGTTTCTTGGTTGGATATAAATTCCTGGTAGAGGAAAGGCAGGTGCTATCTACAAAATCATAGATAAAGACATAATAGAAATATTTATTAAGGGATTGAACATGTCAGAAAAAAAGTCACGTTCAAATATAATACAATGTTTTCTTCTGGTGAAAAGGGTTAAGAGTAGGAAGAAAGGGTGTCTGGGATGGTAGTTATGATGATGGGCATAGAGAAAGAAGACAACAATACAACCATTTTTTATAATTAGGATATTTAGTTTGAGAATTTGGAGTGTGGAATGTGAGACAACTTTAGCTGAAAATACAGAAATGTTTTCTAATGAGCAACATTAGAATAAACCACCTTAGAGGTACCTGAGTAGCTCAGTCAGTTAAGAATATCTCAGTTTGTGAGATCAAGCCCCCGTCGGGTTCTGCACTGACAGCATGGAGCCTGCTAGGGATTCTCTCTCTCCCTCTCTCTCTCTTTGCCCCTCCCCTGCTCTTGTGTGCTTTCTCTCCCTCCTCCCTCTCTCTCTCTCTGTCTCTCTTTCTCAAAATAAATAAACATTTAAAAAACCAGAATAAACCACCTTGTAGAGGAGTGAATTCTCAATAAGATAATTGAGGGACGTTCATATATATAAGAGACATTCCAATCTCACATTCTATGGCTCGATGTGCTTTCAGCAGAAAGATTTTCAAAGAACTGCTACTAGATACCAAAATCAATAATTTTTAATACAATATTTAATTGCATTTTTGTAATAAATCCTACAATTGTAGTTTTCCTTCTCCCTGTATATCTTATGCTAAAATGACTTCCACTTTTATAAATAAAACAACAAATGTAACTGAAATCAAGACAAAATAAAGCCTAATATTAAATTTCCATGGAAGATAGTTTTACAGGAAACCTTTTAGAGAAATCAGAGGAAAAAAGAAGCTAGAAGTACATAAATAAGTTATGTGGGAGAAATTGGTTCTATGAGGATAGATTTATTTGGTTTAGTTTTCTCTGGGTAAAATAAAATAGATCATGTATTTTATGAGGATGTTCTTATTGTCCACACTCAGTTTGAATTCACACCACAGAGAAAAAGATAATGTTGATTCTTCCAAGTTAGCCTAAACTTTCTTATTCAACACTTTTCACAAAATTGAAATTTGCTACTAAACAACACTGTCCATGCTGGAGGGAGTAGCTATAACACAACTGAGTGACCCATCACTGCCCCTGACTTATGACAACATCTAGAATACAAGCTGGCTCTCGAGAAGGCCTGGTGATGGCACTATGCAACCCACTTCCTTCTCGGACCACTGTAATTGTTGAAACATCCTTCCTCATATTAAGCCTAATTTCTAGACCATATAAATCAAGAATACGACTTCTCTTTTAAATACTATGGTATTCGTTGTATTATGGACTTATTATATAGTTGGATTAAGTGGAAGCTTCCAGATGTAAGACACCAACAATTGACTATATTATATTGTATTATAGTATAGCATCATGTAATATATTACATTATTTTATATGAATATGTAAATATATAGAGATGCTACCTTATACAAATATAAAAGGGAATACATTCCCTCTCAGCAGCCACCCACACCATTATAATGGCACATCTTCCTTGTACGTGGCTGAAACTTCCACTGACACATTCATTATTCAGAATTATTATGGATTCCTTTGTTATTGATGGTTTTTAGGCTTCTGTTCATTATCACTCTCAAGAGGTGAGACTGCTACTTTATCTCTGACCTGTATGGTCTTACACCTTAGTCATAGTGTTAGTTAGTGATGAAGACATTTTCCATGTCTGTGCTTTTTCCAACTCTTCCCCTTTTGCCTGGGATTTCAATTTCCATCATGTGACCCCTATTTTTCCAGATGCAGCAAATAGTCAGTCCTCTTACCAAACTAAAGTTAAATGTTGTCTACAAGGAAGCAGTTTTTGATCCACCACAGATAACACTCATTACTCCTTTGTGTCCTCACTGAAGCCTATACATATAATCTAACAAGGAAGAACTTATTACCACAGACACCGGTATAATCTTCTGTCTCCTCCACACACTAAAGCATTCTCCGCAATGCTGGACCTATCTTGCCGCAATGCAATTCTGATTGTATAATTTCTGTTCATTATTCCTTTTAGGATAAAATTCAAAGGATTTAGCACATTTACCAAGGAATATAAAACTGCTTATGATCTGATCCCAGAAGATTTCTTTAGCTTTGTTTCCTGCCATCACTTTCTCACTAGTTCTATATTTACCTGTTTGTAAACTTCTTGCTATCACACATATGACCTACACACTCTCTCTATTGTCCCAAAAAACCAACAAACTTTCCACTTAGTCTCTCAGAGAGGCACTCAACGATTCTTTCACATCATTCATATCTAAGTTCAAATGTCCTTTCCTCAGAGAGATGTTTATCGACTCCTGTATAAAATGCTTTCCCATCATTCATTTCCCTGCTCTGTATTCACTTAGCATTTATTGCTGTAAAGAACTGTGAAGTTTGATTGTTTTTTTTGTTTTTTTTCTGGCTTCTTCCATTATGAAGTAAGTTTTAATGATAGTAAGGATTTTTTTTTCTTGTCTTCTGCTTTATTCCTAATCCCTAAAACAAGGTCTTTTTTTTAAGTGAATAAATGAACATTTATTTAGTGAGTGGATGAATGTTTCTGTTTGTTAGCAAGGAAACTCATTACTGTACCAGTATCTTGCATTTCCCCTTCTTTCCATCAGGCAACTGAAAACTGTAAAGAACCCAATGATTACCTCTCTCAAAATGCTGAATATTTTAGGATTCAATCAGTAATACATTTTAAAACAAAACTGTCCACTTTAATTTCAAAAAGAAATGAAATGCCAATTCTCATAAAGTAGTAATGACATAACTTCACAATATATTGAGTGAATTCAGCTTTATGGAAAGCCTGTTGCATCATCCTATTGTGTGTCTTTTGGTGACAAACCTCCATCCTGAGAAGCTCTGACCCAGCCCATCTTCCTGCCACTACAAGACCTCCTTTGGGGTGCCTGGGTGGCTCGATTGAGTGTCTGACTCTGGAGTTCGAGTCAGGTCGAGATCTCACAGTTCATGAGTTCAAGCCCTATGATGGGCTCGCTGCTGTCAGCCTGTCAGCACAAAGCCAGCTTCAGATCCTCCCCTCCCAATTCATGCTCTCTCTCTCAACAAATAAATGAAACCTTAAAAAAAAAAAAAAAAGACCTCCTTCATCACACCTTCCATGAAATCCACTTATGCTTCCCTTTCCCTCACTCCCAGCTTGGTGAAAGAAACTAGTCTTATAATCTTATTTGAGTAAAAATGCTGATGTCTGAATATGGCTTGATTCACCTTTCTCAGAGGTTTGTATTTGTTTTAAACAATAAGCAATAACCCAAAGAAATGAATAAATAACATTCAAGATCTGGTTTGGAATTCTTAGTAAGGAGAGATGTTATTTTTCTTTCAGCTTCTCAAATTATGTCACATAAAAAGTTTCTTTGCATAAAGATGATAGAGATCAACAAATCTGAGGAAAACTTTAGTGAAACACATTTCCTATTAATACTATTTATTAACAGTCAATGTTTTCAGGTAATAAAAATAACTAAAATTTATTGAGAACTTAACACGTACCAAACACTGTGCTTTTCAAACATTTCATTTTGCCTGCATAGCAGTACTATGAAAACTCACTTTTATCCCAAATGTACAGGTAGAAAACTGTTTAAAAAGAGGTTAGGTACCATGCTTAGTGTCTCACTGCTGGTTAGTGATGGGGCTGGGACTCACAATTTGATCCTTATTATTCCAAAACCTTTAATGCCGCTCACAAAAATAAAAGTGTTAGAATAGGGTTTAATCTTTTCCATTAAAGTTGTTTATAAATTCCCCACTAACAGTCCTCAAAGGTGATAAAGCTTTTTTTGTGAAAAATAGAAAACTCATGATATCATAAAGTACAACTTATGTTTTTATTTAGATCTAAGTGTTACCACATCATTTTCCTGACTGGATCAAAATATAGCACTATGTATAATATGTGCCATTTAATCTTATTCTTATTTCTCAACAAATAAGTAAAATCAAGTAGAGGAGTCTCAAAGACCATTTAAAAATTTTTCAACATGATTCTAGAGGTTGATTTACATCTTTGAATTAATATTTCAAAAATCTAGATAAATTTAAAGATTAACTCCATATATTTTTAAATCCACCAACATGTATCATTATTTTTTTAGTTTATTCATTTATTTTGAAAGAGAGTGAAAGGGAGCTAGTGAGGGAGAGCAGAGAGAGAGAGGGAGACAGAGAATCCCAAGCAGGGTCTGCACCATCAGCACAGAGCCCGACACAAGGCTCAAACTCACAAACCCCTGAGCCAAAACCAAGAGTCCAACGCTTACCTGACTGAGCCCTGTGTATTTCTCTATTCTAAACTACTGCTTTAGACATTGAACTAATATTGGTTACTATTCCTTGTTTAAAGCCATTATCTTACCAATATCTATTTTCTTCCTATTTTTTTTTTTTAATTTTTAAGAGATGGAAGCTATATCCATATTATGTTGAATTTGGAGCTGTATCAGTATTATATTGAATTTGTTTAGAAAAAAGGAATTTAGAGATTCCTTTTACTATTTTTAAAATTTTTATTATTTTATTTTTTAAGAGAAAGAGAGAGAGACAGACAGAGTATAAGAGGGAGAAAGACAGAGAGAGAGGGGGACACAGAATACAAAGCAGGCTCCAGGCTCTGAGCTGTCACCACAGAGCCCAATGTGAGGCTTGAACTCATGAACCATGCACGATGAGATCATGACCTGAGCCCAGGCTGGATGCTCAATCAACTGGGCCACCCCTCCTTTTAATATTTTTAAAAGTTCCTGCTGTTAGATCTGCCTCTACTACTTTTTCTGAAATTCAGTGTAAGAGATCAACGAGAAGATCAATTCAGTTGCTTTGACTGAAAACAGAAAATTTGTTCCCCAGTCACTACCTCCTGTGATTTTTGGTAGTTCAGGAATATGTCCACATAAGAGATTTACAGAATAAATTTTATAAGATTGTAAAATTGTGGTAGTATTGTGGTAGTATCTCATAGATAAGGTACTTTAGATTTAGATTACAAATATATGAGTTTCAAATTTATAATGTCTGCTTCAGTTTCTGTGTACTTAGTCAAGTTCACTGCTAGGAAAGCGGGCAGAGGCATTAACTCCAGATTTGATTCATTATTCAAGCAATTATTAAAACGATTACAAACTCAACACAAACATTGCTCACTTTATTGGCTTTGCATCAGAGAGTAAAATGTGATTGTAAAATTCAGCAATAAGTGAGGTTATTGAGTAGTATAATTTTAGAGGGATCCAAAAGACATTAATAGATACAGAAATATTCACATGGAGGTTGTCTTTTGTGTTAACTATTCATACAGTACTATTTAGTCATATACATGTGCTAGTAAGAAAATTAAAATAATAAAATATAGAATTTTTACATGTCTCAATGGAATCCTAAGTAAAATGTATGTGATACTGAAGTTCTCTATAAAAAAATAAGGTACATAGAAAAATAATTAAACTAATGGGAACTAAACTCTCTTTTACTACCTAATAAATCTGCAAAATATTCATGTGTTCTTTCAGAAAGCTCAATGGTAGGTAGGTAGATGACTGACAGGTACGTAGGTAGGTAGGTAGGTAGGTAGATAGATAGATAGTTTATAGAATGTATTCATTAAATAAAATTATTTCAGGAAAAGTATCTGAAGAAAGTTTTTGCTGAATATTCCTTCTTCATATCCACTCCCTTCATTCCTTCTATCCTCAGTGTCTTCATCTCCCTTTTCCCCCACAGGGTTAGAAAGAAGAGGACATATTAAAAAATGTATATATATATATGGTTTTCAGTCCTTTTCACATTCATACTCATCATTCATTTAAATCCCTCGTACATTTATATAATCCTTAGTAATCTGTTTTTTTAATATTTATTTATTTATTGAGAGAAAGACAGAGAGGGGGGGAGAAGGGGGTAGAGAAAAAGAGATAGAATCCCAAGCAGGTTCTGCGCTGTCAGTGCAGAACCCAAAGCAAAGCTTGAGTTCATGACCTGAACCAAGATCAAAAGCTGAATGCTTAAGCGACTGAGCTATGCAGGTGCCCCTCTAATAATCTGTTTTTACCTCAGATCCTTGATTAATTAATCCATACAGCTAATATGTGGTTTTCTTTTTTTCAGATATAACTGTAAGAGCTGTAATATCTGTCAAAAAATCAAATCATAAAAATTCCAGCATTTATGGGATTTACATTCTAACAAAGGAGACAAATAAAAAGCAAATGTGAGTAAATAATTATATAATATAATAATAGAAAATGTTATATATTGAAAATAGAAAAAATTAGGGCATCAAAAGTGAAAGAACATAAAATCTTTATTTTACTATACTTTTAATGTTTAAGATGGAAATGAGAAATGAATAATTAGAAATGTGTTCAATTGCGGGAATAGACAAGTTCATTACAGTGGCAGAAAAAAAATAACTTTAATCTTCTCCTCTAACAATAATCTGAAGGTGAGTGACTATTAGCATTTGTAAATAATCCCACTGGGAACATATCCAAATCTGCCTAGTTTTAGCGACTTGACTTTTGTTTTTAAGTTTTTATTTAATTCCAATAGACTAACATTCAATGTTATGTCAGTTCTAGGTGTACAATATAGTGATTCAACAATTCTATAAATTACTCAATGCTCATCATGAAAAGTGTACTCTTTAATCCCCATCACTTATATACCAATTATATATCCATTATCATTTGATGGACATTTGGACTTCTTCCATAATTTGGCTATTGTAAATAGTGTGTAATAAACATAAGCATACACATAGCCCTTTGAATTAGTGTTTTTGTATTTTGGGGGTAAATACCCAATAGCAACTACTGGATCAGAGAGTAGTTGTATTTTTAACTTTTTGAGGAAACTGCACACTGTTCTCCACAGTGGCTGCAACAGTTTGTATTCCCACCAACAGTATACAAAGTTTTCTTTCTCTCCACATCTTCACCAACACTTATTGTTTCACCTGTTTTTGATGTCCGCAATTCTGATATGAAGTGATATCTCATTATAGTTTTGATTTGCATTTCCCTGATGATAAGTGATGTTGAGCAACATGTCTGTTGGTCATCTGTATGTCTTCTTAGAAAATTTTCTTTTCTTGTCTTCAACCCATTTTGAAATTGGATTATTCATTTTTTGGGTGTTGAGTTTGATAAGTTCTTTACATATTTTGGATACTAATCTTTTATTGGATATGTCATTTGCAAATGTCTTCTCCCATTCAGTAGGTTGTCTTTTAGTTTTGGTATTTCCTTTACTGTGCAGAAGCTTTTCGTTTTGATATCGTCCCAATAGTTTATTTCTGCTTCTATTTCCCTTGCCTTAAGAGATCTAACTAGAAAAATGTTGCTACTGCCAATGTCAGAGAAATTACTGCCTGTGCACTTTCTAGAATTTTTCTATAGTTTTAGGTCTCACATTAAGTCTTTAATCCACTTTGAATTTATTTTTGTGTATGCTGTAAGAGAGTGGTCCAGTTTCATTCTTTTTCATGAAGCTGTTTGGTTTTCCCAACACCATTTGTTGAAGAGATTTTTTCTGATTGCTTATTTTTTCCTCCTCTGTTGAAGATTAATTGACCATAAAACTGTGGATTTATTTCTGAGTATTCTATTCTATTCTATTCTATTCATCTTTGTGTCTATTTTTGTGCCAATTATCATACTGCTTTGACCACAACAGTTTTGAGTTCTGAATTATGATACCTCCAGTTTTTTTCATTTCAAGATTTCTTTGGTTATTTGGAGTCTTTTCTGGTCCATGCAAATTTTAGGATTGTTTGTACTAGTTCTGTGAAAAATGCTGTTGGTATTTTGATAGGGGCTGCATCAAATTTGTAGATTGCTTTGTGTGGTATAAACATTTTAACAATATTTGTTCTCCCAATCAATGAGCATGAAATGTCTTTTCCTTTCTCTTTGTTGTCTTCAATTTTTTTCATCAGTGTTTTCAGAGTACAGGTCATTCATCTCTTTGGTTAAGTTTATTACGAGGTCTTTTATTATTTTTGGTGCAGTTGTAAATGGGATTGTTTCTTAATTTCTCTTCCCACTGCTTCATTATTACTGTATAAGATTGCAACAGATTTCTGTACATTGATTCTGTATACTGCAAATTTATTGAATTCGTTTATCAGTTCTAGTAGTTCTTTGGTGGTTTTTAGGGTTTTCTATATATAATATCATGTCATCTGTAAATAGCGGGAGCTTTATTTCTTCCTTACCATTTGTATGCCTTTTATTTCTTTTTGTTGTCTGATTGTTGTGGCTAAGACTTCATCACTATGTTGAATAAAAGTGAGAGTGGACATGAGTGTGTTGTTACTGACCTTGGGGAAAAAGGCTCTCAGTTTTTCTGCATTGAGTATGATGTTTGCTGTGAGTTTTTTTTTATACAGCTTTTATTATGTTGAATATGTTCCCTCTAAATCTACTTCATTGAGGGTTTTTATCATGAATGGGTGTTGTACTTTGTCTAATGCTTTCTCTGCATCTATTAAAATGTTATATAGTTTTTATCCTTCCTCTTATTGCTATGATATATCATGTTGATTGATTTGTGAATATCAAACCACCCTTGCATCCTGTGAATAAACCCCATTTGATCATTGTTACTTTTTAAATGTATTGTTGGATTTGGTTTGCTAGTATTTTATTGAGGATTTTTGCATCTATAACTATCAGAGACATTGGCCTATTCTTTTTGTGGTGTCTTTATCTGATTTTGGTATCAGGGTAATGCTGGCCTCTAGAATGATTTTGAACGTTTTCCTTTCTATTCTGGTTTTGTTTTTTTTTTTTTTTTTTGGAATGGTTTGAGAAGAATAGGTATTTCTTTTTATTTCTTTAATCTTTATTTCTGAGAGAGAGAGAGAAAGAGAGAGAGAGAGAGAGAGAGAGAGCAGGGGAGGGCAGAGACAGAGAGGGAGACATAGAATCTGAAGTAGGCTCCAGCCTCTGAGCTGTCAACATAGAGCCTGATATGGGACTTGAACTCATGGAATGCGAGATCATAACCTGAGCCAAAGTTGGATGCTTAACTGACTGAGCCACCCAGGTGCCCTGAGAAGAATGGGTATTAACTCTTCTTTAAATAATTGTTAAATTTATCTGTGAAGTCAAGTGGTCCTGAACTTTGATTGTTGGGAGTTCTTTGATTACTGATTCAATTTCATTGCTGATAATCAGTCTGTTCAAATTTTCTATTACTTCTTGCTTCAGTTTTGGTAGTTTATATGTGTCTAGAAATTTACCTGTTTTTTTGTCCAATTCGTTGGCATATAATTTTTCATAATATTCTCTTACAATTACTTGTATTTCTGTGGTGCTGGTGATTTCTCCTCTTTCATTAGTGGTATTGTTCATTTGAGTTCTCTCCTTCCCCACCTTTTTAAATGAGTCTTGGTAGAAGTTTATTGATCCTGTTAATCTTTTAAAGAACCAGCTCCTGGTTTCATTGATCTGTTATAATGTGTTTTAGTTTCTATATAATTTGTTTCTGCTGTAATCTTTGTTATTTCCTTATTTCTGCTATTTTGGGGTTTTGTTAGTTCTTTCTCTAGGTCCTTGAAGTGTAAGACTATGTTGTTATTTGAGACTTTTCTCATTCTTGACATAGGCTTGTATTGCTGTATACTTCCCCCCTAGAACCACGTTTTTGGCATCCCAAAGATTTTGCAAACTTATATTTTCACTTTCATATATTTCCATGTGTTTTTTAAATTTTTCTTTGATTTCTTGGTAGGCCTATTCATTGGTTAGTATGTGATTTATCCTCCATATACTTATGCTCTTTCCAGATTTTTTCTTGCAGTTGGTTTCTAGTTTCAGTGTTGTAGTTAGAAAAGATGCATGGCATGACTATGATCTTTTTGAATGCACTGAGGCTTTTTTTTGTGGCCTTTTTTTTTGTGATCTATTCTGGAAAATGTTCCATGTGCACTTGAAAGGAATGTGTATACTGCTGTTTTAGGATGGAATGTTCTGAATGCATCTGTTAAATCCATCTGGTCCAGTGTGTCATTCAAAGCCACAGTTCCCTTGTTGATTTTCTGTTTGGATGATCAAGCCATTGATGTAAGTGGAGTGTTAAAGTCCCTTACTATTATTGTATTATTATCAATTAGTTCTTTTTGTCTGTTATTAACTGTTTGATGTATTTGAGTGCTGCCATGCATGTCATAAATATTTACAATTGTTATATCTTCTTGTTGGATTTTCTTCATTATTATTATACAGTGCCCTTTTTTGTCTTTTCTTATAGTGTTTGTTATAAAGTGTATTTTGTCTTGATATATATATGCTACCTCAGCTGAAATTTTAATTTTAATTGTTGTCTTGTTGTCATTAAGCAAATATTTTAATTCTGTAAGGAAATTTGCTATGCAGATGTCTAAGTGAACTGCATCTAGACCTGTATACAGCATGTGTATTAGTTTCCCATGGCTGCAATAACAAATTACTACAAATTTCTTCTTTTACAACACAGATACATTATCTTGCACTTTTGGAGGATAAAAGTACAAATAAGTTTCACTGGGTTAAATCATTGTGTCAGCAGGGTTGTGTCCCCACTGATGGTAATAGGAGAGACTCTGTTTGTTTCCATGCCTTTTCCAGCTTTTAGAGTTGCATTTCTTATATTCCTGGGCTTATGGCCTCTTCCAAGTCAACAGGCTAGCATGTCGCTTCAGTCTTTACATCACCTTATTCTCCTGTAAAAGCTTCTTCATATAAGAACACTTGTGATTACATTTAGGGCTCATTCAAATAGTTCAGGATAACCCGCCATCTTAAGATCCTTAGCTGAATCTCATCTGCATAATCCATTTTGTCATGTATAGTAACACAGCTCCCAGAAATAAGACTGGGATGACAGTCATTATTCAAGCTACCATAACAGTCATGAGGATATGAAATGCTAATGAAAAATAATAATCAAAATCAACCAAAGGTGAGCATGGAAAAAAAAAGTATTCCATGATCCTAAGTAATAGATCTGACTTCATTTTTCTACCAAAGTTCCTAGACAATAAAATTTCAGACCTATTTCTGAAAGGTTATCTCTCTTTCTACATACACACATACATATATGTATATATATACACATATATATATACTGTTATGTATAAAATATATATTACTAGAATAAATTTAAATTCTATGCACATAGTAGAAAAACAAATCTAGTACCATGTGTTAAAAATCTGTAACTATGTATATATATTTATAACCTTGAATACCTATAATGTGTTTTCTTTAAACATGTCCTATAAGGGAAAAGAAACAAAATAAACAACAAAGCTTATTAACAAAGGCTTTCTTGGTCTCTCCTTTTACATTATCTAGTTGTGATTTTCCTATTTTGTAGTGAATGATGTAGGTATTAATAAAAAATTTTTAACTTGTGTCAAGAATTGTTAGAAGCTAAAAATATAGAATTTCAACAGGACTTTACGCATTTTTATACGCTTAATAAAAATATGCATACCTACTTAAATTGCTAAAGTTAAGCAAAATATTTACAATAGCATGTTATCAATATATCTGTTTTGAAGTACAGATATCTTAGACATTCATGTCCACATGCCCTAAAATGATGTATATAAATACAGATTTTCCTAGTACTTTCAGGGAGCAAATGTTTTATATTAAAATGATCACATTAAACTGGCTCCTGGCATGGCCTTTGAGTCATCCTCACACATAATTATTGTCTCTTGCTGTTTCTGAATTGCCCTTCAGCAAGAATTTCTATAGAGAGAAGACAAGCCTGGGGTGCCTGGGTAGTTTGGTCAGTGAAGCATCCTATACATCTTCAATGTGATGAATAGAAAAAATATGCAGCCGAGAATCCTCTATCCAGCTGGTCTGTCATTCAGAATAAAAGGAGATATAAAGGTCTTCCCAAATAAACAAAAATTGAAAGAATTCATCACCACCAAACCAGCCCAACAAGAAATCCTGAAAGGGACATTAGTTTCTTCCATTCTAATAAAAGGAATCAATTCTAAGATAATCATAATTAAAGGATATGAAAGAGGTAAAAAGTTCACCAGTTATACATACTATTGATGAATATCAGGATTGTGAATACATTTGAAAAATACATATTTTTATTTCAAGTTCTCCGATACATATATTAAAATTCCAATTGTTTATTTATTTCTAACAATGTTATTTCTAGCTATAGTGGCTGAAGAATTATGTAAAATAACAATAAAGAAATATCTCTTACCGTCATATTTTTTTTCTTTTGTATCAGTGAATAGTAAAGCACGTGACCCATAAGACAATATAACTTGCCTCTTTCTCTAAAGTTTCTTGAATTTAAGGGAAATTATCATAATCTTCTGTATTTTAATGCTTGACTTGATTTTTTAAAGTTTTTGTTAATATAACTTTTTTACTGGTTAATATGGTGGTTAATACGGCACAGGTTTAATATATTCCATCTTTATTTTCAAAAATGAGATTAAGGGAATGATAATATAAAAAGAACCAATAGATTTTTAAAATTATAAAAGTATTAGGATAACTTTCAATATGCAATAGGCAAAGAAAAGAAGTATGTGAAACTATAATAATATACTTAATATAGTTTAAGAAACTCCTAATATTGTTCCAATAGGTGCTGTGTTTTACGTCATCACTAAAGGAATTTCACAGTGATGAAAAAATTAACTATGATAGTTTTTTTTTAATGTTTTTTTTTTTTAAATGTCTAGGAGAGAGAGAGAGAGACAGCGTGAGCAGGGGAGGGTCAGAGAGAGAGGGAGTCACAGACTCTGAAACAGGCTCCAGGCTCTGAGCTGGCAGTCAGCACAGAGCCCGACGCGGGCCGAACCCACGAACCACGAGATCATGACCTAAGCGAAAGTTGGACGCTTAACCGACTAAGCCACCCAGGCACCCCTAACTATGATAGCTTTAAAAACCACAACTGAATTTATGATATATCCTCTTTTCCTATATTTACTTATTCAAATTATTTAAAAATAAATTTTTAGCTTCATGCTTTATGTTTTTTGACTAAAATATGTCCTAATAAAATTAATACTTTCCACAATCCTTTCCATACCAACTTGATATATGAAATCAAAGACTACTGACAGTGCTCAATCTTACTGATAAGCCTAAATAAGTCAAANTATTATATATTGCCTATATATATTTATGACTATATATTATATATATAAATAATATAGATCTTAGTAGATGACAAAATGCCAGTTTTGAATGCAGATAATGTTGTTTCTTTTATAAACTTTTACTAATCAAGAAAAAACTGGTAAAAAATATTGACTTCAGTTAGTTTTATTCTTTAGTTGATGTATCACTGGAAACAATATCTTGTCTTTGAATACAATAATTTAAATCAAGTATATTGTCACAAATTCATTGATCTCTTAACTAGCAAGATGAATTTCTATAATTAAAAACAAAATACAGTTTTTCTTATAAGGTTGTTTACATACTACTCCTTTATTTCAGCTGTCCATCTCACAAATTTCTGCAGGTTCTCATGGGTGGCTAAAGAATGGTTAATGCAGGGGTGCCTGGGTAGCTCAGTTGGTCAAGCATCCGACTTCAGCTCAGGTCATGATCTCATTGTTTGTGGGTTCGAGCCCCTTGTCAGGCTCAGTGCTGACAGCCAGCTCAGAGAGTGGAGCCTGTTTCAGATTCTGTGTCTTCCTCTCTCTCTGCCCCTCCCTAGCTTGTGCTCTGTCTCTCTCTGTCTCAAAAATAAATAAATGTTAAAATAAAAATTAAAAAAAAAAGAATGGTCAATGCTTGTGTGTGATCTATCTACATAGAAAGTAAATACTTAACTATATTGTATTAGGAACCACAGGGTATTTGGTTTCATCATGGTATGGTTTCTGATATATATTTCCATATCCTTAACATTTCACCACTCTTTTCTGTGCATCTTAGTTACTAATTGATTATAATGTATTTTGCATTCATTTTATCTTACTATGTTTGATCTTGATATATTTCTTTATTTCTGTTTTCCTTTTATTCACTTTTAGCTGTACATTTTATTGCTAAACATGAAATTTAAAGCCAGAAGTAATTAGATCATATTTCAAATATGCCACCTTATTAAGTGTGAATTCTAAAGGGAGGATTATATGAGCAACATAGTAATTGTACCATTTAGAATATTCTAATTTTATTTTAGAAGGTAAAGTGGTAAGAATATAAATACCTTGGTAACTAATCCATAAGGAAACAAAGGGTTTTTTTCTGCCTGTACAAAGCAAAATAGGAAAACAGTCAATAATTCTTTTCCAGAAACATTTGCTCTCTGTCCCAGATTTATGTCTGGATGTTTACTTGGTTTGTAACAATCTCAAGAGATATGGCTTATTAGAGCCACTCAATGGAAGTCTTAGAAATATGATGACAATTGTTTGTTTTTTCCCAAAGAACTACTTCCTAATGATTATTATTCAGCCCTGCAGTATTAAAATGATATCTTCAGTTCTAGATGAGAGTTTTTAAAAATTATTTCAGCTATGTTGATACCTGTTATAGAATAAATGTCAAATTTTCTGACCTATAGTAGATGTTTGGATGCAGATCAATTGTTTTAATATAAATGTTGCGTAGTTCACTGATGCTTCACACAAGCATGAATAACAATTTGAAGCTACCAGATCAATACCATGCATGTTTATTTGTCGTAGGCAGACACTCAAACACAGACATTTATTTTGTTGATACTTTAAATTCGATTATCTCTAATATAATTTAGTTCATAGGAGCTGCTAATACTAGGGATTAAAAAAGGTTGTTTTCCCTCCCTGTAGCCACGTATGGGTTCCCTTCCTTGCCTTTCCATATGAAGCTATCATTAATCATTACATTCTTCAGTGACACATAAAACAATTATTCAATTTGAAATTACTATGGCATTGTGATACAGGGCACCAGAAATTCTTAACCAAATTCACAAATAAGTGTACAGTGGAATATTGGCAAAACTGTCCAGTTCTAACTGTGCAATTAAAAAGGCTTGTGATTTCACCTGACTTTACTTCTTTGTCTCTAGGCATGGGCAAATCCAAATCTCTTGAGAGCTCAGCTTATTTATCTGAAAAGTGGGCAAAGTGAAAGGACCTAAAGGAAGTGCTGTATTCAAAGCAGTAAAATTCATGTCTGACACAGACTTTCTATGTAGTTCTTTAATTCCATTATCACCAAGGAGATACATTAATAATGTCAGTGGTGTGGTGAGCATCACATAGGCTTTGACATCAGGAAGACCATCTTGACACTGATAATTGGTTAAGTGACTTGGAGCAAATTAGACTTCCAACATGAGTCTCCTTGTTATTTGTAAAGATGAGGACCATGTTTTCTTTTATAGAATATTGTTGGAGGGTTAAATTAGTTAAGTCATCTCGTTTCAGAGTAACTAGCCAATAAGTTTTATTTCCTACCCAGCCACTTAGCTGAAGAGAAGAATCATAAAGATGTAAGTCCATTAGACTTGGTAATAAAATAGTAAACTTTGCATTACAGAAAAGGCAGTTGAAATTACTAAAGAGTAATTAACTCTTGGGACGCCTGAGTGGCTCAGTCGGTTAAGCGTCCGACTTCAGCTCAGGTCACGATCTCACGGTTCGTGGGTTCGAGCCCCACATCGGGCTCTGTGCTGCCAGCTCAGAGCCTGGAGCCTGCTTCAGATTCTGCGTCTCCCTCTTTCTCTGACCCTCCCCTGCTCAGGCTCTGTCTCTGTCTCAAAGAGAAATAAACATTTAAATAAAAGAGTAATTAACTTTTTAATATGTAAATAAATATAGGTAATATTTGGGGCGCCTGGGTGGTTCAGTCGGTTGAGCGTCCAACTTCGGCTCAGGTCATGGTCTCATGGTTCGTGGGTTCGAGCCCCGCATCGGGCTCTGTGCTGACAGCTCAGAGCCTGGAGCCTGTTTCAGATTCTGTGCCTCCCTCTCTCTCTGATCCTCCCCTGCTCAAGCTGTCTCTATCTCTCTCTCAAAAATAAATAAAATATTAAAAAATATATAGGTAATATTTTATGTCACAGAAGGAAATTGTTTTTGTAGAACAATTTATCGAATTGGTTATTCAAAAAATCATGAAGACCATTTGAACTTTTATATCTCTGAAAGTGAGCAAATATTGTACCAGTTTTGCTTCTCCAAACAACAAAAAAATCCAGCAGAATATGAACAATGAGAAGTGAAAGTTTAACAATTAAAGTCAAAATATTTCAACTAACTCCAAAAGTCACTCTGAAAAGGCCCTACATTACTACTCCTTAAGCAACAACAATAAAAATGAGGTAGTAGGTAGTTAATGAGGATGATTTAGACAAGCTGTACTATACTGTCAGGAAGTTTCAGGAATTATATGATTTCCTGAAACATCAGAATATTTTTTAGTCAGCTCGGGCTCTCTTAATTTTCTTAAAATAACTAGAACCATATCATTAAAATAATTATAATCAGTTATGCAAGTACAGTAAGATACAAACCTATAAGTACTAATACAAAGAGACTGTAAAAATTGCTTTCACCATGGCTTTCCTACAATAAAGCATAATATTTCACTATCATTAGGATATATACTTCACTAGGATGCCCCATACTATATACACTGTGTACAAAATGTTATCTTCACAGATGTGCAAGGATTGGAAGATGTATATCAGACAAAGAAAAACTTTTTTGCAAGTTCTCCATTTGCTATCTGCTTCAACTAGCTTTTTAAAATTAAAGATGCTTTTACTTTTTGTCTTCTATTAATTTAGGGTTCAGTGTTATACTAGAGTGAAGTGGGAAGGACTAAGGAAAATTTCCACCAGAATATAATGTCTTTGGAAAGGTCCTGCAGGTGGGAATTGTGGGTAATGTTTAAAACTTTTCATTAGTCTCTATTATTTCCTACATCACCATCTATTTAATGGGGGCTGCCTACAATAGGAAGACCTTTCTGGAAGGTTGTTTTTATTTGTGCATTGGACTATTCTAGTAGGTGCCTCGACTTTCCTTTGAATTCTTGATCATCTTAGCAACTCATGTAGCTCTTTTGAAATTTAAAGACCAATAATATCTACTAAAATTCCATAAGACACTCATGCTCACCGCTTCAAATAATGAATTTGACATGAACAGTAAATACCAAGAATCAGAAAAGTGAGGTTGAATATGGAGACTTCACAATCAGAGAAGTCCTGAAAGGTCTTGGCTTTCTCTGAAGATATTTCTTTCTTTTTAAAAAAAAACATTTATTTACTTTTGAGAGAGAGAGAGACAGAGCATGAGCAGGGGAGGGGCAGAAAGAGAGAGGGAGACACAGGATTCAAAGCAGGCTCCAGGCTCTGAGCTGTCAGCACAGAGCCCAACACGGGGCTCAAATTCATGAGCTGTGAGATCATGACCTGAGTAGAAGTTGGCTGTTTAACCGACTGAGCCACCCAGGCGCCCCTTTCTGAAGATATTTCTGAAAATTTTTACTGAGAAAATTCTAGGTACAATTTAAAAAAAAATTTTTTTTTAATGTTTTATTTATTTCTAGGAGAGAGAGAGAGAGAGACAGCGTGAGCAGGGGAGGGTCAGAGAGAGAGGGAGTCAGATTGAAACAGGCTCCAGGCTCTGAGCTGGCAGTCAGCACAGAGCCCGACGCGGGGCTCGAACCCACGAACCACGAGATCATGACCTAAGTGAAAGTCGGACGCTTAACCGACTAAGCCACCCCGGCGCCCCTTAAAGATTTTATTTTTAAGTAATCTCTACACCCAACGGGGCCCTCGAACCCACAACTCCAAGGTCAAGAGCCACACGTTCCACTGACTCAGTCAGCCTGGAGCCCCAGTCCTCTTTTTTTGTTTAATGTATTTTTTGAATCTCTTTAGATTAAAAAAGAAATCTGTCTTTGCCTGTTGATTTTATGTTGATTCTGGTTCTGCTTTTCACTCTGAAGCAGCTCCCCACCTGGCGTTCACTGCACCACATCTTTCCTAGTCCGTAAATAATACCTNCAGAGCCCGACTCAGGGCTCGAACCCACGAACCGTGAGATCATGACCTAAGCGAAAGTCGGACGCTTAACTGACTAAGCCACCCAGGCGCCCCGAAAATTCTGGGTACAATTTAATGGTATAACAGTTTTGCTGATATTACTGGGGAATTTAGTAGCAAATGTATATGTGTGTTTGTCACACACTATTTCATTTCATTTCATTTTGAGAGGAGAGAGAGAAGAAGAAGTGAGAAAGAGAGAGATAAAAAGAGAGAAAGCATTTGTGGGGAGCGGCAGAGAGAGAGGGCAACAGAGAACCTTAAGCAGGCTCTAAGGCCAGTGTGGAGCCTGACATTGGGGCACAATCTTACCATGGTGAGATCATGACCTGAGCCAAACTTAAGAGTTTGATGCTTAACAGACTGAGCCACTCAGGCGCCCCAATTTATAGTTACCTTAAATCAGCAGTCATACCTGCATATTCTAATACTCTAAATGAAGCACTTTTATTTATTTATTTTTTTTTACAAATAGTTTATTGTCAAATTAGTTTCCACATAACACTCAGTGCTCATCCCCAAAGTGCCCTCCTCCACGCCCATCCCCCCCTCCCCCCCACATCCATCAGTCCTCAGTTTTTGTCAGCATTCAAGAGTCTCTCATGGTTTGCCTCTCTCCCTTTCCCCCACCATTTCTGCCCTTCTTCTCCCCCTTGTTCCTCCGTCAAGTTCCTCCTAATCCTCCTATACGTGCAAACATATGATATTTGTCCTTCTCTGCCTGACTTATTTCGCTCAGCATAACACCCTCAAGGTCCATCCATGTTGCTACACATGGCCAGATTTCATTGTTTCTCATTGCCATGTAGTATTCCATGGTATAGATAAACCACATCTTCTTGATCCATTCATCTGTTGATGGACACTTAGGCTCTTTCCATGTTTTAGCTATTGTGGAGAGTGCTGCTATGAACATTGGGGTACATGTGCTCCTATGCCTCAGCATTTCTGTATCCCTTGGGTAAATTCCTAGCAGTGCTATTGCTGGGTCATAGGGGAGTTCTATTGTTAGTTTCCTGAGGAACCTCCACACTGTTTTCCAGAGGGGCTGTACCAGTTTACATTCCCACCAACAGTGTAGGAGGGTGCCCGTTTCTCCACATCCTCGCCAGCATCTAGAGTTCTCTGATTTGCTCTAAATGAAGCACTTTTAAATACATCACCAGATATGGGGCGCTTGGGTGACTCAGTCCGTTAAGTGTTCGACTTTGGCTCAGGTCATGGTCTCACAGTTCGTGGGTTCAAGCCCTGCATGGGGCCCTGTGCTGACAGCTCAGAGCCTGGAGCCTGTTTCAGATTCTGTGTCTTTCTCTCTCTCTCTAACCCTTCCCCACTCGTGCTCTGACTCTCTCTGTCTCAAAAATAAATAAACTATAAAAAAATTTTTAAAAAATAAATGCTTCACCAGATAAAAACACCTAAGCATAACATACAAAAGCCCAAAAACACAGTTATGTAATAACATATTGCATACAGTGAATTATACATTTAGAAAGATCTATTTCTTTGAAAACCTTTTAAGTCAGTTTCTGTTTAACCACACTGTGAAATACTGTCATGCAGGCCATTTGCTTAGCTGTTGTATTTTTTCTAAGACAGATTTCACGTCTTCCATGCTGTTATTAGAAACTGTGTAAGATGAAACAGGGAATGAGCAGATAGTATTTATCAAAAATGCTTACATCTGTGCAGATGGAATACCACATATGAAAGTACTTAAGTTTACCTTCAAAATAAGGAAAAATAATCATTCATATTCAGAGTTACTTTGAGGATTAAATGAGATATTGTACATAGGAAGAATAACTGGCACATAAAAATGCTCAATAAAAACTAGCCATTATTATTAATTTCATCCAGTAGTATCTAAAACATGCTAATGTTTAACAATAAAATGTTTTAGGGGCTCTTGGGTGGCTTAGCTGGTTGAGCATCAACTTCAGCTGAGGTCATGATCTCACAGTTCGTGGGATCAAGCCCAGAGTCGGGCTTTATGTGAACAGCACAGAGCTTGGAGCCTGCTTCAGATTCTGTGTCTCTTCCTCTCTGCCCCTTCCCTACTTGCTCTCTCTCTCTGTCTCTCTTTCTCTCAAAACTAAATAAAAACATTTAAAAAATTTAAAAAAATAAACTTTTGTGGTTGCTTTTAATACTGGCCATATCAAAGTATTTATCGATCTGGAATTCTCCATGTTTATCACTATGATTAATTTGAAATCTCTCTCTACACACACACACACACACACACACATAAAGAATGAATACCAATGGTTAAAGAAAACTATTTCTAAAACTGTATTTCTAATTAAGCTCAACTGTATGTGTAGGACTATATGTATTTGAGTGTGTTTTTGTATTTATGTGTATGACTTTATATTTAAATAAGATATTAATAATTAGTCCAGAGAGTGGAGATTATAGCAGTAATCAGGATCATTTCTTGAACACTGGCTTTGAAACAGTTTGCACTTTTTGTTTTACTCCTAAAAACACCAGCTATTCTCCCTTGCTTCATTTTCTTTTCCCTAGCCCTGCAATCACTTTCAACCTTTGTAGCTGCTTTCTTAACACTACCTCTTGTTTTATTTTGATTTCAATTTTAGACCCCATATATTAATTACTCACTAGGACAGTAAAAAATTGAGCACTCCTTCCTTCTCCTACCCTAATTACACATGCAAAATCTTCTCACTACTCTTTCCACCTAATTTAATTATTACATTGTAATGTAAGCTAAATAAAAATGATTTTGACATCAAAAAGTTTTTGGCAATATAGATTGCAGAAAAAACAGATATGAAAAACAGACTACACCTGTTATTTAGTCAATGATGATTTGTTTTCATATTTTACATAACTCTTTTGATTTTTCTTGACAGTAACTTTGCTTGAACTTCTTATAGTTGTTATTTTTGTTCTTACTACTTTTTCACCCTAAATACTCACCTATCTAAATCTCCTCTCAGAATGATCAGGCACAATATCAGTTTCCTATTTTTGGAAAACTTTCTCAGAGAGCCTTTTTATATGCTCTGATTTGGCCTGCAGTATGTCTGACACCACAGCTGTTATCCATGTTTCACCTTCACCATTATTCTGGGGGTGCCTATTGCTTTTCTTATTTAAATCTCTCATTTCTTACTTGTGTATGTGTATATTTTTATATATATGTATGTATATATGTGTGTATTATATATGTGTATATATATGTGTGTGTGTACTTATCTATATGTATTTATCTATATAATATTCCATCCTTATCACTATGGCTATCCATATGTGTATAAGTGAGTACACACACACACACACACACACACACACACACACATATGTATATTCTTGCTATGCTCCCTTGTTTTTATAGAGGACATCCTTTAGTAGGTTCCTGAGAAATCATGCATGAAAACAAATGCTTTGACACCTTGAAAGCCTAATGAGATATTTACTCTATCTCCACATTTGATAGATACTTTGGACATAGAATTCTAGACTGGAAATTATTTCTTCCCAGAGAATTTTCACCAATCATATTCAGCTAAAATTTTTTAACACAGAACAAATTAATCTTTGGTGTCATGCAGTATCTTCATATTTGTACAGCTGGGACCTCCTTGACCTTATTTCTCAACTTGTTCTATTCTTTCTTTCAAGAAACATTTACCAACTAAATTTCTGTAGCTATCTTGGCCTTTAAAGACTGTGGTTCATGAAAGCATCTGAATTTGGGAGAAAACAAGTGCTTTTCAAAAATCCAAATCCATTTTGGTTTTCTGGTGTTTTCCATCTAATCTGTTTAGTGTCCTGACCCAGCTCTGAAAGCCTGAAGAAACTTTCAAGAAAAATTCTTGAAATTTTAACATAACAAGACTCCCTTACTCTTATTTTCATTCACTGCATGGAGTACTTAGTGGTACTTGCAATCTGGAAAATTATATTTTTCAGTTTTTGAAAACTGTATTAAATTATTTCACTGATGATTTCCCATCCATTTTCTCTCTCTCTCTCTCTCTGTCTCTCTCTCTCTCTGTCTCTCTGTGTCTCTCTGTCTCCCTCTCTCTTTTTGAAATTCTATACTTCAGATGTTGGGACCCTTAGATGAATACACTGATTTGCTTATTTTTTTTTCCTGTTTTTCATCTCTTTGTCTTTTTGTTTACTTCCCAGGGATTTTTCTTGTTCATGTTCCAACACTAGGTTTCAGTCTCATGTGAAGCAATATCAGAGTGAGGCAAAGGGAGAGATCAATAATATTGGTCTTGTCTTTATTTAAAAAAATATTATTTTGTTCATTTTAGGATTTTGCATTAATTTTTATTTTAAAATATATTTTATTAAAATGTTTTTTAATCACTGAGGTGATTGTTGTACCCTTAAATTTTGCACTCAAAGAGAGTACCTCATCTGATTCACCTTTCTCTCAGCCCTGCTTTATGTTCCCTGATATGTATCCTTTCTTAAAGCTAAGTTAACCTGGTGCTGGTTGAAGCCTCTTGTGTTTGAGAAGTTTCTTTTTTAATCCAAATCAAAAACATTATGATTAGTATAGTAGAATTGGAATTAAGGAAATCAAACTTTTAAAAACATGGAAACAAAAATTGGAGGAAATGAAGATAATAAACAAAATAAGATGTCAAAATAAATGAACAAAACTTCTGACTTAATATGCTTAGAGATATATGAAGATATTGCCACCAAGACTTGGATGCTATTTTTGAAACGTGAAATATCTAGAGAACTAACAGTTCTTTATTTTCAACCAATCTCTATTTTTTGCCTCCACCCTACCCCATCATTTATCTTCCAAGCCAGAGGTATCCTGTGCTGCAAATAACTAAGACTTTGGGGAATTGTGCAGTGTGATGTCAATTATATCATTTCTTGTCTTTTCCCACTGACAACTTAGATTTATTTTTCTCATGTGTTTGTTATTTACTGCTAGTCCAGAGACTTAGCTTGCAAAATGTTGTTGCATTGCTCTCAATCCCTGATCTCCCCTAACTTGAAAGTTTGTGTCGTGAAAGGAAAACAAAATACCCTTTAGTGTCATTTTAGTAGAGTTCAAGCGTGGGGAGAAAGCATAATAGTGGTCAGTCTACCATCTTTGTCTGAAATTTGGCTTTTTAAAAGTGCATTGTGTTTATTTGATACTATAATTTTTATTAGCACAAAAATAGAATGAGTCAAAATTTCTGCAATGAGATTTAAAATTTGCAAAATATATTATATTTTCTTAGTAAAAGGTTTTAAGTATCTTTTATATACCAGGTGCTATCCACTTTACTGAGCACACAATCTCTCAGGGAAAATAGACATAACAATTGGCACTGTCAATAGTCTAAAATGTGCAATATTGAAATAAAATCTCAAGGTGCTTTAGGTACAAACAGGAGGAAGTTTGACCATAGCTCAGTAGTTTAGGGAAGTCTACCAAACAAGATAACTTCTAAGCTCATGTATTTAAAAAAAATTAAGACTAGGGCGCCTGCGTGGCTCAGTCGGTTAAGCGTCCGACTTCAGCTCAGGTCATGATCTCATGGTTCATGGTTCGAGCCCCATGTCGGGCTCTGTGCTGACTGCCAGCTCACAGCCTGGAGCCTATTTCAGATTCTGTATCTCCCTCTCTCTCTGACCCTCCCCTGCTAGTGCTGTCTCTCTCTCTCCCATAAATAAATAAAAAACATTAAAAAATTAAAGAAAATTAAGACTAATTAGCAAAAGAATGACAGGAAATGGAAAGGAATATCTCAAGCTAAATGTAACAGTAATACATGTAAAATTCTAGAAGGATAAAAGAACACAGCCATGAGGGAAGCCTCAAATAATTCATTCAGCATATTTATAGAATATATGAAGACAAGAAGGCAAGAGAATTGTCAAGATACTTCCTCAAAAGTTTAAGTCACCTACTCTTAACATTATTGAGTTAGCAGTGTATTTATGGAATTAGAACACGAACATACAGGAGTATAAACAAAATTTAAGTGGATGAATTTACTGCTTGAGCTGCTAAGCCCTGTTTCATTTTCAGTTTTATTTGGGACAGAATAATACTTATTATATATGCACTCTAAATGGAAGAACTCATGAATACAACTCATGAAAGAAATGTGACGAACGAATGTCAAAGGAAAGTCTATTTTACTTTCTGTGGAGGTGATCCTCAGATATATTACAGTGTTAGAAAAAAAACACAGAGAGCATGAGTTGATTCTTGACATTCCATTAAGGTATTAAGGATAGAGTCTTGGCAAAGCTTCTTTAACAAACTGATATGGCCTTTATTCCAGTGAGCATCTCCCAGTGCTTCAGATTTATCATCGTGAAAAATACAGTTAACAAAAGGAATTAGCAGCAAATAGAATTTTTAAAAATGTCTAGGTTTTCAAGAAGTTGAAAATCATATTTACACTCAGGTACTAAGTATTTTGTCTCTGTTACTTATTGTTAGGGGAACAAATGACTAACAGCACATATTTCTAAAGGGCTTAACTATACCTTAATTGCCACATTCCTAGAGCACTGCTAAAAAGGAAAATTTCAACCTAATTATTTTCTGCCAAGAAACTGTCCATGGCATTCCTTTGTCTCTGCATTCATGATTAATTAACCCTTCACTGGCCCATTAAAACAGGTAATATGTAATATAATGAACATTTAAACATGTATTTTAAAAATGATTAAAGGGCATGGGAGTCATACTTTAAGGTACTCAATATAAGTATAATCTCACTGGGAATGTGTATGCAAAAATAGAAAATAGAAAAACAGTTGTTTTTCTTTCCATGCGTGTAACCATAGAAGTAAGATTATTCTCCCCAAAGAATTTTTTGGCATTTATTTAGGCACAGATGGTATTTATTCAGACAATTCTCTCCTCACCTTTCCATTATACAGTAAACACACTCATTTACTCTTGAGAACATTTTATTCATGGGG
The DNA here is from genome assembly GCF_008692635.1 of Crocuta crocuta. Lineage (NCBI taxonomy): Eukaryota > Metazoa > Chordata > Mammalia > Carnivora > Hyaenidae > Crocuta > Crocuta crocuta. The sequence goes on from NW_027529656.1 coordinate 852,005, forward strand.
CAATGACACTCAAACTGAAACCACAGTTCTTTTTATCCCCAAGCTATAAAGAAACACTAAGATATATTTTTACCATTATAAATTAGGATCATTTTTATAGCTGAGAAAAATGATGGATAAAGATTGATGATGGATAAAGGCACTTGGTTAAGAATATTATGACTGATTTTTTCATATCTTGTCATCATTAAATTTTTGATAACTATTTCTTGCTTTAAGTTTTGGAAATCTCCACAAAGACCTTATTCCCGAGTATCAGTAGTTTGTAGAAGAACACTGATATTCTAAACCTTAACAATATTTATTTTTTTGATGTTTATTTATTTTTGAAAGAGTGAGAGACAAAATGAGAGAGAGGGAAGGAAAGAGAAAGAGAGAGAGCACGATGTGAGGAGGGGAAGAGACAGAGGGAGACACAATTCGAAGCAGTTTTCAGGCTCTGAGCTGTCAGCACAGAGCTCAAAGCGTGGCTTGAACTCACAAGTCGTGAGATCATGACCTGAACCACATTGAGTAGGACACTCAATCGACTGAGCCATCCAGGTGCTATATGCTTTATTGAGCATACAATCACAAATCAAATCACAAAACAGTATTTGTGACTCAGGACTAGTTCTTAGCTTCTCACAGTATTAATTGTTCCATGTGTAAAGTGGAACATTAATCAGTAATGTTCTTATTAACTTCAGATTACTACACTGGAGTTTTAATTATTTACCCACATCTTAAAGTCTGTCATTTAAAAATTATGTGCATATGATGATTTAATTTTCATCTTGTAGTTTTCAAATGTCTTTTCACATAAAACAAATATTTCTTTTTTTTTTTAATTTTTAATGTCTTATTTATTTCTAGGAGAGAGAGAGAGAGACAGCGTGAGCAGGGGAGGGTCAGAGAGAGAGGGAGTCACAGACTGAAACAGGCTCCAGGCTCTGAGCTGGCAGTCAGCACAGAGCCTGACGCGGGGCTCGAACCCACGAACCGCGAGATCATGACCTAAGTGAAAGTCGGACGCTTAACCGACTAAGCCTCCCAGGTGCCCCCCCCCTTTTTTTTTTTAATTTTTTTAATGATAAATATTTCTTTTTTTAAAATGTTTTAATTACTTCTGAGACAGAGAGAGACACCATAAACAGGGGAGGGTCCAGCAAGAGGGAGATATAGAATATGAAACGGGCTCCAATCTAGCTGTCAGCACAGAGACCGACACGGGGCTCCAACCCACAAACCGTGAGATTATGACCTGAGCCAAAGTCAGACGCTTAACCGACTGAGCCACCCAGGTGTCCCTAAAATAAATATTTCAACAGTATTTTTTATTCAGTTAGTATGGGTGAGTGTTACAAATTATTGGTTTATGCATTGGGAAACATTTTAATAGACATTAATTTTTATATAATATTTATCATAACAATTGTCAGTTAATGTCATGATTTTTAAATATTTACTATTTTAATAGGTTAAAAATTCATAGGCAAACAAGGTAGCTATTAAGACAAAGAGTATTACCAGACATCAAGAATATGATTTTGCAATGATTAAAGGGGGTCAATCCATAAAGAAGGCATAGAAACCTAATTATATATGCACTCAAGAGCAAAATTTAGAAGTACATGAGACAAAAATGGACAGACTTGAAGAAATAAATCTCAAATCCACACTTTGTGTAGACATTTTAGCACTGCTCTGGTAATTGAGAACAAAAAAACATACAAAAATATCAATGAACAAAATTATCAAACTAACTGACATCTATAAATCACTATTCCCCAAATTTTAAGCTATATTCCTTTTATATGTACATAGAGCATTCATTATATCATAGGCTACAGGATAACTCAGGAAATTTCAAATAATGAAATAATGTACAGTATACTCTTTGACCACAAAGCTATTTATTAAAAATTGATTTTAGAAAGATAGAAAATCTCCAAATAATGAGAAATTAAACATTAAATTTGTAAATAATCCATGGTTCAAAGAAGAAACCACAAAGTAATTTAGATGACTATATAATAATGTGAACACCTAAACCCATGGAACACAGTTTGAATGGTACATAGAGGAAAACCGGACATTTAAAATTACTCTATTTGTAAAGAAGTGAAGTATAAAAATAATGACCTAATGTTTAGAAGTTAGAAAACAAAAATCAAGTTAAAATTCAAAAAGTAGAAAAAAGGAAAATTAATAGTAGGAACAGATATCAATAAATTTGAAAATGAAGAAAAATATTTTAAACATCAAACAAGTCAAAACTGTTTTCTTTGACAAGATTAATAAAACTGATAAATTTAGTCAGCTTTAAGACAAAGAAGGTAAATTCAAAATACTGTTACTAGAAATGAACTATAATACTATACTTCCATCCCACAGCAAAGTTTCATAATAGTATTTTATGATTAGTTTTAAGTAAATAGATCCTATTGTGTAGAAACATTAGACTAATTTTCTAAAAGACAGAAACTTCCATAACTGAAATAAGGCAAAAAAGAAAAATCTGAACATCCCTTTATTCATTTAGAAAATTACATTTATAGTTCAAAACTTTTCCTTAAAGAAAATTCCAGGCTACATAAAGAGCTATTAAAACAGCTCTTTAAGTGGTTTTTCCCATGATTGCTATCAATTATTTGAAGAAAAAAAATTATATACAAACTTAGAAAATAGAGGAAAAAAGCACTTCCAAACTCATTTTATGTCATTATTACCAAATAATATAAAGACCTGAACAGAAAGAAAAATACAGCATAATATTTCTCACAAACATAAACATAAAAATCTTTGACATATTAGGAAACCAAGTCCATCTTCCATTAGCATGAAAGATGCTACATGATGACCAACTGGAATATATTCCAGCAATGCAAATTTAATTTGAAATTCAGAAATTAACCAATGCAATTATTTATATATATACTATATGTGTGTGTGTGTGTGTATATATATATATACACTATATGTGTGTGTGTATATATATATATATACTATACTTTATATACTATATGTATATGTATATATATAGTATAGAGAAGAGAAATAATATGGTTACTTCAAAAGATGCAGAAAAATATTTGAAATCTAGTTTTTATGATAAAAACTCTTAAAAACCTAGGAATAGAGGAGAACTTTCTTAACTCTATTAAGAGTATATATGAAACCAAAATACATGAAAACTAAAATACTTAGGAGAGAAAATACTGAGTGTGTATCTCCTAACATTGACAATGGCAGAATCAGTTCTCACCATTTCTATTCAACATTGTAATGGAAGTTCTGGCTAATGAAATTGGACAAGAGGAAGGAAAATGCAAACATTGGCATAAAAATTTTTATATCAGACAATATATATATTTTGAAAGCCTATGAAATGTATACAAAAATACATGGAGTAAAAAGTGCACTTAGTAAGCCTACAGGATAAAAATGGATTGTATTTCTATACACTAAAATGAAAAATGAAATTTTTTTAATGTTACCATTAATTAATGGTAGCATCAAGAAACAGTTAATAGAAAAATCCGACGCAATATATGTGGAATCTCTATTATGAAAACTACAAATTGCCTCAGAGAGAAATAAGACCCAAATAAAAAGAGCTATGCTGTCTTCAAACATGAGAAGACTCAATATTTTTAGGATGCTAATTCTTCCTGATTTGTTAGCTTTAATACAAGTTCAATCAAAATATCATAAAAATATTAGCTGATTCTAAGATGAAATGGAAAAGGATCTAGAAGAGTCAGAATCATCTTGAATTAAATACATTTGGTAGAGTTACATGAACATATTTAAAAACTTGCTCTTAATCTGCAATAATAATAGACAAATATATCAATAGCATACTTCAATAATTTAATAATACACAAATAGATGAAGAGAAGAGTAAAAATCTTACACAAACACTTTCAATTAATTCTGGCACAAGTTCTGAGCTAAAAATTAGTCTTGACCCCTGCTTTTTTCAATACACAAAAATTAATTTAACTAGTTCATAGAATTAAATGTAAGGCTAGAAGTAAAAAGATTCTAGACATAAATATAGAAGAATGACTTTGCAATCTTGAAATATGCCAAGATTCTTAAATAGTACATAAAATACAAAACAATAACAGTTTGCATTTACTTTTCCCGTAAAGGCTTTCAGAGAATGATAGTCTATATCTAAATGCAGGCAACATGGTTAAATTAGTTTGGTAAATACATGGTTAAACAACAACTGATTTATTACTGTAAGGACTCTTTGTACTTTTAATATGCTAATGTGCTTTTCCATTCTTTAAAAAAAGCCATTTGGTATAACATTGGGATTTGGTATAATTTCAAAGAAACAATTATCTGATATCAAAAAGGAAATGATCACAAATTTTCTATTTATATGTTTCATTGTCTATGGTATAAAGAATATGTTTCAGGAAGTTAATAGTTACAGGTATCTTGTAACTATTTTTTTGTTGTTGTTCATCAAAGTCTAATTAAATATGTGATTTCTACTTTATTTGCATTTTACAAGTCATTATCCTTATGAGTTTTTCCTTAAGTGTTTCTCTCAGAGATAAGCCCTCTGTTACTGATATTTTATTTCCTCCTCTAATTTATTTTGTAAAGTGAAGCCAGATTAAGTGTAATATATATACTTATATACACACATACCATAAACATGTATATGAAAGTACATGTATGTATATGTATGTATATAGCACATTCGAAAGAAATATCCTGTAGTATCTAGTACCAGATTTTTCTGTATGGACTGTCATTCAAAATGACATAGCATATTTTCTATACTTCTTAAAAAAGAAGAGATTGGGCATATTCCGAGGCCATAGCTACATGCCAACAGAATCCTAAATTCATTAAACTAGTGTTAAATCTTCCATAATCTTGTTCTAATCTACTTTCAAATAAAACTTCCATTCATAAGAGCTGCCAAACATAACATAATCCATCCACCTATATTTAGGATGATAAGTGATAAGCAAGTAATTCTTACTAATATCTTCTTCATGCTTTTCCTTATGCCATTCCCTGTGCAAAGAATTCCTCAGCTTTCTTTAAAACTTGTGTCAGCTCAGCAACGTGCTGTTGCTATTTCTCTCAGATGAAAACAAACTCTAGGTCTGCTAAATACTATTAACATTTTGACTTCTGCTTTATAGTTAAAGCTCTATTGCATTTTTAAAAATGTATATTGAATTTCCTTACTATATATAGAATTCATAAAATGAGACTTAACAGTTTATATTAGTAAATTTCCTATAGTATTTTGCAGCTTCATACATACACACATACATAGAGTCATCTCTCAATAAATGCTTATAAAATAAATGGATATTTTTATTTATTTATTTTAAATGTTTTTTCATTTTGCAAGAGAGAGAAAGCATGCGTGAGCAGGGGAGGAGCAGAGAGAGAGAGGGAGAGATAGAATCCCAAGCAGGCTCCCGCTGTCAGTGCAGAGAGCCTTACATAGGGGAACCCATGAACTGCGAAATCATGGCCTGAACTAGAAATCAAGAGTCTGATGTTTAACCGACTGAGCCACCCAGTTGCCCCAAATGGATGTTTTTAATAGCCATAGATTTTTTTTTTTTGTTTTTCTTTAAACTATTTAAAAAGATATTCACAGAATATTTCAGCACTTGTCTTAGACAAGACTAGTTACATATGTCATAGAACTTAGGACTTAATAAAATTTGGTAGGTTTTAGTTGCAAAGCAAAGAAGCTACTCAAGTGTGAAGCTCACTGGCCTCTCTATACGTATACAATGTGTATTTGTAATTATTTTGTTAAGTAAACTGATGAGTATATGATGTTTGGTATTATGTATTTAATATATACATTACATTTCTTATATCCCTATTTATGGAATTGTTTGGTTGTCATTAACGTCATTGACTCACAAATTTTACAGACTATTACATTCAAGGCAGTAGGCTGGGCACTAAATATTGTGCCCAAGTTATGTAAGAGACACACGTAAATAATTCTTTCTCCTCACTATATATTCATTTTTATTTTTTATACAATGTAAATAAAATGCTTAAAATTATCATAAATTCTACAAGAAGCTAGATTGGATACTTAAAAAAGAACTTCTTAAAAAATGACATTTAAGCTAGTTAAGCAGAGTCTGAATGGTGGGGAGCTATTCATGTAAAGAACAGAGAAAACCGTGATACAGAGAGCTGTTTAAAAATACCATTACAATCTGAGCAACAAAATACTTGTTAAATCCAATGAATGTCTCTAACAAAACAGTTCTTTCTTTGAATTACTCCAAAAATAATATTAATTTTGTCTGTGGTTTTAAATAGTTTTCCTTAAAAAAGAAAGAAAATACTTCCTAGTAAGGTGTAAAGATATTGAAAATTCAAAATTTAGACTTTTTTTCATTCTCAATAGAAAAAAATTGAATAGAATAAGAGGGTAGGAATATGCTTAATTATATGTCCTTGCATATAATATACTGGTATTTTCCCTAGTTTTATGAACTGTTTTTCTTTCTTCTTTTTTTCCCAGAGAAATGCTTAACAGAACATGTTGAAATCCTAAAATAATATTATTAAATATATTTATTTCACACTCGTATTTACTAGGAGGCCCTAAAAGGTTTTAAGGTCACTGTAATTTAAAGATTAGGAAATGTGAGGAATATCTTATTGAATACTGTAAATTATGTATAAATGATTGAGTAGGTTCCCACAGGAATGCCCTACTTATGCTTTAATTCATTAATAAGAAAATTCTGGTTGATGTCAAATGTTCCACATTTTTACAACTAGGACAAATATCAAAAAACATATACCATATAAATGCAGCATAAAGTTATCAGTTTTATCCAGTTGAAAGAGTTTTCCTTTTGCTCTTTCTTGAAATGATCATTCATTTTGGATTGCAGTAGTTTAAAAACAATGTTAAATTTAAAAAATAGAGAAAACATATCAGTTTATATAGTTAATTTACTCACCGTTAAGACTGCTGTCATCCATGCTAAAAACACTTTAAAAAGATTTCAGTGATTGCTTTCATTTAACTACCTCTTTGCCATTTATTGACTTAATTTTACACAAAATGGAGCACTCTTAAAACCCAAGGGAAGATATTAGGTTTTAGTTTTATACCACAGAATGGAAATAATAAAATGAAAAAAAAAAGTTTTTTTCCATGTGCTAAATATCCCACATCCAAAAAGATAGATCAGTACTAAAGTCTCTCAGCATAATTTTTATGCATAAAAATAAGCATCTTGTTCATGTCCTTTTCAAATTTGAACTACTATCTGTCTCGTTTTCCAATGTATGCCATTTTCTCTCAAAGCATACAGAATAATAAAGTGGAATTTCCACAGCAGGACTATATTGTAAATGAGAAAAATCTTTATTTTCTAAACCTTTATCTTTGGTGAGACCAGTTTCAAATCAGCTCTGCTCTTTTTCCAGTAAAATGAATGCAGTTAAGTACATATCTTTTGTTTAAATCAATAAAGAAGCCATGAAAATGTATTCATCAAGAGCTAGGCCATTATTGGGAAACATATTTGAGCTACTTAATCATCAGAATAAATGACTGTGCTAACAGCAGAAGGGTTGATTAATTCTTTGTTAGAAACACTTGCATATTAATAGATAGTTAAATTTTTGTCAATCCCTTTGCTGTTGAAACATTCCAAGAGATCATCTAACATATGTTCAAATTACCAGCTTTCTAACAGATAAAAATTCAGTAGCAAGAAGCTATATGAATCAAGAATGCACCACCCCACAGCATAGGTCTGATGACCCCTGAATGTGACCTGCTCCCAGAGGAAAGCAATTTAATGCTCCATCGCACACAGAACAGTATGTATGAATCACAAACCTCCAGATAAATTAGTGACAGCTACATTTGAATAGGATTCCCTCTAAGTCGCTTATCTGCAGCCAGGCAAGCTTGTTTCACCCTCACTTTCCAAGATAAAGCCTCATAGCATGTGGCCTTGGCAGATTCTCACAAAGCAAACAGCCCCCATCGTCCATTATTGGGGGGAAAAAATCTCCTTATTATTTCAGGTACTGTGTACTATGACAGCAAATGGGATAAAGTGAAAACTATCTTCAGTGAGAAACTCATCAATCAAGACGGGGCCTTATGTCTTCTTTAACTTTCATAAGCTCAGTGCCTCTTGCTCTTTCACTTTTGTTTTTGACAGTTCTGATACCCCAGAGTTGCAACCATGGCAAAGTTCAAGAATAGAACAACAGGTTATTAAAGACAACTAATCAGAGGCCAAACAGGGAGAAGACATGCCAACAATTAGCAAGCAGCTGAAAGACAGATCTGTGACAGAACAAGGAAGAAAGACACAACAAAGCTTTTACCTTTAGCTGACTATGGACTCCGTTTGAAAAAAAAAAAACAAAAACAGAGGGAAACTGAGATGCTAAATATATGCTCTGTGTAATTAGGGATGTTGGTCATAGAAAAGATAAAAATAATTGTGTTCAAAATATCATGAAAAATATGTATTTGTAAGAGATCATATGTACATATCAACCACAGGTAAATTGGGATATCAAAACTATATAAAAGTATATGCTGTCAGCTGAATATCAACGAATAGCATAGATGTAGTAACTTCTTCAAAGTCAAGTATTAACTACTAAAATTCTTTTAAACTGAACAATAAAACAGACATATCAATTTCCGCTCTCTGCACTTCTTATCACCTACAATTACACTTAATCCAGACTTCCATTACATACCTTAATAAAAGCCACGTCATTGCATGGGATCAGTTATATAGCATAGAAGTCAATAGCACAAATAAACAGGACTCACGTTTCAGGTTCTGTTGGTAGTCCTTCTCAGGCCAAATCAGAGTTATGGCTTCTGGATGAATCTGTGTTAAACCAAAATGACAAAAATCTCAGTTTCCCATGGCACTGCCACTTAGAATGCATACAAATAAACCCCCAGTTAGTCAAGGAGAAAAAAATTGCACTAAAGAGTACTGATTTGTAAATTTGGTCTTTTCACATGTAGATAACGTTTACCCCTCCTCCTCCCCCCATATCTGTGCAAAATTTCTGCCCAATGAACTCATTACTGAAGAAATTCAACTATGGCTATGGCCAGTGAATGAAATGCAGGCCAAGGATTAACCTCCATAAGCATGCACAACAGTTAGGCATCTGAATTTGAGACACACAAGGATGACGCTGAAAAGGAAAAATAAAAGCAACAAAACAAACCAAAAACATAATTTAGAGAATTAACGGTATGATAGATTTAGCTAACATAACAGCTGTCCTGTGTATGAGGTGATTCATAGGTTCCTAAATGTATAAAAATGAAAGCAAACATACTTTGAAAACATTATCAATACCATATCCAATGACACATTGGAGAATATAAATATAGCTACTGATTTTACCTTCTTTGAAATTACACAGGTTTAATTAAATTGGATATATGTCCTATGCAGCAATAATAATTTAAGGAACATTAAACACCATTTAAAATATAGAAGAACTTCAGTTAGCAGGCAATAAAATTATTATTTCTGTTCTATCTACTACTGGGTTTATGCTGAGTTATTTATTTATATTGTACTTTAACGTTATCAGTAATTTTCAGAAGCTTCAGTAAATGGAGAACTAAAATGTTCAATTAAAATATTAAACTTTACTTGTGGAGCACCACATTATAATAACATTAGTTTGTTTTTTGTGAATTAGGAAAAAATATGAAAAAGTAATTAGAACCATTAGCATTTAAATATTTTAAAAGCCCAATGTCATGTGTGCATTGTTCAACACTTTATTTAAATAATGTAAACACAAAGTCATGTAATAGTTCTTAATCACTACATGTCAAGCGTGTTTTACTGTCTCATGGGGTGTTCTATTTTCTGGTTCAACAAATAGATCTTGACTAAGATGGCCTTCTAAATCCTCTCAGCCTGACTAAATTTTAGAAAGGTTTTTTTCCCTCACTTTGGTCCTTGACTTCTCCTTTCTTAGAGCACTTCCTTTAAACTTGTAATTGTAAATTGTTTTTTCTGTCCCTTTGAGGTATAAATCTTCTCCCAACCTCTTGTCAGTTTTATGACCCACAGTGTCTTTATCTAGGACTTTGGGAGCTATACTTTTGAGATGTAATCATTAAGAAAGATAGTGCCTAAATCTCAGAGTCTATTGGAAGGTAGAAGTTTAACTTCAATAAGCACTATTAAGAAACATAGATCGCTTAATCACATTGATCCAATCTAGTGGATCTTCTAGTATTTTTCCCTCTAGCTTATCTCAGCTCTTAAATATCCCCCATCTTGTATTTCAATACAAGGTAAGTTCAATACCCCTCTCTCACTTTTGCAATAGTCTTGAATAAAGTATCCCTTAACTATTTAACAGCATGTGGTACAATTTTTCTTTCACAGTCTCAAGTGGTTTTACGAGATGGCACACTAAGTAATTCAACAGTGGAGAAGACAGACATTGTATTTGCCATCATAGCACCTACAATCTAGTGGGAGACTGAGACATGCAAACTGATATGTAAAATAGAATGTGATCAATACCATGACTGCAAGAAAAGAATGGGGCACCTAACAAAAGTGGAGCAAATGATGAAAATAATTCTTTGAATCTATCACTTCACAGACGATGAGGTATCCAAGCAAATTTGAATAGGAACAATGCTCCAGGAAGAGCGCCCAGCATGTATGAAAGCCCAGAGGCAAAACAAGCTGTACCATTCAAAGGAAAGTAAGAACTGGGGTGCCTGGGTGGCTCAGTCAGTTAAGAGTCTGACTTTGGTTCAGTTCATGAGTCCACTGTGGTTTCACGTCCCACATTGGGCTTTGCACTGACAGCGCAGAGCCTGCTTGGGATTCTGTGTCTCCTCTTCTCTCTGCCCCTCCCCTACTTGTGCTCTCTTTCTCACAGAGTAAATAAACTTAAAAAAAATTTTTTTTTAATTTTTATTTATTTCTAGGAGAGAGNGTAATAAGAGGAAGACAGAGAGAGGCATTTATGGAGTCATATAGTTGCTTGTTTCTCTTTTAATCAACATTTTAGGGGAGGCAATATAATTTAAGGTTCAATGTCAAGGTCCCTAGTATCAGGCAACCAGACTTTGAAAGTTGACTCTATCTCTCACAAGTCGTATATTAGGCAAATAGTCTAACCTCTCTTAATCTCAGTTTCTCCATTTCATAAAGGTGGGAGAACAAAAATACCTCATGAGATGTTGTCAGGATTAAAAGGGAAATCACACACACACACACACACACACACACAAACACACCAGTCAGCACAAGTCTTGGTACATAGAAAATGATTGATGATGATGATCATGACAACAATGATAGAGAGCAATCTATGATGATATTGATCATGAACCATGCACTGCATACCAGGCCATAACGGCCATTGTCAAGAGTTTGAATAAAAGAGAAACCACTGAAGCATTTTACACATGGAGAAATATTATCAGGTTTACATTTTTGAAACAGCATTCTGATTACAATTAAAAGAATGTTTTGAAAGTTACAAAGTGAATGCTATATTCCAAGCCTGTAGAATAGATCATAGTAGCTAAAACTGTGAGTAAATATTTGTAGATATATTAATTAAATGTCAATGTGTGCAGAGTGATAGATTTTTAATAGAATGTCCTAATAAAAGGTAAATATACCTGTGTTTATTAACTGTTGTCTGGTTGTAATCATCAAGAGCATAGCCTTTCACTCATGAAAATGTCCTGTGTTTAGGTAATCAACTACATAGTAGTTGTCTTTGTGAACATCAATTAGTATATTCTGCCAGGGGAGCTTTGCTTAATCAAGAAAATCAGTTGAACGGATGACATCTCTAATGTATAATACACCAGTAATCATAAGAGAAAGAAATACTCTTGATTTTTGTCACATTTATTTGTCAGACAGTGCTTTATGCTATTACATATTTTACCTCATTTAGTCTTAACAATCCTATGGTTGTTATTGTTATTCTCACATGAGAAAATTAGAGCACATAGAAGTAATTTGCTCAATTTGCATAGCATGTGGAAAAGCACAGATTCAAACCCGATGGTCTGAATCCAGAGTTTGTGCTCTGAAGCCCAATATGAAAAGTGCTATCCTAGAGTAGCTTTTAGAGTATCTGAAGTTCAGAGAGGGCTATTATAAGCTAAGAGGATACTAAAGAATCAAACAATAAATGCTGGGGCACTGGGAGAAGAAACTATTTCAACAAGGTAGAAAACACAAAAAAGACAAAATAAAAATAGTTTTAAAAAGGAAAAGATACTTCAGGTAGATTTTAAAGAGTGAATAGGACATCTGTCTCCTTGAAAACCAAACATAGTCTACTTTAAAGAAGAATTTGTAAAGGTACATATTATTTCCCTTCCCAAATAGATCTGATCATTCCATCTTTTAAATGGCCTTGTGTGTACTAAATATATATAAAATGTGTTTATTCATCCAAATTGTCTATAATCAGCAACATTCTGACAGATTTTTATTATACTCAAATGAAAATTTAAATTCAAACTACTTGCCATTGCCTCTTTGATTATATTATTTCCTAGTGCTCGTGTGTATGTGTATGTGCATGCACACATACACACACACACACACACACACACACTTATATGCGTAACACATACCAATATCCAAGGAACTCCTGCCACAAAATTTTTTCTCTTTCTTAAAAATACAGGAGCCTATTTTGCTAGTATAATCTTCACCCAAACCTTATATTACCAGATGTATCTCATATATTTCTTTCTCTACTTCTTACCCCATTTAATGTCTCTTTATTTAAGACATCCATGGTATCGTTTTATGAAAAATACTTATTCTTTGCTAAAAATATTGCTCTTTGTGTTGATAGAACTCTACCTGCTGTCCCCCTCCAGGCTTATTCCAATATATTCTTCACTTCCTTTAATAATTTCAAGTAATAAAGATCCTGTCTCATTCCTAGCAAGTGTCACAGTTACCATTTTTCGTGTATTTCTGTGATTATTGACAAAATTATTACTAGCTTTAAGTCCCACAAAAACAGAGGTCCTGATGCTTTTTATATTGTAATATATCCTGAAGGAGATCAGAATATGCCCCTCCAACACAAGCCACTTTTCTATATGGGTTGGTTGAGCTAAAGGTAATTGAGACTCAACAGCTTCAGGAAGAAGACTTCTCAGAGTTCCCCTTACATAATTAAAAGCAGAAGTTTCAGAAATGACGACTGCCCCAAATCCCTTCTCTGGTAATTATTATGGCCCTGAAGAAGATGGAGAGTCAGCACCAACGAGTCTTCACACACAAAACTCAAAATGATAGCAACAATACTCTTACTAAAATAGCCCTTATTTTCATTAGTGTCCCCATATTATTTACCTTTCCACAATGTAGCCCTCTTAGAAGCCCAACCCCCCCCCTTTTTCTTGTCAGACCATGATTTGTTGCCTTTTGTTATTAAGATTATATAAGCTTCCAAATCTAACCACTTCTTGGAGGATTCACTTCTTTTCTGTGGAGACTCCATGAATGTAAAATTAAAATAAAGAAACATCTGCCCTTTTTCTTGAAAGGGAATCAGTTTGATTCATGTAGATGGGGGAAAAGTTTTTTTCTTCTCCTGCTATACCCAGCACCTAAACCAATGCCAGACTCAATAAATATTTGATGAATACATGATGTGTGATTTGGCAGGAAACATGCACTTGGAGTGACTGATTTATAAGGGACAGCCAATGAAAACTATCAGGTGAAATTACCAAAGAAAGGTTGTTGCAGAGTGCACTATGTTGTATGTTGTCCTTCTCATGATTATTTCTAGAAGTTAGATAAGTTCCAAATGTTAACAACACAAAATAATACCAATAACAAATAAAAGTAAACAAACAAACAAACAAACAATAAATAAATAAAATGATCAAATGGGATGGAGATAGGAAGTCCAGGGCCATTTTGACAGCTTTCTGGTTATCAAAGACCCCGCCTTCCTGATTTTCCACCCTTAGCCAGTGGTTTCTACCTTCAAGAGTTTTGATGTACTGCTACCTCTGTTCCAGCCTTTACAGACTTCAGGAAGCAAAAAATAGGAAGGGAAGAGGGCAAAAACAAAAGCAAAAATGAAACGTGGTGGGCCTCATAAAAAGAGATTATTTTATATGCTGACCTATAGCTTCAATTTATGTCTTATTGAAAACCCCTAGAGAACTGAAATTGAAACATAGATATTTAGATAACACTATCATCATCTCACACAACATAGTGATCTATTAGCAAGGTAAATCAGAAAAATAAAAACAGTTTTTCTTCTCTCATGAAAAGTATCCATTTTTAATATTTTGAGCATTTTACCTCATAACCTTTTAACTAAACCTTTAGAAAATAAATCTTGGAAAATTTGTATCACATGTTTTCCTTTAAATTTACTTCCTCAAAATGCTAAACAAAAGAAACCTAGGATTAAATCTGGATTCATCGTCTGAAACATCAAGAACTGTGAAGTATAGGGGCACCTGGGTTGCTCAGTCGGTTAAGCGTCCAACTTCAGCTCAGGTCATGATCTCACAGTTCGTGGGTTCGAGCCCTGCATCAGGCTCTGCTGACAGCTAGCTCAGAGCCTGGAGCCTGTCTTCAGATTCTGTGTCTCCCTCTCTCTCTGACCCTCCTCTGCTCATGTTGTCTCTCTCTCTTTCTCTCAAAAATAAATAAAAACATTAAAAAGTTAAAGAAAAAGAACTGTGAAGTATATTATAGGAAGCACAGAGACAAATCTCAAGTGCATCCCAGATATACACGTGAAGATGTGAGGTCACCTCTTATACTCTGTCCACATTCAATTATACCCTTCTCACCAACCTGATGAGATTTCAATATATTATCTACCCTGAGTCCATGACTCCTCTCTTCTCAACTTTTAAGAAGCTTCATTAAGTTAATCCTTGATGTTAAAAACTATTGAAGTTAAGCCATGGCAACAGGAAGGCATTCTTTGGCTTTTGAATGTATGCTATTACGTGTCCGTGTGCTTATGTAGGAGTGAATGCTTTCTGTTTGGCTATTATTTTCACACCAGACGATGAATCCATACAGTGATGACATGAATCAGGAGTGAGTTTGGCAGCCCTACCATTTCTTCATTCTGCCTCTTTGCTAAAATTTCCTATTACTTGCTCTAAGCTGAAAAACAAATTATCTGTCAGAATGAAATGAGAATTGCAGATTCTCAAACTTATCCCTCTCTTCCCTCTCAAATATAGCCTGATAGTGGAATTTCAAAGACATGTTATACATCTAAATAAATGGAATAGAAAAGTCAAGGAAATAACCACTTAAGAAAATATGGGTGCTCTTAATGAGCTTGAAAGGAAAATATCTTTCCAAAGAATCAGGAGTGAATATAATACAAAATGAAAGTATATTTGTGTTATTACTTTTAAACTAATTTAAGGGATTCTTCTGTCAAAAGAGAATTTTCTAGTTGTTTAGGTAAGCCTTTGAAGAACTAAATAGACTACTTTTTTAATTTCATGACAGTTTTGCTATTCTAAAGAAGAAAAGCTTACCCATGTAAAAAACAAAAACAAAAGCAAAACAAAACAAAAACAAAAACAAAAACCTGACTCTGACAAATAGCACTTTAAAAATTTTTGCCAAACATCATTAAGCACTACAGTTAAACAAAATTATATTCTCTTTCCCTATTATTTCTTGTAGGTACTTTAGAATTATCAGATTCCAATTGACTGTGCTGATACAGATCCAATGGAGTCTTTCAGATATGTTTAAGAATCCGTAAAATATAAAAGTCTAAGTTGAGAAAAAATTATTTCTTTTAAGCATTAAATAACCAGCAGTACAGTTCTCTTTTTCCTCAGTGTATCTGTCTGTGTATGGACGATGGTGGGATGACATCTAAAGAACCAAACATAAGATTTCCCAAAAGAAGACTGCTGCTCACTGGATTAATTATGTGACATCTTCAGCCAGCAAATAACAGCTTGCTTCTACCTAGTTTGTGACTACGGGGACAATTATTTATAGGGACATACATTTCTTAAAGCTCAGGTACGTCCTATAAAAATTCCTAGGGAGAATGGTAATAAAATCATTAAATAAATATTCTATTTGTATGCAATACAGTCTCAGGTATTCATTTTTTCATGTGAAAATTTTAACACAAAATATTTTAGACATATCAATATAATGTACATATCAATATAATACATTCAAGATAATGCAATATACTCATTTTCCAAAATAAAAACATCACACATAAAATTTTTTTATCCCCCAGTTTTACTGAAGTTTAATTGACAAATAAAACTAACATATATTTAAGATCCACAGTGTGATGTTTTGTTATACGAATGCATTGTGAAATGATTGCCACAATCAAGCTACTAACAAATCCACAACTCACATCCTTTTTCTTTTTGTGATAAGAATAAGATCTACTCCCTTCATGGATTTTAGGCATACAATACAGTATTATTATTTTTTTATTATTATTATTATTATTTTAAGCACCATTTAAAAAATTTTAAATTTTATTTATTTTTTTGAGAGAGAGAGTGAGAGAGAGGGGAGGGGCACAGAGAGAGGGAGAGAGAGAATCCCAAGCAGGCTCCGTGCTGTCAGCACAGAGCCCAACGCAGGGCTTGAACTCATGAACCGTGAGACCATGACCTGAGCTGAAATCAAGAGTTAGACACTTAACAGACAGAGCCACCCAGGCACCCCTACAATAGAGTATTATTAACTATGGCCATAATGTAATACATTACATCTCCCTTATTCATGCTGCATAACAGAAAATTTGTACCACTTGACTAATATATCCCTACTCCCCCACTGGCTGGTAACCTTCAGTCTACTTTCTATTTCAATGAGGTTGACTATTTTAGATTCTGCTTGTAAGTGAGTTCATGCAGTATTTGTCTTCTGTGCCTAGACTATTTCACTTAGCATAATGTCCTTGAAGTTCATCTGTTGTCACAAGTAACAGACCATCCTCCTTTTTAAAGGCTAAATGATATTCCATTGTAAATAATGTTCCATTCCATTGTATATGTGTATGTGTGCACATATTACATTTTGTTGATCCATTCCTTTGTCAATAAGCACTTAGGTTGTTTCCGTATATTAGCTATTGTGAGTAATACTGCTATAAACATAGAAGTACAGATATCTTTCTGAGATAGTAATTTTATATCTTTTGTATATATACTCAGAAGCAATATTTTCTGGACCATATGGTAGCTCTACTTTAATTTCTTAAGGAACTTCCATACTGTTTTCGATAATGGCTATTCCAATTTACATGCCCACCAACAGTGCACAAAGTTTTTCTTTTTCTACTCATCTTGCCAACACTTGTTATCTTTTAACTTTTTAAGCAAAATTCTAATATAATCATATACAGTTTTATCAGTTTCATGTGCAATATAATGATTAGCAATTCAGTACATTACTCAGTGCTCATCATGATAAGTATACTCTTAATCCACTTTACCTATTTCACCCATTCATCCCCACCCACTTCCCCTCTGGCAACCACCAGTTGATCTTTATATTTAAGAGTCTGTTTTTTGTTTATTTATATGTTTGTCTCTTTTTTCTTTGTTTGTTTGTTTCCTATAACTCACTTATGAATGAAATGATATGGTATTTGTCTTTCTCTGATTGACCTACTTCACTTAGCATAATACACTCTACATTTGTCTATGTTGTTGCAAATGGCAAGACTTCATTTTTTATGGCCAAAAATGTATGTATATAGTGGAATATTATATTATATATTATATATATTATACACACACACACACACGTACACACACACACACACACACACACACACACACACAGACCTCCCTCTCCACATCTTTTTTATCCATTCATATATAGATAGATACTTGGGTTGTTTCCACATCTTAGCTATGGTTAATAATGCTGAAATAAGCATAGGGTGCATATAACTTTTCAAATGAGTGTTTTTGTTTTCTTTGGGTAAATATCCAATTGTGGAATTACTGAATTGTATGATATTTATATTTTTATTTTATATTTTATAAATATAAATATTTTATAAATATTTTATAAATACTTATTTATAAAATATTTATAAATATTTTATATTTTTAATTTTGGGAGGAATCTCTATCAAATGGGAGAAGATATTTGTTAATGATGTATCCAATAAGAAGTTAATATCCAAATATATAAGGAAATTATATAAGTCAATAACAAAAAAAACAAATAATTCAATTAAAAAATGGGCAGAGGACATGAATAGATATTTTCCCAAAAAAAAGACATACAGATGGCCAAACACATGAAAAGATGCTGATCACTAGTAATTAGGAAAGTGCAAATCAAAACAATAATGAGATGTCCTTTCACACTTGTCAGAATGATTAAAATTAAAAACACAAGAAATAACAAGTGATGGTGAAGATGTGGAGAAAAGGGAACCTACATGCACTGTTAGTGGGAAAACAAGCTAGTCATTTAATGTTTTGAAAGTAGCCATCTTACCAGGTTTGGTATGGTATTTCATTGTGGTTTTGGTTTTAACTTCCCTAATGATTAGCAGTACTGAGCATCTTTTCATATACCCATCAGGCATTTATATATCTTCTTTAAAAAAGTTGAAATTTTTATTTTTTCTTAATGTAGGCATCTATCACTATAAACTTTCCTCTCAGAATTACTGTTGCTACGGGCGCCTGGGTGGCTCAGTCAGTTAAGCGTCCAACTTCAGCTCAGGTCATGATCTCATGGTTCATGAATTCAAGCCCCGCGTTGGGCTCTGTGCTAACAGCTGGCTCAGAGCCTGGAGCCTGTTTCAGATTCTGTGTCTCCCTCTCTCTCTGACCCTCCCCTTCTCACGCTGTCTCTCTCTCTCTCAGAAATAAATAAAAGTTAAAAAAAAAAAGAATTGTTGTTGCTGCCTCTATAAATTTTGGTATGTTATGTTTGCATTTTTAAAATATATATATATACTTTTTTTAATTTGCTTTTCAATTTCTTCTTTGACTCATTAGTTGTTCAGGAGTCTTTTGTTTAATTTCTACATATTTGTGGATTTTCCATTTTTCTGTTACTGATTTCTAGTTTCATACTGCTGTGATCTGAAAGGATACTTGATATGTATTCAGTCTCTTAAAATGTGTTAATATCTGTTTTGTGGCCTAGCATATGCTCTATCCTGGAAAACGCTCCCTGTATGCTTGAGGAGATTATGTATTCTGCTGTTGTTGATTGACATGTTCTGTATATATCTCTTAGGTCCATTTAGTATAGAATGTTTTTCAAGTCCTCTGTTTCCATATTGATTTTCTATCTGGATGACCTTTCCTTTGTTAAAAGTGGAATACTGAATATTGAAATTCCTACTATTATTGTATTGCTTCTATTTCTCTGTTCTGTTCTGTTGATACTTTCCTTACATATTTAGGTGTTGTCATGTTGTGTGCATATATGTTTACAACTATTATATCCACTGGATGAAATGATGACTTTATCATTATATAATGATCTGCTTTGTCTTTGGTGACAGTTTTACTTAAAGTTTGTCAGATAAAGGTATAAGCACCCCTGCTCTTTATTGGTTACACTTTACATGGAATATCCTTTTCCATGCCTTCACTTGCTGCCTATATGTGTTCTTATTCTAAAGTGAATCTCTTGTGGGGCAACTACTGTGGAAAACAGTTTAGAGATTCCTCTAAAAGTTAAAAATAGAAACACCATATGACCCAGCAATTCCACTACTGGATAGTTACCCAAAGAAGACAAAAACAAAAATTCAGAAAGATATATAAACCCCAATGTTTATAGCAACATTAACCAAAATAGCCTAATTTTGGAAATAGCCCAAGTATCCATCTACTGATGAATGAATAAAGAATATGTGGTATATATGTGTATATATGTATATGGATGGTATATATTCATATATATATATGAATATGACTCAGCCATAAAAAAGAGTGAAATCTTGTCCTTTGCAATGACATGGAAAAAGCTGGAGTATTATGCCAAGTAAAATAAGTCAGTCAGAGAAAGATTTAATATGATACCATGTGATTTCACTCATATTTGGAATTTAAGAAATAAAACAAATGAGCAAAAAGGAAAAGAAGAGAGAGAGGGGCAAACCAAGAAACAGACTCTTAAGTACAGAAAACAAACTGACAGTTACCAGAGGGTAGGTGGATAGGTGGATGGGTTAAATAGGTGATGGGAATTAAGGAGTGCATTTGTTGTGATGAACACTGGGTGTTGTGTGGCATCCTTTAATCACTATTTGTACCCCAGAAACTAGTATTACCTGTATATTAACTAACTGGAATTTAAATAAAAACCTGAAAACAATAAAATAAAATACGCATTCCTATGTTTATTGCAGTATTATTTACAATGACCAAGATTAAATAAAAACCTCAGTATCCATCAATAGATGAATAAATAAAGAAGATGAGGTGTATATATTTACTATGGAATACTACTCAGCCATAAAAAAAGAACGTGATCTTGCCATGTGGTTACTTGGGTAAATCTAAAGGGTATTATGCTGAGTGAAATAAATCTGAATGAAAAAGACAAATACCATATGATTTTACTTACATGTGGAATCTAAAAACAAAATAAACAATAGCAGCAACATAAAAGAGACCCATAAAAACAGGGAATGAACTAATGGTTGTCAGAAAGGAGAAGTGTGGGGGATAGGCAAAATGGGTGAAAGGGAGAGGAAGAAAAGAACAGGCTTTTAGTTATGGAATGAATAAGTTATGGAGATGAAAGGGACAGCATAAAGAATATAGTTAATGATATTATAATAGCATTGTATGGTGACAGATAGTAATTATACTTGTGATTATTGCATAAAGTATAGAGTTGTCAAATAACTATGCTGTAGACTTGACACTAATTCAATATTATGTGTCAACTATGCTTTTATTTAAAAAAGTAAAAATTTTAAAAAATCAAACTCAAAATAGTAAAAATAAACTGAGTCTCTTGAAGCATGTACTTGAATTTTTAATTCTATCCATTAAGCCAGTTTGTGTCTTTTGTTTGAAGAATTTAATCCATTTACGTTTAATTATTGATAAGGATTTACTATTGTCATTTGCTAGCTGTTTTATGACTATTTTGTAGTTACCTTGTTCCTTTCATTCTTTTTTTCTTTTTTCTTTAAAAAAAATGTTAATGTTTTATTTATTTCTGAGAGAGAGAGAGAGAGACAGCGTGAGCAGGGGTGGGTCAGAGAGAGAGGGAGATACAGAATCTGAAGCAGGCTCTAGGCTCTGAACTAGCTCTCAGCACAGAGCCCGATGCAGGGCTTGAACCCACCAACCGTGAGATCATGACCTGAGCCAAAGTCAGACACTTAACCAACGGAGCCACCCAGGCGCCCCTCATTCTTTCTTTCTTCCCTTATGATATGATAAATTTTTTTAGAGGTATGCTTTGATTTCTCCATCTTTTGTTTACTATAGATTTTTTTTTCTCCGTGGTTACCATGAAGCTTACTTAAAACATCTTAGTCTATATTAAGCTGACAACAACTTAACTTTGACTGGATGTAAAATTTTACACTTCATCTCTTCCAACATATTATGCCATTGATGTTAAAATTTACATCTTTTATATAATGTGCATTCAATAACAAATTATTACAGCTGATATTATTTTTAAGACCTTTGTCTTTTAGCTTTCAAACTTGAATTGAAAGTGGATTACATATTACCATTATATTAGAGTTTTCTGAATTTTATCGTTACAGTGAGTTTTATATTTCCATTTATTTATTTATTTATTTTTATGTTTTATTTATTTTTGAGAGAGAAAGAGACAGCATGAGCAGGGGAGGATCAGAGAGAGAGGGAGACAGAATCCGAAGACAGGCTCCAGGATCTGAGCTAGCGGTCAACACAGAGCCTGTCGCAGGGTTTGAACCCACAAACCGTGAGATCATGACCTGTGCGAAGCTGGGCACTTAACCTACTGAGCAACCCAGATGCCCCAATTTATTTATTATTTTTTAATGTTTATTTTTGAGACAAAAAGAGAGAGAGAGAGAGAGAATATGAGCGGGGGAGGAGCAGAGAGAGAGAGAGTGAGGGAGACACAGAATCCAAAGCAGGCTCCAGGCTCTGAGCTGTCAGGACAGAGCCCAGTGTGGGGCTTGAACGCATGCGCTGTGAGATCATGACCTGAGCCAAAACCAGACACTCAACTGACTGAGCCACCCAGGTGCCCAATACTTCCCTATATTTAATGTTTGTGCTATATCATCCTTTCATTTCAACTTGAAGAATTCCTTTTAGGATTTCTTGTGATATAGGTCTAGCGGTAATATATTTCCTAAGCTTTTGTTTGGGAAAGTCTTGATCTCTGCTTCATTTCTAAAGGGCAGCTTTGCTGGATATGGTGTACTTGGTTGGCAGTTTGGGCCTCGAACTTGATTTCTTGGGGTCCAACTTGGCACTGAGGCAGGCCTAATGCCTTAGTCCACTGTCCACTCAGCTTTGTTCTGAGTCTTTGGGGGCCAGATTGGCAAGGCGGTCCACTGAGTTGGACCTGGGTCATGGGTCCAGTAGAACTTGATTTAATTTAAATTATCTTCTAAGTCTGCTATATAGCTTGGATATTTTTCACTTAAATCTTTAGAAAGTTTCATTATTTCTTGTAGTTCTGTATTTTTCTTACTTGGATCTTATACTAGTTTGCAAGATTATATATTTAAGTAATTTCCTCAGAAAAGGTCATATTGACTAGTAAATGTTTGCATTTTTATTACCTAAAGCTATACTCATGTGGCCCTGGCACTTGAATAGTGTGTCTGTTAACAGAATTTCAGAGTTCTTTAGGTCTTGCATCACTGTCTGTACCAGGGTTGCAGTTGTCTGTGTGATTCTAATTCTTTAGTAGATGGCATTTTTTGTTTGTTTTTTCTCCTTGAAAACTTCTCGATTTTCTATTCATTCTTAGGATTCAGAGACATCACAATGATGTCTTTTTATATAGGTCTTTTATCATTCTTTTCTTCTTACTATTTGCCAACTTTTAAAAATTGTCCGTTTAACTGTCTCTATTCAACTCAGGGAAATTAAAATTGGACTCCATTAATAAATTTTCTTTCAAATAGTAATGATCAACTCCTTGGATTTTTGTATTGTATAATTTTTATTATCATATTGCTCATTTAAAGAAGATGAACTAAATGTACTGACTAAAATGAGGTATTTGTTAAAATAATTGGGTTAGAACCCAATAGCAATTTCTTCAAACTAACTATATTATTACCTGCAGTTATTTCCATTATATATTATAGATATGTGGTAAACATGCCCTCAAAATCTTATGGTGAATTAACACACAAGATCTGGGATATATCTTCACACATAATTGTCAGATACTGTGTGGGGAAAATTTAAAAAAACTATACCTGATTTTGTCTTCATAAAGAAATTCACCTTACCCTTTGGAGGGACTTTAAAGTAGGGAAGATCATCTTAATTCAATAAGGGGCTCAGGTAATTTGATACAGGGTTTCAGTCTTTGCAAGTTTCACTATATCTGATTTCTACTCAACTATCACTTCTTAACACATTTTTATAATGGAGTGAAATATTTGATATTTAATATTCATAAGGTTTTGGTGGCATTTGCATAATCATACATTTCTGGTGGCAGTATAAATTGACATAATCTCCCTTTATGGAGTCTGATATTATTTTATTTACTTTTGTTGTTTATTTCCATTTTTCTTTGTTTTTATTTCTATTGGACACCATTTGGATTTGTTTTTAGAAGGTCTTTTTTAATAATTTTGCCTTGTTGAATATTCATGCATGTTATAAAGAATTTGGGAGCAAGGAATTTTCTGCCCAAATCCACAAATCCTTTGACTTTATGACTGTACTTTTTGGACTGGTTTTTCTATGTTCTTGCTCTCATTTCACAAAAAATAAAAGCTTGGATGCTTCTGGAGGAAAACATTTGGTTGTTTTTGGGTAACCAACTTAATGTATATGGTTAGTGAAATCAATCAAGGTGATTTCTAAAACCCTTCTCTAAGATACAGATGTAAATGGCATTTATGTCAAGTACAACACATTCAAGCATAAACAGATCTCTTGCCTGGAAGTGGTGGAGGTGGGAGGGAGGAAGGATGGGCTCTTCTAGATACTGGAAGTTGTTTAGTTGCAAACCTAAGCCAAATTTGCCTCATATTCTTCTCTTTCCCTTGTACATATAGTATAAGATGTTTTAAATAACCGTATTTAATAATGCCTATCCTTTTCTCATTTGTCAGTTTCTAACTTATCTAAATAAACATAAGGGATGACTATGATATGTATGTATTTAATAAAAAAAGATAACTTCTGTGATGCAGAAATGATGTACAGAATAATTAAGAACAAAAAAGTCTTGCATAAAGTAGAATCAAAGTAGAGGAGAGGCTGTTGAATATATTTCTGAATGATTACAAAATAAATGAAAATTTAAAATTAAAATCAAATAACACATAATCCTATCATCCTAACATAATTATTGCCAGTAAGATAATTTAGAAAAGCAGTTTATGAAAAATTACCAGGAAGTATAAATATGCATATATTTGTACTCAATAATTTCATTTTTGGTAATTAATTCTGAAGAAATAAATCAAAAGAAAATGCAGCTTTGTGCACTGAGATGTTCATTTTAGCATTAATTCTTTTTTAAAAAAATACACTTTTTAAATTTTTTTTTTACTTTGAGAGAGAGAGAGAGAGAGTGTGTGTGTGTGTGTGTGTGTGTGTGTGTGTGTGTGTGAATGGGTAAGAACAGAGGGACCCAGAGATCCTCAGGCAGACTCCATGCTGAGACTCCCATAGGCTCAATCCCATGACCTTGGGATATTGACCTGAACTGAAATGAAGAGTCAGAAGCTCAACCAACAGAGCCATCCAGGACTCCCAGTGACAAGTGTTTTAAACAACCTAAATAACTGACTATTGTAAAATTATTGCACACCAACTTAATCAGTCCTTAATATTGAAGTTGTGAGGACATTAAATATCCATTTAATGTAATATATAAAAATTATGTCAAGACCTTTATAGTAAATAGTGAAATTATTAATTTATATGGTCAAAAAATAAAAAGAACCTAACACAATATATATTAGGATAATTAGAATTCTCTGAGTTGCCTGTTATTTTTCATTCTTTTTATCATTAATATGTAAAAATCATGGGGAAAAATAAAAAAGTAAAAAATTAGAAATAAATAGGAAGTGAGTTTAATTATATAATACTTATGGAATAAATAGCTATGAGTACTTACTAATTGATACTGATTTGAAATCATGCTTAGTCTGCCAATTAATTACTTTTATTAAGGCTTTGTTATATGCAGCTTTATTTTAATAAGCCTTTATAAACAAGACAATTTTTTTCAAATATTCCACAACATAATTTTTGAAGGTAAGTTCTACATGCTATTCTAATTTGTATACACTAATGTTTAAAACAATGGCTTAAACATGGCGTGTTCTTGATGAATATCTGTTGACATAACTTGGTATTTGAAAACTTTGACATCTTTTACAAGTTAATTTTCAATAAATAATATACCACATGGACAAAACAATGGCAAAAGAATACACAGTGAAAAAATTTCTCCCTTCGACCATCATCTGCTAGCCACTTTTCTCTTCCTACATACACAAAGAATAACCTATGTGTAATATTTCCTTTTTTTAACATAATGATAGTGTACTATACATAATTTATTACAGATTGATTTTTTTCTCCAGTTAACAATATATCTTGGAAATCTTTTCATATCAGTACACATTTGACCTTCTTCATTCCCTCTTATGATCATATAGCATTCCATTTCATGGATGCATCATACCTTGCCCTCATTCATAAACATCTTTCTTTATGTTTTTATTTTACCCAGCATTTCCCAAGGTTTTTTAGTCATATTTGTTAGTCTGTTACAAGGCCCAAAAGTCAAAGGTGAATTTCCTCATCTATATATTTTTAAAGCTTACTCTCACACAGTATATCAGTTTGTTAGGCAACTCTGCTGGTTTTACCTTAGACGTATATCCAGAATTGAACTGCTTTCCACTATTTCCACTGAGTTATCATCTCTCACCTGGATTAATACAATTGCCTCTTAAATGGGCTTCCACTTTCAATGCTTGTCTCTTTGCAGTCTAGTCTCCAAATAGATAGTAGGAATTATCTTTCTAAAATATCAGGTAGAACTTCTAGAATTGACTAAGAGTAAATACATATGACTCTATCCCTCTCACTGAATAAAATTAAAGCCCTGGGCAGAATACATAAACAAATATCTTCATTATCTAAAAAAGTAAATAATAGCAAGTAGAATAAGATCCTGGAAATCAAAACTCAAAGAAGGACCTGTATAGGGGTGAATTTTCTGTTTTATTCTTTCTCCCATCTCTCGTCTAGACAATAGAACAGCCTGAGTCCTAAGACTATGTAGCAGATGTAGACAATAAGAGCTCAAAGAAAATCTCTCTCTAGTGCGAAAGCTACAAAGGAGGGCACTACGAGATGGAGAACACAGGAGAAAATTCTCATGTGTTAGGTATTCTCTTTTTATGCTCTTAGAACTTACCCAAGTCAAGTCCCAATCATGAAGCTACATTCCTATGGAGGTAACAGTGGACAGGGGCAGTGGTGGCATCAGCGGACTTGCAGGCACCTAAAACTCTCAGAAAAAAAGTCCTGTTCTTTTAACAGAGAAAGAGGAAAGAGGCCCTTAACATATGAAAAGTATGGGAGGAATCCTTTTCTTTTCTCTCTTTTTCCCTCTTGCTATTTTGCCTCAAGTTGGATTCAGTTATAATTTATATTTTAGTGACACTAATACCTTAACATAATAATAGGAATGGCAAAACTGAGGTACTCAGAAAGTATGGGGTCATCATGAAGAGAATGAAGCTGTAGAAAGCAATTTTTAAATTAATACATGAACTCCACATTGTACATGTATGGAACTGGCCTGAGTCAACACATTACAAGCTTTGAGGACTTATCACATAAAGCAAATAGCTTTCCAAGTGACAAATTAGCACTTGGTAGGTTGATATATTGGGTGGACCAGAAAATAACAGCTAAGGCTTTGTCAACTATAATAATATTGGAACTATAGTGAAATAAAAGTTGGGTGATAGCATGCAGGCTGAATTTAACCAGGCTGATTGCAAGCTAAAACAAACAAAACAAAATAAGACAAAAATTTCCAGAGGGTTTTAATATGATCCAGAGTTTCATAATATTTAATAATTTAATATTTGATAAATTAATATTTAATATTCATAGCATTTCATAATATTTAAAATATCCAGAATATAATCATTGATTGATCAATATACTGAAGAACTAGGCTTACCTCAAAATGTCTAAAAGAAAAAATCCATTTGAAGACAATGGCTACAGAGATAAGATAACCTATTTAGAGAATGTCAGTAAAGAGTTTAATGAAATTATTATAACTTTCTTTTCATAGGAAAAAAAACCCTCTTGAAATAATGGAAAAGTACAAGTCTT